>NC_082676.1:88422271-88733150 GCF_025265405.1 Mesoplodon densirostris | reverse complement strand
AAACCTACCACCATCCCTACACCTTACCCTACGCCGTACCCTAATCCTAATCTGTACGCTGACAATGACCCATGCGTCAGCACATACCCTGACCCTAACACGTTTCCTTCCCCCACCTGTGCCCTAAACCTTGCCGTTCCCTAAGCCTAACCCTAGGCCGGCACGGAATTCTACCACCAACCCTACACGTTACCCTACGCCGTACCCTACTCCTTGCCCGTAGGCTGGCACTGACCCATGCGTCAGCACGTAGCCTGACTCTCCCACGTTTCCATACCCGCACCTGTGCCCTAAGCCTTGCCGTTCCCTAACCCTAACCCTAGCCTGGAACCGACCCCACCACCAGCCCTACACCTTACCCAACGCCGTACCCTACTCCTGGCCCTTACGCTGGCACTGACACGTGCGTCAGCACGTAGCCTAACCCTCCCACGTTTCCGGACGCTCACCTGTGCCCTAAGCCTTGCGGTTCCCTAACCCTAACCCTAGCCTGGAACGGAAACCCACCACCAGCCCTACACGTTACCCTACGCCGTACCCTAGTCCTGGCCCGTACGCTGGCACTGACCCGTACTGGAGCTAGGGCTAGGACTGGGGCTGTGGCTGGGGCTCGGGCTAGGGCCGGGCCTGGGGCTTGGTCTACGGCTGGGGCTTGGGCTGTGGCTAGGCCTAGGGCTCGGCCGTTAGTTAGGAATAGTGTCAAGGTCTTAGTTAGTGTCACAGTCAGGGCCTTAGATTTAGCATCAGAGCTTTTGTAAGGTATAATGACAGGGCCTGAGTTAGTAGTAGTGTCAAGGCCTGAGTTAAGGACACTCTCAGGGCAAGGCCTAAGAGGAGCACAAAGGCCTCTATAGGATCAGCATCAAGGGATGGGGTTCGGCCTGGGGATGGGGCTAGGACTGGGGCTAGGGCTAGGTCTGGGGCTGGGGCTGGGGTTGGGGCTGAGGCTGGAGCTGGGGCTGGAGCTAGGGCTAGGGCTGGGGCTAGAGCTGGGGCTAGGGCTGGGCCTGGGGCTGGGGCTAGGTTTAGGACTAGGCCCTTAGTTAGGTATAGGGTCAAGGCCTAACTTAAGGACAGTGTCAGGGCAAGGCCTAGGAGTAGCATAAGGGCCTTTGTAGGATAAGCATCAGAGGCTGGGACTCGGGCTGTGGTTGGGGCTGGGACTGGGGCTGGTGCTGGGGCTTGGGTTCGGGCTGGGGATGGGGCTGGCTCTGGGGCTGGGGATGGGGCTGGGGATGGGACTGGGGCTAGGGCTAGGGCTGGGGCTGGGGCTGGGGTGGGGCTGGGACTGGGGCTAAGTCTAAGGCTAGGGCTGCGGCTAGGGCTGGGGCTGGGGCTAGGTTTAGGGCTAGGGCCTTAGTTAGGAATAGGGTCAAGACCTTACTTAAGGACAGAGTCAGGGTAAGGCCTACGAGGAGCACAAAGGCCTCTATAGGATCAGCATCAGGGGATGGGGCTGCGGCTGGGGATGGACCTGGGGCCTTAGTTAGAAATAGTGTCAAGGCCTTAGTTACCACATTGTCAGGGGAAGGCCTAGGAGGATCGCAAGGGCCTCTATAGGATCAGCGTAAGGGGCTAGGGCTGGGGCTGGGGCTGCGGCTAGGGATAGGGTTGGGGCTGGGGCTTGGGTTCGAGCTGGGGATGGGGCTGGGGCTGGGACTGGGGCTGAGACTGGGGCTAGGGCTAGGGCTAGGTCTGCGGCTGGTGCTGGGGCTGGGGCTGGGGCTGGGACTGGGGCTAGGGCTAGGGCTACGGCTGCGGCTAGGGCTGGGGCTGGGGCTGGGGCTAGGTTTAGGGCTAGGCCCTTAGTTGGGTATAGGGTCAAGGCCTTACTTAAGGACAGTGTCAGGGCAAGGCCTAGGAGGAGCACAAAGGCCTATATAGGATCAGCATCAGGGGATGGGGCTGCGACTGGGTCTGGACCTGGGGCCTTAGTTAGAAATAGTGTCAAGGCCTTAGTTACCACATTGTCAGGGGAAGGCCTAGGAGGATCGCAAGGGACTCTATAGCATCAGCATAAGGGGCTAGGGCTGGGGCTGGGGCTGGGGCGGGGGTTGGGGCTAGGGCTGGGACTGCGGCTGTGGCTAGGGATAGGTCTAGGGCTGGGGTTTGGGCTCGGGCTGGGGCTGGGGCTAGGTCTGGGGCTGGGGCTAGGGCTGGAGCTGGGGCTAGTGCTGGGGCTGGGGCTAGTGCTGGGGCTGGGGCTGGGGCTGGGGCTAGGGCTGGGGCTGGGGCTAGGGCTGGGGTTGCGGCTACGGCTGCATCTGGGGCTAGGGATCGGTATAGGGCTGGGGCCGTAGATAGTGTCACTGTCAGGGCCTTAGATAGGTTTAGCATCAGAGCTTTCCTTAGGTATAATGACAGGGCCTGAGTTAGTAGTAGTGTCAAGGCCTGAGTTAAGGACAGTGTCAGGGCAAGGCCTAGGAGGAGCATAAGGGCCTCTGTAGGATCAGCATCAGGGGCTAGGGTTGGGCCTGGGGCTGGGGCTGGGGCTAGGGCTGGGGCTGGGGCTGGGGCTGAGGCTAAGGCTAGGGCTGGGTCTGGGCCTAGTGTTGGGGCTGGGGCTGGGGCTGGGGCTGGGGCTGGACCTGGGGCCTTAGTTAGAAATAGTGTCAAGGCCTTAGTTACCACATTGTCAGGGGAAGGCCTAGGAGGATCGCAAGTGCCTCTATAGGATCAGCATAAGGGGCTAGGGCTGGGGCAGGGGCGGGGGTTAGGGCTAGGGCTGGGACTGCGGCTGTGGCTAGGGATAGGGCTGGGTCTGGGGCTTGGGTTCGCGCTGGGGCTGGGGCTAGGGCTGGGGCTGGGGGTAGGACTGGGGCTGGGGCTGGGGCTAGGGCTGGGTTTCGGGCTGGGGCGGGACCTGGGGCTAGGGCTGGGGCTGGGGCTGGGGCTAGGGCTAGGGCTGGGGCTAGGGCTGGGGCGGGGGCTGGGGCTAGGTTTAGGGCTAGGCCCTTAGTTAGGTATAGGGTCAAGGCCTTACTTAGGGACAGTGTCAGGGCAAGGCCTAGGAGGAGCACAAAGGCCTCTACAGGATCAGCATCAGGGGATGGGGCTGTGGCTGGGGCTGGACCTGGTGCCTAAGTTAGAAATAGTGTCAAGGACTTAGTTACCACATTGTCAGAGGAAGGCCTAGGAGGATCATAAGGGCCTCTATAGTTTCAGTATAAGGGGCTAGGGCTGGGGCTGGGGCTGGGGTTGGGGCTAGGGCTGGGACTGCGGCTGCCGCTGGAGCTAGGCCTGGGCCTGGGGATTGGGCTCGGCCTGGGGCGGGGGCTAGGGATGGGGCGGGGGTTGGGGCTAAGGCTGCAGCTGGGGCTAGGGGTCGGGCTAGGGCTGGGGCCTTAGTTAGTGTCACTGTCAGGGCCTTAGTTAGGTTTAGCATCAGAGCTTTCGTTAGGTATAATGACAGGGCCTGAGTTAGTAGTAGTGTCAAGGCCTGAGTTAAGGACAGTGTCAGGGCAAGGCCTATGAGGAGCATAAGGGCCTCTGTAGGATCAGCATCAGGGGCTAGGGTTGGGCCAGGGGCTGGGGCTGGGGCTGGGGCTGGGGCTGGGGCTGGGGCTGGGGCTAAGGCTAGGGCTGGGGCTGGGCCTAGTGCTGGGGCTGGGGCTGGGGCTGGGGCTGGACCTGGGGCCTTAGTTAGAAATAGTGTCAAGGCCTTAGTTACCACATTGTCAGTGGAAGGCCTAGGAGGATCGCAAGTGCCTCTATAGGATCAGCATAAGGGGCTAGGGCTGGGGCAGGGGCGGGGGTTAGGGCTAGGGCTGGGACTGCGGCTGTGGCTAGGGATAGGGCTGGGGCTGGGTCTTGGGCTCGAGCTGGGGCTGGGGCTGGGGCTAGGGCTGGGGCTGGGGCTAGGGCTGGGGCTGGGGCTGGGGCTGGGGCTGGGGCTGGGGCTGGGGCTAGGGCTGGGGCTGGACCTGGGGCTAGACCTGGGGCTAGGGCTGGGGCTGGGGCTGGGGCTGGGGCTGGGGCTGGGGTTGGGGCTAAGGCTAGGGCTGGGTCTGGGCCTAGTGCTGGGGCTGGGGCAGGGACTGGGGCTAGGGCTAGGGCTGTGGCTACGGCTGGGGCTAGGGTAGGGGCTGGAGCTGGGGCTAGAGATGGGTCTGGGGCTAGTGCTGGGGCTGGGGCTGGGACTGGGGCTAGGGCTACGGCTAGGGCTGGGGCTGTGGCTGGAGCTGGGGCTAGGGTTTGTTCTGGGGCTAGTTCTAGGGCTGGGATGGGGCTGGGGCTGTGACTGGGGCTAGGGCTAGGGCTGGGGCTGGGACTGGGGCTAGGGCTAGGGCTGGGGCTGGGGCTGGGGCTGGGGCTAGGGCTACGGCTAGGGCTGCGGCTAGGGCTGGGGCTGTGGCTGGAGCTGGGGCTAGGGCTTGGTCTGGGGCTAGTGCTAGAGCTGGGGCTGGGAATGGGGCTAGGGCTAGGGCTGCAGCTAGGGCTGGGGATGGGACTGGGGCTAGGGCTGGGTCTGGGGCTAGTGCTGGGGCTGGGGCTGGGGCTGGGGCTAGGGCTAGGGCTGCGGCTAGGGCTGGGACTGGGGCTGGGACTGGGGCTAGGGCTAGGGCTGCGGCTACGTCTGGGGCTAGGTTTGGGTCTGGGTCTGGGTCTGGGGCTAGAGATGGGTCTGGGTCTAGTGCTGGGGCTGGGGCTGGGGCTGGGACTGGGGCTAGGGCTACGGCTAGGGCTGTGGCTAGGGCTGGGGCTGTCCCTGGAGCTGGGGCTAGGGCTTGGTCTGGGGCTAGTGCTAGGGCTGGGCCTGGGAATAGGGCTAGGGCTGGGGCTGTGGCTAGGGCTGGGGATGGGGCTGGGGCTGGGACTGGGGCTAGGGCTGGGTCTGGGGCTAGTGCTGGGCCTGGGGCTGGGGCTGGGACTGGGGCTAGGGCTGTGGTTAGGGCAGGGGCTGGGGCTGGGACTGGGGCTGGGGATGGGTCTAGGGCTAGGGCTGTGGCTGTGGCTGGGGCTTGGGCTCGGGCTGGGGCCGGGGCTAGGGCTAGGGCTGGGGCTACGGCTCGGGCTGGGGCCGGGGCTAGGGCTGGGTCTGGGGATAGTGCTGGGACTGGGGCTAGGGCTGGGGCTAGGGCTGGGGCTGGGGCTAGGCCTAGGGCTGCGGCTAGGGCTGGGACTGAGGCTGGGACTGGGGCTAGGGCTGCGGCTAGGGCTGGGGCTAGGGCTGCGGCTAGGGCTGGGGCTGGTACTGGGGCTAGGGCTGGGGCTGGGGCTAGTGCTGGGGCTGGGGCTGGGGCTAGGGCTAGGGCTAGGGCTAGGGCTGCGGTTAGGGCTGGGGCTGGGGCTAGATTTAGGGCTAGGGCCTTATTTAGGTATAGGGTCAAGGCCTTACTTAAGGACTGTGTCTGGGCAAAGCCTAGGAGGAGCATAAAGGCCTCAATAGGATCAGCATCAGGGTCTGGGGCTGCGGCTGGGGCTGGACCTGGGGCCTTAGTTAGAAATAGTGTCAAGGTCTTAGTTACCACATTGTCAGGGGAAGGCCTAGGAGGATCGCAAGGGCCTCTATAGGATCAGCATAAGGGGCTGGGGCTAGGGCTCGGGCTCGGGCTGGGGCTGGGGCTGGGGCTGGGACTGGGGCTAGGGCTAGGGCTGTGGCTGGGGATGGGGCTGGGGCTAGGGCTGGGGTTAGGGCTAGGGCTCGGGCTGGGGCTGGGGCTGTGTCTAGGACTGGGGTTAGGGCTGGGTCTAGGGCTAGTGCTGGGGCTGGGCCTGGTGCTGGGACTGGGGCTAGGGCTAGGGCTGCAGCTAGGGCTGGGGCTGGGACTGGGGCTAGGGCTAGGGCTGCGGCTGGGGCTGGGACTGGGGCTGGGACTGGGGCTAGGGCTGGGCCTGTGGCTGGAGCTAGGGCTAGGGCTTGGTCTGGGGCTAGTGCTAGGGCTGGGGCTGGGACTGGGGCTGGGGCTGGGGCTAGGGCTAGAGATGGGTCTGGGTCTAGTGCTGGGGCTGGCATGGGACTGGGGCTAGGGCTATGGCTAGGGCTGTGGCTGTGGCTGGAGCTGGTGCTAGGGTTTGGTCTGGGGCTAGTTCTAGAGCTGGGGCTGGGACTGGGGCTAGGGCTAGGGCTGCGGCTGGGGCTGGGGCTGGGGCTGGGACTGGGGCTAGGGCTGGGGCTGCGGCTAGGGCTGGGGCTAGGGCTGTGTCTGGGGCTAGTGCTGGGCCTGGGACTGGGGCTAGGGCTGTGGCTAGGGCAGGGGCTGGGGCTGGGACTGGGGCTCGGGATGGGTCTAGGGCTTGGCCTGGGGCTGGGGCCGGGGCTAGGGATGGGTCTAGGGCTGGGCCTGGGGCTGGGGCTAGGGATGGGGCTTTGGCTGCGCCTAGGGCTGGGGCTGGGACTGGGGCTAGGGCTAGGGTGGCGGCTAGGGCCGGGGCTGGGGCTGGGGCTGGGGCTGGGGCTTGGGCCGGGGCTGGGGCTGGGGCTAGGGCTCAGGCTGGGGCTGGGGCTGGGGCTGGGGCTGGGTCTCGGGCTAATGCTAGGGCTGGGGCTGGGGCTGGGGCTTGGACTGGGGCTGCGTCTAGGGCTGCGGCTAGGGCTGGGGCTGGGGATGGGACTGGGGCTAGGGCTGGGTCTGGGGCTAGTGCTGGGGCTGGGGCTGGGACTGGGACTGGGGCTAGGGATAGGGCTGCGGCTAGGGCTGGGGCTGGGACTGGGGCTAGGGCTGGGGCTGCGGCTACAGCTGCGGCTATGGCTGGGGCTAGTGCTGGGACTGGGGTTAGGGCTGGGGCTGGGGCTAGGGCTACGGCTAGGGCTGTGGCTAGGGCTGGGGCTGTGCCTGGAGCTGGGGCTAGGGCTTGGTCTGGGGCTAGTGCTAGGGCTGGGGCTGGGACTGGGGCTAAGGCTAGGGCTGTGGCTAGGGCTGTGCCTGGGACTGGGGCTGTGCCTGGGACTGGGGCTAGGGATGGGTCTGGGGCTAGTGCTGGGCCTAGGCTGTGGCTGGGACTGGGGCTAGGGCTGTGGCTGGGACTGGGGCTAGGGCTGTGGCTAGGGCAGGGGCTGGGGCTGGGACTGGGGCTGGGGATGGGTCTAGGGCTGGGCCTGGGGCTGCGGCTGGGGCTAGGGCTGGGGCTGTGGCTGCGCTTAGGGCTGGGGCTGGGACTGGGGCTTGGGATCGGGATGGGGCCGGGGCTAGGGCTGGGGCTGGGGCTAGGGCTGGGGCTGGGGCTAGGGCTAGGGCTGGGGCTAGGGCTGGGTGTGGGGCTAGTGCTGGGGCTGGGGCTGGGGCTGGGGCTGGGACTGGTGCTAGGGCTAGGGCTGCGGCTAGGGCTGGGACTGGGGCTAGGGCTAGGGCCGCGGCTACGGCTGTGGCTAGGGCTGGGGCTGTCCCTGGAGCTGGGGCTAGGGCTTGGTCTGGGGCTAGTGCTAGGGCTGGGCCTGGGAATAGGGCTAGGGCTGGGGATGGGGCTGGGGCTGGGACTGGGGCTAGGGCTGGGTCTGGGGCTAGTGCTGGGCCTGGGGCTGGGGCTGGGACTGGGGCTAGGGCTGTGGCTAGGGCAGGGGCTGGGGCTGGGACTGGGGCTGGGGATGGGGCTGGGACTGGGGCTGGGGATGGGTCTAGGGCTGGGCCTGGGGCTGGGGCTGGGGCCGGGGCTAGGAATGGGTCTAGGGCTGGGCCTGGGGCTGGGGGTTGGGCTGGGGCCGGGGCTGGGGCTGTGGCCAAGGCTGGGGCTGTGGCTGCGCCTAGGCCTGGGGCTGAGACTGGGGCTAGGGCTAGGGCTGTGGCTGGGGCTGGGGCTTGGGCTCGGGCTGGGGCCGGGGCTAGGGCTAGGGCTGGGGCTAGGGCTCGGGCTGGGGCCGGGGCTAGGGCTGGGTCTGGGGTTAGTGCTGGGGCTGGGGCTGGGGCTAGGGCTGGGGCTGGGGCTAGGCCTAGGGCTGCGGCTAGGGCTGGTACTGGGGCTGGGACTGGGGCTAGGGCTGCGGCTACGGCTGGGGCTGGGGCTAGAGATGGGTCTGGGTCTAGTGCTGGGGCTGGGGCTGGGACTGGGGCTAGGGCTAGAGATGGGTCTGGGTCTAGTGCTGGGGCTGGGGCTGGGACTGGAGCTAGGGCTACGGCTAGGGCTGTGGCTAGGGCTGGAGCTGTGGCTGGAGCTGGGGCTAGGGCTTGGTCTGGGGCTAGTGCTGGGGCTGTGGCTAGGACTGGGGCTAGGGCTATGGCTAGGGCTGTGGCTAGGGTGGGGCTGTGCCTGGAGCTGGGGCTAGGGCTTGGTCTGGGGCTAGTGCTAGGGCTGGGGATGGGGATGGGGATGGGGATGCGGATGGGTCTAGGGCTGTGCCTGGGGCTGAGGCTGGGGCCAATCCTGGGGCTGTGGCTCCACCTAGGGCTGGGGCTGGGACTGGGGCTAGGGCTAGGGCTGCGGCTAGGGCTGGGGCTTGGGCTCAGGCTGGGGCCGGGGCTGGGTCTAGGACTGGGGTTAGGGCTGGTTCTAGGGCTAGTGCTGGGGCTGGGCCTGGTGCTGGGACTGGGGCTAGGGCTGCGGCTGGGGCTGGGGCTAGAGATGGGTCTGGGGCTACTTCTGGGGCTGGGACTGGGGCTAGGGCTGGGCCTGTGGTTGGAGCTGGGGCTAGGGCTTGGTCTGGGGCTAGTGCTAGGGCTGGGGCTGGGACTGGGGCTAGGGCTGCGGCTAGGGCTGGGGCTGGGCCTGGGACTGGGGCTGGGGCTAGGGCTGTGGCTGGTGCTGGGGCTGGGGCTGGGGCTAGGGTTGGGCCTGGGGCTGGGGCTAGGGCTGGGGCTGGGGCTTGGGCTCAGGCTGGGGCTGGGGCTAGGGCTGGGGCTAGGGCTGGGTCTAGGGCTAGTGCCGGGCCTGGGCCTGGGGCTGGGGATGGGACTGGGGCTCGGTCTAGGACTGCAGTTAGGGCTGGGGCTGGGGCTGGGACTGGGGCTAGGGCTGGGTCTGGGACTAGTGCTGGGACTGGGGCAGGGACTGGGACTCGTGCTGGGACTGGCGCAGGGACTGTGGCTAGGTCTAGGCCTGCGGCTAGGGCTGGGGCTGGGAATGGGGCTAGGGTTGGTTCTGGGGCTAGTGCTGGGGCTGGGGCTAGGGCTGTGGCTGGCGCTGGGGCTGGGGCTGGGAATGGGGCTAGGGCTAGGGCTGCAGCTAGGGCTGGGGCTTGGACTGGGGCTAGGGCTAGGGCTGCAGCTAGGGCTGGGGCTGTGGCTAGGGCTGGGGCTAGTGCTGGGGCTGGGGTTAGGGCTGGGGCTGGCGCTAGGTCTGGGTCTGGGGCTAGTGCTGGGGCTGGGACTGGGGCTAGGGCTACGGCTAGGGCTGTGGCTAGGGCTGGGGCTGTCCCTGGAGCTGGGGCTAGGGCTTGGTCTGGGGCTAGTGCTAGGGCTGGGGCTGGGACTAGGGCTAGGGCTGGGGCTGTGGCTAGGGCTGGGGATGTGGCTGGGGCTGGGACTGGGGCTGGGGTTGGGTCTAGGGCTGGGCCTGGTGCTGGGGCCGGGGCTAGGAATGGGTCTAGGGCTGGGCCTGGGCCTGGGGCTGGTGCTGGGGCCAAGGCTGGGGCTGTGGCTGCGCCTAGGTTTGGGGCTGGGACTGGGGCTAGGGCTAGGGCTAGGGCTGTGGCTAGGGCTGGAGCCGGGGCTTGGGCTGGGGCTGGGGCTAGGCCTAGGGCTGCGGCTAGGGCTGGGACTGGGGCTGGGACTGGGGCTGGGACTGGGGCTAGGGCTGCGGCTACGGCTGGGGCTGGGGCTAGAGATGGGTCTGGGTCTAGTGCTGGGGCTGGGGCTGGGACTGGGGCTAGGGCTAGAGATGGGTCTGGGTCTAGTGCTGGGGCTGGGGCTGGGACTGGAGCTAGGGCTACGGCTAGGGCTGTGGCTAGGGCTGGAGCTGTGGCTGGAGCTGGGGCTAGGGCTTGGTCTGGGGCTAGTGCTGGGGCTGTGGCTAGGACTGGGGCTAGGGCTACGGCTAGGGCTGTGGCTAGGGTGGGGCTGTGCCTGGAGCTGGGGCTAGGGCTTGGTCTGGGGCTAGTGCTAGGGCTGGGGATGGGGATGGGGATGGGGATGGGTCTAGGGCTGTGCCTGGGGCTGAGGCTGGGGCCAAGCCTGGGGCTGTGGCTCCACCTAGGGCTGGGGCTGGGACTGGGGCTAGGGCTAGGGCTGCGGCTAGGGCTGGGGCTTGGGCTCGGGCTGGGGCCGGGGCTGGGTCTAGGACTGGGGTTAGGCCTGGTTCTAGGGCTAGTGCTGGGGCTGGGCCTGGTGCTGGGACTGGGGCTAGGGCTAGGGCTGCAGCTAGGGCTGGGGCTGGGACTGGGGCTAGGGCTGCGGCTGGGGCTGGGGCTAGAGATGGGTCTGGGGCTACTTCTGGGGCTGGGACTGGGGCTAGGGCTGGGCCTGTGGTTGGAGCTGGGGCTAGGGCTTGGTCTGGGGCTAGTGCTAGGGCTGGGGCTGGGACTGGGGCTAGGGCTGCGGCTAGGGCTGGGGCTGGGCCTGGGACTGGGGCTGGGGCTAGGGCTGTGGCTGGTGCTGGGGCTGGGGCTGGGGCTAGGGTTGGGCCTGGGGCTGGGGCTAGGGCTGGGGCTGGGGCTTGGGCTGGGGCTGTGGCTAGGACTGGGGCTAGGGCTACGGCTAGGGCTGTGGCTAGGGTGGGGCTGTGCCTGGAGCTGGGGCTAGGGCTTGGTCTGGGGCTAGTGCTAGGGCTGGGGATGGGGATGGGGATGGGGATGGGTCTAGGGCTGTGCCTGGGGCTGAGGCTGGGGCCAAGCCTGGGGCTGTGGCTCCACCTAGGACTGGGGCTGGGACTGGGGCTAGGGCTAGGGCTGCGGCTAGGGCTGGGGCTTGGGCTCGGGCTGGGGCCGGGGCTGGGTCTAGGACTGGGGTTAGGGCTGGTTCTAGGGCTAGTGCTGGGGCTGGGCCTGGTGCTGGGACTGGGGCTAGGGCTAGGGCTGCAGCTAGGGCTGGGGCTGGGACTGGGGCTAGGGCTGCGGCTGGGGCTGGGGCTAGAGATGGGTCTGGGGCTACTTCTGGGGCTGGGACTGGGGCTAGGGCTGGGCCTGTGGTTGGAGCTGGGGCTAGGGCTTGGTCTGGGGCTAGTGCTAGGGCTGGGGCTGGGACTGGGGCTAGGGCTGCGGCTAGGGCTGGGGCTGGGCCTGGGACTGGGGCTGGGGCTAGGGCTGTGGCTGGTGCTGGGGCTGGGGCTGGGGCTAGGGTTGGGCCTGGGGCTGGGGCTAGGGCTGGGGCTGGGGCTTGGGCTCGGGCTGGGGCTGGGGCTCGGGCTGGGGCTAGGGCTGGGTCTAGGGCTAGTGCCGGGCCTGGGCCTGGGGCTGGGGATGGGACTGGGGCTCGGTCTAGGACTGCAGTTAGGGCTGGGGCTGGGACTGGGGCTAGGGCTGGGTCTGGGACTAGTGCTGGGACTGGGGCAGGGACTGGGACTCGTGCTGGGACTGGGGCAGGGACTGTGGCTAGGTCTAGGCCTGCGGCTGGGGCTGGGACTGGGGCTAGGGTTGGTTCTGGGGCTAGTGCTGGGGCTGGGGCTAGGGCTGTGGCTGGTGCTGGGGCTGGGGCTGGGAATGGGGCTAGGGCTAGGGCTGCAGCTAGGGCTGGGGCTTGGACTGGGGCTAGGGCTAGGGCTGCGGCTAGGGCTGGGGCTGGGACTGGGGCTAGGGCTGGGGCTGTGGCTAGGGCTGGGGCTTGTGCTGGGGCTGGGGTTAGGGCTGGGGCTGGCGCTAGGTCTGGGTCTGGGGCTAGTGCTGGGGCTGGGACTGGGGCTAGGGCTACGGCTAGGGCTGTGGCTAGGGCTGGGGCTGTCCCTGGAGCTGGGGCTAGGGCTTGGTCTGGGGCTAGTGCTAGGGCTGGGGCTGGGACTAGGGCTAGGGCTGGGGCTGTGGCTAGGGCTGGGGATGTGGCTGGGGCTGGGACTGGGGCTGGGGATGGGTCTAGGGCTGGGCCTGGTGCTGGGGCCGGGGCTAGGAATGGGTCTAGGGCTGGGCCTGGGCCTGGGGCTGGTGCTGGGGCCAAGGCTGGGGCTGTGGCTGCGCCTAGGGTTGGGGCTGGGACTGGGGCTAGGGCTAGGGCTAGGGCTGTGGCTAGGGCTGGAGCCGGGGCTTGGGCTCGGGCCGGGGCTAGGGCTAGGGCTGGGGCTGGGGCTGCGGGTAGGGCTGGGGCTGGGGCTAGGCCTAGGGCTGCGGCTAGGGCTGGGACTGGGGCTGCGGCTACGGCTGGGGCTGGGGCTAGAGATGGGTCTGGGTCTAGTGCTGGGGCTGGGGCTGGGACTGGGGCTAGGGCTAGAGATGGGTCTGGGTCTAGTGCTGGGGCTGGGGCTGGGACTGGAGCTAGGGCTACGGCTAGGGCTGTGGCTAGGGCTGGAGCTGTGGCTGGAGCTGGGGCTAGGGCTTGGTCTGGGGGTAGTGCTAGGGCTGGGGCTCGGGCTGGGGCTGGGACTGGGGCTAGGGCTAGGGCTGCGGCTAGGGCTGGGGCTGGGACTGGGGCTAGGGCTGGGGCTGGGGCTAGTGCTGGGGCTGGGCCTGGGGCTGGGCCTGGGGCTAGGGCTAGGGATGCGGCTAGGGCTGGGGCTGGGACTGGGGCTAGGGCTAGGGCTGCGGCTAGGGCTGGGGCTGGGGCTCGTGCTGGGGCTGGGGCTAGGGCTGGGGTTAGGGCTAGGGATTAGCTGGGGCTGGGGCTGGGGCTGGGGCTGGGACTGGGGCTAGGGCTAGGGCTAGGGCTGCGGTTAGGGCTAGGGATTAGCTGGGGCTGGGGCTGGGGCTGGGGCTGGGACTGGGGCTAGGGCTAGGGCTAGGGCTGCGGTTAGGGCTGGGGCTGGGGCTAGATTTAGGGCTAGGGCCTTATTTAGGTATAGGGTCAAGGCCTTACTTAAGGACTGTGTCTGGGCAAAGCCTAGGAGGAGCATCAGGGTCTGGGGCTGCGGCTGGGGCTGGACCTGGGGCCTTAGTTAGAAATAGTGTCAAGGTCTTAGTTACCACATTGTCAGGGGAAGGCCTAGGAGGATCGCAAGGGCCTCTATAGGATCAGCATAAGGGGCTGGGGCTAGGGCTCGGGTTGGGCTGGGGCTGGGTCTGGGACTGGGGCTAGGGCTGGGTTTAGGGCTAGTGCTGGGGCTGGGACTGGGGCTGGGACTGGGGCTAGGGCTAGGGCTGCGGCTACGGCTGGAGCTAGGTTTGCGGCTGGGGCTGGGGCTAGAGATGGGTATGGGGCTAGTGCTTGGGCTGGGGCTGGGACTGGGGCTAGGGCTACGGCTAGGGCTGCGGCTAGGGCTTGGTCTGGTGCTAGTGCTAGGGCTGGTGCTGGGGCTGGGCCTGGGACTGGGGCTAGGGCTGCGGCTAGGCCTGGGGCTGGGTCTAGGACTGGGGTTAGGGCTGGGTCTAGGGGTAGTGCTGGGGCTGGGCCTGGTGCTGGGACTGGGGCTGCGGCTAGGGCTGGGGCTAGTGCTGGGCCTGGGGTTAGGGCTGAGGCTAGTGCTAGGGCTGGGTCTGGGGCTAGTGCTGGGGCTGGGGCTGTGGCTAGGGCTGGGGCTGTGCCTGGAGCTGGGGCTAGGGCTTGGTCTGGGGCTAGTGCTAGGGCTCGGCTACGGCTGGGGCTAGGGTTGGGGCTGGAGCTGGGGCTAGAGATGGGTCTGGGGCTAGTGCTGGGGCTGGGGCTGGGGCTGGGACTGCGGCTGGGACTGCGGCTAGGGCTGGGGCTGGGGCTGGGGCTTGGGCTCGGGGTGGGGCTGGGACTGGGGCATAAGAAAACAAAATACACAGAGACAAAAGGATAGGGCCGGGACCTGCACCAGTGGGAGGGAGCCGTGAAGGAGAAACCGTTTCCACACACTAGGAGCCCCTTCGCGGGCGGAGACTGCAGGTGGCGGAGGGGGAAACCTTCGGAGCCGCGGAGGAGACCGCAGCCACAGGGGTACGGAGGGCAAAGCAGAGAGATTCCCGCACAGAGGACCGGTGCCGACCGCCACTCACCAGCCCGAGAGGCTTGTCTCCTCACCGACCGGGGCGGGCGGGGCTGGGAGCTGAGGCTCGGGCTTCAGTCAGAGCGCGCTGGCGGCGTGAACACAGCCTGAAGGGAGTTAGTGCGCCACGGCCGGCCGGGAGGGAGTCCGGGGAAAAGTCTGGAGCTGCCGAAGAGGCAAGAGACTTTTCCTTCCCTCTTTGTTTCCTGGTGCGTGAGGAGAGGGGATTCAGTGCGCTGCTGAAAGGAGCTCCAGAGAAGGGCGCGAGGCGCGCCTGAAAGCGCGGACCCCAGAGACGGGCGTGGGACGCTGGGGCTGCTGCTGCCGCCAACAAGAAGCCCCTGTGCGAGCGCAGGTCACTCTCCACACCTCCCCTCCCGGGAGCCTGTGCTGCCCGTCACCGCCACGGTCCCCGACTCCACAGACCACATCCCCGGGAGAACGCACGGGCGCGCCTCGTGCTGGCGCAACGTCACGCCGGCCTCCGCCGACGCACGCTCGCCCCGCCTCCGTGCCCCTCCCTCCCCCGCGGCCTGAGGGAGCCAGAGCGCCCGAATCAGCGGCTCCTTTAACCCCGTCCTGTCTGAGCGAAGAACAGACGTCCTCCGGCGACCTACACGCAGAGGCGGGGCCGAATCCAAAGCTGAGCCCCGGGAGCTGTGCGAACAAAGAAGAGAAAGGGGAATCTCTCCCAGCAGCCTCAGAAGCAGCGGATTAAAGCTCCGCAATCAACTTGATGTACCCTGCGTCTGTGGAATACCTGAATAGACAACGAATCATCCCAAATTGAGGAGGTGGACTTTGAGAGCAAGATTTATGATTTTTTTCCCCTTTTCCTTTTTGTGAGTGTGTACGTGTATGCTTCTGTGTGAGATTTTGTCTGTATACCTTTGCTTTCACCATTTGTCCTAGGGTTCTATACGCCCATTTTTTGGGGGGGTTTTGTTTTTCTTACTTAAAAAATTTTTTCTTAATAATTCTTTATTTTAATAACTTTATTTTATTTGACCTTACTTTATTTTCTTTTATCCTCTTTCTTTCTTTCTTTCTCCTTTTTCTCCCTTTTATTCTGAGCCGTGTGGATGAAAGGCTCTTGGTGCTGCAGCCAGGAGTCAGTGCTGTGCCTCTGAGGTGGGAGAGCCAACTTCAGGACACGGGTCCAAAAGAGACCTCCGAGCTCCACGTAATATCCAACGGCGAAAATCTCCCAGAGATCTCCATCTCAACACCAACACCCAGCTTATCTCAATGACCAGCAAGCTACAGTGCTGGACTCCCTATGCCAAACAACTAGCAAGACAGGAACACAACCCCACCCATTAGCAGAGAGGCTGCCTAAAATCATAATAAGTCCAAGACACCCCAAAACACACCACCAGACGTGGACCTGCCCACCAGAAAGACAAGATCCAGCCTCATCCACCAGAACACAGGCACCCTCCACCAGGAAGCCTACACAACCCACTGAACCAACTTTAGCCACTGGGGACAGACACCAAAAACGACGGGAACTATGAACCTGCAGCCTGCAAAAAGGAGACCCCCAAACACAGTAAGAGAAGCAAAATGAGAAGACAGAAAAACACACAGCAGATGAAGGAGCAAGATGAAAACCCACCAGACCTAACAAATGAAGAGGAAATAGGCAGTCTCCCTGAAAAAGAATTCAGAATAATGATAGTAAAGATGATCCAAAATCTTGGAAATAGAATAGAGAAAATGCAAGAAACATTTAACAAGGACCTAGAAGAACTAAAGATGAAACAAGCAACGATGAACAACACAATAAATGAAATTAAAAATACTCTAGAAGGGATCAATAGAAGAATAACTGAGGCAGAAGAACGGATAAGTGACCTGGAAGATAAAATAGTGGAAATAACTACTGCAGAGCAGAATAGAGAAAAAATAATGAAAAGAACTGAGGACAGTCTCAGAGACCTCTGGGACAACATTAAACGCACCAACATTTGAATTATAGGGGTTCCAGAAGAAGAAGAGAAAAGGAAAGGGACTGAGAAAATATTTGAAGAGATTATAGTTGAAAACTTCCCTAATATGGGAAAGGAAATAGTTAATCAAGTCCAGGAAGCACAGAGAGTACCATACAGGATAAATCCAAGGAGAAACATGCCAAGACACATATTAATCAAACTGTCAAAAATTAAATGCAAAGAAAACATATTAAAAGCAGCAAGGGAAAAACAACACATAACACACAAGGGAATCCCCATAAGGTTAACAGCTGATCTTTCAGCAGAAACTCTGCAAGCCAGAAGGGACTGGCAGGACATATTTAAAGTGATGAAGGAGAACAACCTACAGCCAAGATTACTCTACCCAGCAAGGATCTCATTCAGATTGGATGGAGAAATTAAAACCGTCACAGACAAGCAAAAGCTGAGAGAGTTCAGCACCACCAAACCAGCTTTACAACAAATGCTAAAGGATCTTCTCTAGGCAAGAAACACAAGAGAAGGAAAAGACCTATAATAACAGACCCACGCACATATGGTCACCTTATCTTTGATAAAGTGGCAGGAATGTACAGTGGAGAAAGGACAGCCTCTTCAATAAGTGGTGCTGGGAAAACTGGACAGGTACGTGTAAAAGTAGGAGATTAGATCACTCCCTAACACCATACACAAAAATAAGCTCAAAATGGACTAAAGACCTAAATGTAAGGCCCAGACACTATCAAACTCTTAGGGGAAAAACATAGGCAGAACACTCTATGAACTAAATCACATCAAGATCCTTTCTGACCCACCGCCTAGAGAAATGGAAATAAAAACAAAAACAAACAAATGGGACCTAATGAAACTTCAAAGCTTTTGCACAGCAAAGGAAACCATAAACAAGATGAAAAGACAACCCTCAGAATGGGAGAAAATATTTGCAAATGAAGCAACTGTCAAAGGATTAATCTCCAAAATTTACAAGCAGCTCATGCAGCTCAATAACAAAAAAACAAACAACCCAATCCAAAAATGGGCAGAAGACCTAAATAGACATTTCTCCAAAGAAGATATACAGACTGCCAACAAACACATGAAAGAATGCTCAACATCATTAATGATTAGAGAAATGCAAATCAAAACTAGAATGAGATATCACCTCACACCAGTCAGAATGGCCATCATCAAAAAATCTAGACACAGTAAATGCTGCAGAGGATGTGGAGAAAAGGGAACACTCTTGCACTGCTGGTGGGAATGTGAATTGGCACAGCCACTATGGCGAGCAGTATGGAGGTTCCTTAAATAACTACAAATAGAACTACCATATGACCCAGCAATCCAACTACTGGGCATATACCCTGAGAAAACCATAATTCAAAAAGAGTCATGTACCAAAATATTCACTGCAGCTCTATTTACAATAGCCCGGAGATGGAAACAACCTAAGTGTCCATCATCGGATGAATGGATAAAGAAGACGTGGCACATATATACAATGGAATATTACTCAGCCACAAAAAGAAACGAAATTGAGCTATTTGTAATGAGGTGGATGGACCTAGAGTCTGTCATACAGAGTGAAGTAAGTCAGAAAGGGAAAGACAAATACCATATGCTGACACATATATATGGAATTTAAGGGAAAAAATGTCATGAAGAACCAAGGGGTAAGACAGGAATAAAGACACAGACCTACTAGAGAATGGACTTGTGGATATGGGGAGGGGGAAGGGTAAGCTGTGACAAAGTGAGAGAGTGGCTTGGACATATATGCACTACCAAACGTAAAATAGATAGCTAGTGGAAGCAGCCGCATAGCACAGGGAGATCAGCTTGGTGCTTTGTGACCACCTAGAGGGGTGGGATAGGGAGGGTGGGAGGGAGGGAGACGCAAGAGGGAAGAGATATGGGAACATATGTATATGTTTTACCGATTCACTTTGTTATAAAGCAGAAACTAACACACCATTGTAAAGCAATTATACTCCAATAAAGTTGTAAAAAAATGTTTATTCTACCTAAAGCCATCAACAACCAGTGCCTGGAAAACTAGACACCGGACTCCAAAGAACGACAGTGGTCACCCTCTACACTGTATATAAAGCTAACTAAAAGCACACAGTATTCCACATTAAATTCTTTCTCTCCTGAGTCCCCTGAAGATGCACCCACCCAGCCAGCAGTCAGTTGCACAGGAAGATTCTCCACACTTGCTCATTTTTTCCTCTTGCGGAGTCTCCTCACCAGTGGCTCCTGAGAAATCCCAGCTCCTGTCAGTGTGGACAATGCCTCATGTTCCAGAAACCTAAGCCCTGACAGGAGACAAAGCTCCCGTCTGCTTGTCACAGAGCAAAGTCTGTGGGCAGGGTGCACCTGTGCCCCCAGGGTCAGACAGGTGGGTTTGGCGCCCCCTGTGGGACGTGAGAAAAGTGCCGGGAGTGCCGCACTCACAAACCCAGAGGCCTCATCCGGAAGGCAGTTCTGCTGTATATACTAAGTTTGGAAATCCAAACTGAAATGGAGCCAAGTGTCTCACTGTATCTTCTCCAAAATTGGTTAAGGAGCAATTAATTACAAACCATATGTAATGAAATGAATGTAGACACAAACATTACAACTTAAACCAAAATTCACTCAAAATTGCCCATAGACAAATTTAAATTACCAAACTATAAAAATCCTAGACAAAAAAAGATAATCTACATGACTTTGGGTCTGGTGACCTTATTCAGAAAACAGGAAGACAAACCACAAACTGCAAGAGACTATTGCCAAAACACATATCTGTTAAAGGATTTGTACTCAAATTATGCCAACAGCGCCATTAAAATTTAGTAAAGATTGAAACACACACCTAGCCCAGGAAGATAAACAGGCAGTAAATAAGCATACAAGAATATGCTCAAGATGCTGGTGGAATGCATGTACAACCAACTTTGGAAGACAGTTTGGCAGTTTTTTCCAAATCTAAAAAGTCTCACCTTAGGATCCAAGAAGTGTACCTCTTGTATTTAGACAACTGCTTTGAAAAACTGTGTTCAAACCAAAACTAGCATCAAGTAATGCACAGCAGCTCTATTCATAATGGCTAAAAACTTAAGATATCAGGATGTCCTTCTGTAGATGAATTCATAAGCAAATTAGGGCACATACATGTCAAGGGGAGCAGAATACACCACACCAAAATATGCCCATTTGACAAAAGGATTATTTTGGACTGGTTAATTTAAGAAACAGCAGACCCAGGAGAATCTTTCAAAACCAAGTAGATGGCTTCCCTGGTGGCACAGTGGTTGAGAGTCTGCCTGCCGATGCAGGGGACACGGGTTCGTGCCCTAGTGTGGGAAGATCCCACATGCCGCGGAGTGGTTGGGCCCATGAGCCATGGCCGCTGAGCCTGCACGTCCAGAGCCTGTGCTCTGCAACGGGAGAGGCCACAACAGTGAGAGGCCCATGTACCGCAAATAAATAAATAAATAAATAAAGTAGAAAATGCCCTTTTAGGAGGTAAATTTTCATTTATTAAGGATATCTCCATTTGTAAGGGTATGTCCCTCTTTGGACCAGGAATTGAAAGATGACTAAATATCAAGAAAAGTTTGTTGGGACTTCCCTGCTGGTCCAGTGGTTAAGACTCCACACTCCCAATGCAGGGGACCAGGGTTCAATCCCTGGTCAGGGAACTAGATCCCACATGCTGCAATTAAGGGCCTGCATGCTGCCACTAAAGATTACACAGGTTGCAACTAAGACCCAGTGCAGCCAAATAAATAAATGTTTAAAAAAAAAAACAAAGCTTGTCAATGAAATAAGCCTGGATGTAAATCTGTGTAACAACCATACCCTTGTTTACTGGGCTTTGACTAATAACATCCCTTAAATGGCTTCCTCCATTCCCTAACATCTTTCTTTTGTTCTCAGCAGAAGATAGCATTTAAGGTAATGGCTTGGGCCATTTCAGGGAGTGACTAAGTTTTCCTGGGTATCTTTCAAGTATACAGGAGGTACGCATGGTATATATTAAACTTCTGATTGCTTTCTCCAGTTCGTCTCTTTTTCATTACAAGGGAGATCTCAATAAAGAACATAGAAGTGTAGAGGGAAAATTATTTTTCCTCTCATATACATGCAGTGCAATAGTATTCAGAGATATAAAGGAATGGATCATCAACCCATGCAAATATATATAGATGCAAATAACATGTACATTGCTAAGTGAAAGAATCCAGTCTGAAGTGCTACACACTGTATGACCTCATTTATATGACATTCTAGAAAAGGTAAAACTGACACTGGTAAACAGTTTAAGGAATATGTGGTAGAAATAGTCCATATGATACTTTAGTGGTGAATACCTGTCACTATGAATTTGTCTACACCCACAGATTTTTACAACACAACAAGTAATTTACAATCTATTCAAACTTAGCTACTTAGGACATGGGAGTGTCAAAGCCTGGAATACAGAATGTAACAAAGAATCTAACTGTTTCAGAAATGTATGGAAAAACTCACTGTTGGTAGTGGGACAAATGGGCTGACCTAAGTTAACTTTGGAAATGTACAGAATCTGTAGGCCAAAGACAAAATGTGCCATACATACACAGTGGACTCTAAGTTCTTTCCCATGAGGGGTAGTAGCTAACAGTACTGAAACTACTATCAGTAATCGAATGCAACAAGCACTGAATTTAATAAATGACAAATGGTGGAAGCCAGGTTTCTTACCACTGGAGTGGGATGTTACAGTCAAACAAAGGGAAAAGGTTATGATATCCATGTCATAACAGATCCGGTTGGAGACATCGGTATAAACTATCTTTAGCCTACACATAGTTCCACATGGATATCTTTATAATTATGTGTATATGCATAGGCTGGGATACATGCATGTATTTCTATGTACTGTCAGCTGAGCATATTGAGCTCCCACATGTAAGTTTTTAATACCATTCTCTAATAAAAGGAACAAGGGCTCTTTGAAGAAAGGGCTGATGCTAGGACTGAGACAGTAAATATATGAAGCAGCATAATCTTAAAATATCAGAAAGTAAAGAAGTACCCAAAATTTTAAAAACCCACAAAAGGAAAATTATGTAAAATGAAAACAGGGGCAAATGGAAAAAGCTCTCAACAGCCAAAGCAAGAATGAACTAAGCAGTCTAATAATGTAGTGCTGGATTATAAACAAAAGTTTACAGTAATCATTCACGTGTCCAAACTGGTAAAAATAAATTACATAGTTTTCGATGAATGGTGTTAAATAGAAATCTCCTATGCACAAAGCTTCTAAACAATTCATATAGACACTCAGCTGTAACACCTCTCTCCTCAAGTTTGGCTTCTGCATTATGACTTCCTCCTAAATAAGACACACAGGATGGACATGGGAAAAAAATTAACCTGTGGGAAAACTTGACAAACACTACTTCAGCTAGGTGACCAAAGTTAAGAATATAAGTGAGAAGTTTCCTTAAGAGCCTCTCCTCTTGATATATAGTGAAGAGGAAGCACTTCACCTCTGTGATCTGTTTTTTCAAAGCCAAGTCTAACCACGACAAAAACACCAAGCAAATCCCAGTGCCCGGCAGTCTATACAATACCTGACCAGTCCTCCTCCACACTGTCAAGGTCATGGAAACAAGGAGAGTCTGAGCAACTGTCAGAGCCCAGAAGAGACTAAACAGACATGATGACCCCATGTCCTTTGAGACCCTGGAACAAGGAAAGGTATAACAAAGGGAAAGTGAATAGGGACTTCAGTTAATAGTAAAGTATCAGTATTTGTTCATTATTTGTCATGATTCTGTAGAAAATTAGACAGGAAAAAGTAAACGTCAAATAAGAGAAACCTACTGTAACAAACTGGAAACCTAGAGGAAAAGGGGGATTTCTTTGTAAAAACACATTACCAAAATGGTCCCTAAATTAAGGAAAACACAAAAAGGCCAATTAATCACTGAGGAACCTCTTCCTCTACTGGTTATCCTATCACTGTTCCAGGGTTTCCCTCTCCTGGGACAGGGAAGGAGCAGGGACAGAGATGTCTGGCAGCTCCCCTAGTATATGACCCCACTCAGTGTCTTCACCTCCCCCAGCCACGCCTACCCAGTGAGGACACCTGAGGAAGGATCAGGGATTATTGACTCAGATGTATCAACCAGGACTTTTTCTTTTCCCAGCGACTGGACACACGGAAGTAAAATAAATTAGTATTTATTGTAAGGGTAGAAATACATTAATACTTGCAAGTGACAAGTTGAAGAATGGGTTTGGACCTGGCAGTTCCAGCGGCTCACACTGTCTCAGTGTGATCTTGCTTCCCTCCAAACCTTTGTCCCACTCAGTGCCTTTGGGGGACCCCGTTCACAGGCACAGGCTCTCTCACTGCCCTTGGGCCAACAGCAGTTCTAGGCTGACAACCACTCACCATCCATTTTCCGAGAAAGAGTTTCTCCTTTTCTTGGATTCCAAAAAGTCATGGTTTTAAATGCCTTTGATCTGGCTTGGGTTGCATTCTCATCCTTGACCCAACACCAGAAGGTGGAAAATGGGACTGGCTAGATGTGGGTTGTAAACCCTTCTTCGAGCTGGGTGGAACATGGGGTCATCCTTCTGCAACTGTTTGGACTGGAAGCAGGTGAGATGTAATTCCCAAAGGAAAACTGAGGCACTTGGGCCTGAGAACAGATGTTGGCTGGGAGAAAGCAACAGATTCTAAGTCAATGACAGCTCACTGCACAGCACAGAATCTGACACAAAAGGAAGAAAGGGGTTCACTTAGGGTCAGGGGCTGCAGCTACTCAACCAGTGCTCTTACTGTCCCTCCTAAGACTGCAAGAAGTTCTTTCACTTGCTGAAAAGTCAGGATCATTGGTGGTGGTAAACTCAAGTCTCTTTCCTTGGGCATCAGGTCCTCACATCTCAGAGGCTGGCCCAGGACAGCCCATGTGCCCTCAGAAGACCCACAGACCTCATTCCTGCCCCTGAGAGGTGGGAGCCCGTGAGTTATGCCATCTCCCTGGCCATATTAACTACCCATCCCTGAAAAACAATACTGCTCCTTTTCCAGTTTCTTCTCTCTCCTTTTCTAAGGGAAGAAACCAAATGCTAGGGTGGTAAGGAAACTCTTGTGCAATGAAGTAACGGGAGGCTCAAGAATTATTCCATGCCATGGAACCCATAATTGTCAGGCTTCCAGAGGCCACATGGATGCATATGGCTCTCCAAGACAATGGCAGTGTCAGTGTAAACCTCCCACTGGGCGGTCCAGGTGCTTCCATATCTTTGATTCTTAATGAATATGCATGTCAAAAGTTTCTAACGACTGAAAGGACAAAGGATTGCAGGGCCATGGTCTACTGTATGGGTGTTGTGTCAGGGACACACTCCAATGTTTAGAGGATTATTACTTCTCTTGGCAGCCTATGAGGCTGTGAGCGGGAGGCCTTTTTCTCAGCCACATGCATGTTAGTAGTTGAAACTTCTCAAAGAAATGTCTACACTGCCCAGGTAGCTCTTGAATTGCCCAGCATCATGGTCAGCTCCGTAACTGTACATGAGGGCCTGACAATGCCCAGGCTGGACTGAGCTAGAGGACCACAGATGCCTGCCTGGATAGTCAGAGGTCAAAGGCTGTCCTGCCTGAGACTTGATCATCTATTCATGCCCACTCAAATGGAACAAAGGATGCCTCCAGGGCGAGGAGGGCCCCACCAGCCCTTAAGAAGGCGGCATCTGGGGGCTGGCAGGTCACTACCCCCAGTCCTGTATAAATCCACACGTGTCTGCTGAGTGCCCTCCTGTCTTGGCTGTGCTGGAACCTGGGGCTGCCCAGGCAGAGTAGGGCCAGCATCACCCTTCCCAGGTAGGAGGGCAGAAGGAAACCATGCATGACTTCTGACACCCTCCCCAATCCTTGACAGAGGTTGAGTTGGATAAGAAACAGTCCGAGACAAGAACAGACATTTCATTCTTCTCTCAGAGCCCAGGACTGGGGGAAGGGATGCCAGAAAACCAGTTATTGACCTCAGCTCCCTGACTCCTGTTTGACCCTGGGCAAGTCCTATCCATTCTGGAGGCTTCAGAGAGAAAGAGAGGGGAGGACAATGAGGGCCAATTGTGCTTAAACCTAACTCTAACCTTTACCCTAAGAACCCTAACCTCTAACCATAACCCCCTAACAACCCTAGCCCCAGACCCCTAGACCCTTGCCCCGACCCCTAAACTCTAACCCCCGACCCTTTAGCCACAGCCCTCTACCAGGATGCTCCAACAATGACCCCTAACCCTAAACTGTGACCCCTGAACCCTCACACTGACTCAAACCCAGGCCTAAAGCCTGGCCTAGTGGGTACCGAGGGATGACTGTATGAACTCTCAAATAAACCAAGGAATTAAATCTTCCTGACCATGAATTTAGCAATGGTTTCTTAGATTTGACAGTAAAGCATAAGAAATGAAAGAAAAAAATAGATAAATTGGATTTCCTCAAAATTACAAACCTTTATGCATCAAAAGAGGCTATCCAGAAAGGAAGAAGACAGCCCACAGAATGGAAGACAATATCGGCACATTCTATATCTGATAAGACTCTTTACCTAGAATATACCCAGGACTTTTCCAACTCATCAACACAAAGACAACAACATTTTTGAAACAGACAAATGGCTGCATGGACTGCTCTCCAGGCAAGACATACAAATGGTCAACAAGGACATGGAAAGATGTCAAACGTCAGTAGTCATGATGAAAATGTAAATGAAAGCCACAGTGTGATGCCCCTTCACACACACTAGAATAAAAATAAACTTTAAAATCAATTTTAAAATATATAAATAAAAATAACAAATGGCAGCAATGCAGAGAAATTGGAACCCTTAAAAGTTACTTGTGGAGATGCACAATGGTGCAGTCTATGCGTACAAACCTTTACCATTTACTTAAAAATATAAAATATAATTACCATGTGGTTCAACAACTCCACTCCTAGATATATACCAAAAAAATGGAAAACAGGCATTCAAACAAAAACTTGTACACCAATTATTCATAGCAGCACTGTTCACAATAGCCCAGGGTAGAAAAGATTTAAATGTCCATCAGCAGGTAAACGGATAAGCAAAATAAGGTAGATTCATAAGCTACATTATTCTGTCATATAAAGGAATAAAGTAAAATTATACAGCCGCTGTGGAAAACTGTATGGTGGCTCCTAAAAAACATGGATGTGATCCCTTGATTCCACTCCAGGGTGTACACCCCGAATATTAGAAAGCAAGGGCTGGAACAGACATTTGTACCCCATATTCATAGCAACGTTATTCACAATAGCCAAAAGGTGGAAGCAACACAACACATCCTTCAACAGATGAATGGATAAGTACAGTGTAGTATATACACAATGGAATATGACTCAACCTTTAAAACTAAGGTAATTCTCACACATGCTACAATGTGGCTGAACCTTGAAGTCATTATGCTAAGTGAAACCAGCCAGACACAAAAAGGACAAATGTTCTATGATTCCACTAGTATGAGGTATCCAGATAAGTCAAACTCAAAGACAAAGTAGAATAAGGTTGCCAGGGGTTGAGATGAGTTCGTGTTTAATGGTTACGGTTTCACATGGGGAAAATAAAGCTCTGGAGATGGATGGTGAGGATATTTTTACAACAATGTGAATGTAGTTAATGCCACAGAACTGTGTACTTACAAATGGTTTAAATGGGGCTTTCCCCATGGCACAGTGGTTAAGAATCTGCCTGCCAATGCAGGGGACACGAGTTCAAGCGCTGGTCCTGGAAGATCCCACATGCTGCAGAGCAACTAAGCCCGTGAGCCACAGCTACTGAGCCCTCGTGCCACAACTACTGAAACCTGTGCGCCTAGAGCCCGTGCTCCGTAACAAGAGAAGCCACCGCAATGAGAAGCCTGCACACAGCAACGAAGAGTAGCCCCGCTCGCCGCAACTAGAGAAAGCCTGCGTGCAGCAACAAAGACCCGACACAGCCAAAAAATAGAAAATAAAATAAAATAATTTTTTAAAAAGTTTTTAAAAAATGATTTAAATGGTAAATGTTATGTGTTTTTAATCACAATGGAAAAAATGAATGAAATAATGATCAATGTTACAATGTGGATAAACACTGAAAACATCCTAAGTGAAAGAAGCCATACAGAAAAACCACCCAGATCATGCTCATCTTGTACACTTTAAACCCAGCAAGGTTTTTTAAGTGAGGAAAAGCCCCAGTGATGGTTCCAAGAAAAGAAAACTGGATTCGAATAGAAAAATACATTTCCACAAAGCTGGGGCAGCTGGTGAAAGTTGAAGCAGGTCTGTAGATAGGATTATAATGTGGAAACCATAATTATTCCTCATTTGGGGGTTATGTGCTCGTTCCCTGGGAGAGTGGCCCTCCTACTCTCACAGGATAAAACAAACTGGAGTATTTTGTGAATGTGGAAAACTTTATACTGCTATTTAAAGTTTTTTATACACTTGAAATTTACTAGAAAATAAAGTACTTATCAAAACAGCCATGTCATACCATGCCAGAAATACAGACAGAGCTATAGGGACTTGCCTGGGGGCGCGGTGGTTAAGAATCCAACTGCCAATGCAGAGGACATGGGTTCGAGCCCTGGTCCAGAAAGATAACACATGCTGCGGAGCAACTAAGCCCGTGCACCACAACTACTGAGCCTGTGCTCTAGAGCCCGTGAGCCACAACTACTGAAGCCCGAAGCCTAGAGCCCATGCTCTGCAAGAAGAGAAGCCACTGAAATGAGAAGCCCATGCACTTCAACGAAGAGTAGCCCCAACTTGCTGCAACTACAGAAAGCCCACGTGCAATAACAAAGACCCAACACAGGCCAAGAAAATTAATTAATTTAAAAAAATAGAGCTACAGAGCATACAGCACTTCCACTCCTGGGTGTGTATCTCGGGAGAACCATAAACCCATAGGACACAGGCACTTCAACTATTAGTGCAGCCCTTTTGCAGGAGCCTCGACTTGGAAACAATATAAATGTCCTTGGAAGGAAAAAATGGATAAAGATGATATGGTACTTATGTACAATGGAATATTACTCAGCCATGAGATCAATGAAATAATGCCAGTTGCACAGCAACTCGGGTTAACTTAGGTACAATCATTCTAAGTGACATAAGTCAGACACAAAAAGACACTTAGCATAAGATATCACTTATAGGTGGAATCTAAAAATGGCTACACATGAACTAAATTACAAAAGAGAGTCACACATTTAGAAAACAAACTTAAGGCTGCTAAAGGGGAAAGGTGGGGTGGGGTGAGGCATAAACCAGAGGGTTGAAATTAGCACAGATAGGGTTCCAAAGACCAAATAGGTAATTGACAAGACCTACTCTATAGCTCAAAAAACTAGACTGGGCACACTCTAGTCACCATAAAAGAATATATACGACTGGTAAGAATCTGAAAAAGAATTTATGGATGTCTCTCTGTAAGTGAATCAAGTGGATGTGCAGCAGCAAGAAAGACAGCATTGAAAATCAGCTATACCCCATTATAAAAATAAATTACAAAAAAAAAAAAAAACCAAGGAGAAACTGTTACAAAATTCGTTCAGGAGCTGTGATGAAACCTGCATTGACCCCATCTAGATCCACAGTTAAACGGGACAAGAGCAGAGGGCTCCATCTCTGTCTTTACGTTTACAGTCTAATGCGAGCTCAAGTCATTTTACCTCTGTTCATACACTGCTGATTATTTTCAACAAATCACAAAGATATCGGTGTTTTATACTTACTATTTGGTGCTTGAGCTGGAGTAGCAGGCAGCGCCTTGAGTATATTAATCCTGGCTGAGCTATGCTAACCTGGAGCGCTACTTGGAAATGCCCAAATCTTTAACGTAGTCATAACAGTCCCTGCACTTGTAATAATTTTCTTTATAGTTGTACCCATTATACTGCAGGGTTCAGAAACTGACTTGGGCCACTAATAACTGGGACACCTGAGGTAGCATTTCCCCAAATAAATCATGTAAACTTTTGACTACTTCCCCCACCATTCTTACTCCTACTCATATTACCAATAGTAGAAGCTGGTTCTGGTAAAAGTGGAACTGTATATTCAGCTCTAGCCTGCAATCTGGCCCACGCAGGAGCCTCTGTCGACCTAACCATTTCCTCCTTACCTTTAGCAGGTGTCTCTTCAATTCTTCGTGCTATTTCTTGTATTACTATAGTCTTTAATCCAAAACCAGCAGTCAAATCCCAATACCAAACACCAGTATTTGTTTAGTCTTTCCTAACTATAGCCATATTACTATAATTACCACTCTCAGTCCAAGCAGCCAGAATTGCCACACTGTTAAGAGATAGAAATCTCAACACTACATTCTTTGACCCTGCAGGAGGAAACCGAATCCTATAGCAACACCTAGCTTGATTCTTTGGTCACCCTGAAGTGTGTATTCATGGCCTACCAGGGTTTGTTATAATTTCACATATCATTACATATGATTTAGGACAAAAACTGCCTTTCAGCTATTTGGGAATATTATGAGTCATGTCCACTGGCCTTTTAGGATTTCTCTTGTGGGCCCATCTTATATTTACCATAAGGATAGCTGTCGACTCAGTAGCATACTTTGCATCAGCTACCATAATTACTTCTATCCCTACAGGAGTAAAAGTATCTAGCCGATTAGAAACTCTTTATTTAATTTTTTTATTTTTTTATTTTTGGCTGCGTTGGGTCTTCGTTGCTGCGCACCGGCTTTCTCTCGTTGCGGTGAGCGGGAGCTACTCTTCGTCGCCATGCACAGGCTTCTCATGGTGGTGGCTTCTCTTGTTGCAGAGCACAGGCTCTAGGCATGTGGCCTTCAGTAGTTGTGGCTCACGGGCTCTAGAGGGCAGGCTCAGTAGTTGTGGCGCACGGGCTTTTTGCTCCGCGGCATGTGGAATCTTCCTGGACCGGGGATCAAACCCGTTTCACCTATATTGGCAGGCCAATTCTTTACCACTGCATCACCAGGGAAGTCCCTGATTAGCAACTCTTCACGGAGGTAATATTATATGAGATCCCACTCTATTATGAGTTTTAGGCTTTATTTTCCTTTTTACAGTAGGTGGTTTGACAGGAATCATCTTAGCCAACTCATCCCCAGACATTGTCCTCCAGGATACATACTACGTAGTAGCACACTTCCATGACGTAGTGCCCATGGGAGCAGTCTTCACTATTATAGGAGGCTTCCTACACTGATTCCCACTATTCTCAGCTTACACAGTTAACTCAGCAGTAGCAAAACTCACTTCACAGGTATATTTGTAGTAGTAAATATGACTTCCTGCAGCACTTTCTTGGCCTCTCAGGGAGGTTACTATATTCCTCTGAGGCACACACAACATGAAATATTTTGTCTTTAGGCTCATTCGTCTCAGTAGCAGCAGTAATGCTAATAATCTTCATACTGTGAAAACCATTCGTGTCCAAACGAGAAGTCTCAGCAGTGGAAACTGCTGCTCCTAACCTAGAATGGTTGCACGGATGCCCTCCACCATATCCTATATTTGAAGTCCTACCTATGTAAATGTAAAATAAGGTAGGACTCAAGTCCTTTTCAAGCAGTTTGAAGCCAACAGCATAACAATTATGTCTTTCTCAATAAATGAGATAAAAGTAAAAAGTGATGTAAAATTTTCAAAGTGAAATTATAGGCTAAAATAGTGTATATCACGAAGGCATATCAATTTCATCTAGGCTCTCAAGATACAACATCACCGATTACGGAAGAACTTTTACATTTTCATCACACACATTAATAGTGATTTTTAAAAGAAGTTCTCTAGTCCTCTATATTATTTCACTAATATTGACAATTAAACTAACTCATATGTGTACAATAGATGCACAGGTAGAGAAAATTTGAACATTTTACCAGCCATTACTGTAATCTTAGCTGCTCTATCATCATTGTGAATCCTTTACATGATACATGAAATCAATTACTCTTCCCAAAGCATAAAAACTATGGGTCAGTAATGATACTGATGCTACAAATACACAGATTATGAAGATTTAAATGTTGACTGCTCTGTAATCCCCACATCAGAGCTAAAACCAGGAGAATAGTGATTAATAGAAGTCAACAACCTAGCACTATAGAGATAGTCATTGAATATTAGTTTCATCTGAAATTGTTGTACACTCCTGAGCTGTTCCTTCTCAGGCCTAAAAAGAGCTGCTCTCCCAGGACGCCTAAATTAAAGAATCCTAATACCGACAGGACCAGGCCTATGTTGTGGACAATGATCAGTAGAGGTCGTTTTCCTGAGTTCAAAGACAGGACAGAGGGATATGGCTGAGATATGGGGTGAATCTGGAGCCCATGGGGATGCACCCTCCAAGCTCCAGGATAGGAATGGGGCCTCTGGGGTCCCAGGCCACCCACCACGCCCCCCCGAGCAGCATCTTGGCAACATTCCCTGTCGGTGATGGGGCAGCCCCAGCACTTGTCACGCCCCAATGCTGTGTCCTATGTGGGTCCCCTGCTCTTGGGGCCACACCCACACTCTGCAGGTCCACGCTGCAGGGTCCTTCCTGCCTCAGGAGTACAGACCCCACAGCAAGCAGTTTCCTCCCCAACCAGCAGGAGGAGGGGAGGAGAGCAGGGGCACCAGGGGAATCTCACTCAGACAGCACCCCAGGGGTGCCAGCGGGAACAGTGATGATGCAGATGAGGCACAGACCAAGAGATGGATCCAGAGGACCCAAAAGGCAGCTGGTCAGGTCCTGGCTCATCTGCACCCCAGACACCTTTGTCCCTCATACAGCCCCTTCCTCATACACCCTCTCCTTAAATGCAGATTCTTCAGATGCAAACAGGCAGAGCTTCAGGCTGAAAGTCAGCTCTTCCAAAGTGACCCCTCAGCAAACACGGCAGGATTCCACTCCAGTGGGTGCCCTGGAGTCCACAACTCAGGGACTGAAGTGGATATCGGTGCCAGGGGCAGTGGGAGAGAATGGGGAGTGAGACGTTCGTGGTTGTGGAATTTTGGTTTTGCAAGATGAAAAGTTCTAGGAATGGTGGTGATGGCTCCACGAGAAAGTGAATAGATCTGATGCCTCAGAAACGTGCACTTAAAATGGTGAAGATGGTAAAGGGTATGTGACGTGTGTTTTATTTCACTTAAAATAAATTCTTAAAATAATGTCTTGTTCGCTGTGATTCCATTTCGACTTCCCTTCATCACAGATGTCGGAGGCCCAGACACAGTCCCCTACCTTAGGGGCCATCACGGTACCCTCACATGGCACATGGGAGGCCATTCTTAGGGGGGGTTAGTCTGTGCTCACCTGACCTCTGTCCAGGGGGACCCAGGCAGTGGTGACCCCCATAGATTAGACATATGATATGATATGTTATTAATACGATACCACGAAGCATTGTCACTCACCAGAACACAGAGCAGCAACCCACTCAAACATGCCTGACCTCACATGAATGTGAGAAGACTAAGAGAAGAAAAGGTACCACAGGTTAATCAAGTCAACACCCTTAATGTAGAGGTTGGAAATCTCAAAGGGGAAAAGACACACTGCAGGCAAAGAGCACATATGGGCTCTCCCCGTACATGTGATCCTGACCCATGCAGATGTGGTGAGAGCCACACAGTCCCCACACCCTTTACCTGGGGTCGCACGTCCACACTCACCACGGTGACCCCACCTCCCTAGACCCTGAGCCTAAAGTCACACGTTCTCTCTCAACAGGTGACCCCTCCTACCCAGACCTCTCCACCGGAGTCACATGTCCACAGTCCCAGGGTGAACCGCCCTCCCCAGACTCCCCCAACTGGGGTCACACGTGCACAGTCTCCAGGGTGACCTCACCTCCCCAGACCCTGCACCTGGGGTGACATGTCCCCTTGGTCAGGACACCATGGCTCTGCTGGTGGATCCCCTCATGTGGAAACAAGCTGTGTTCCTGGGGCCTCCTGGGATGGGAAAATGTGGCAGGTGGGTCTCCTCTCCCCACACTTGTACCAGAGAAGTCCTCCTCTTTTCAGTTTGATTCTGTTGATTTTACCTGTTTTTAAAGCTTTCATGCTAAAGTTGAACACACTACTTGGTTCTGGCAGGCTCAGTCCTTTCTTGTCTCACATGCTTGTTGAGATAACTCACAGGACAGCAGGGCTGAAAGCAGAGGGGCAGCTCTGGACGCTTCTGAGTAGGGACGGTAGAATGGAAGGAGAGCTCAGCAGCAGCCTCAGCTGTTACCCATCGGGCTTTTGCCCGATCTGCGTGCCCTGCAATCAATTCACCAGCTAAACCTGCCTCCCTACGCACCATGCACATGCTGGTGAATTGGAATTATTGCCAGGTAGCCCTCCTGTGGATTCTCCACGAGCCCCAGGGAAGGTGAACCTTACAGGGATTAAGACTAAGGCCCCGACCACAGCACTGACCCTTGGGAGGACCAAGTAACCACACTCAGAAGAGAGGCTGTTACTTAGAGAAGCCCACCTCAGTTCCAGACCCCAGACATTTAAGCACTCACCTTCAGATGCAGGCACGGAGCTTCCCACTCCTGAGGCCAGGCTGGGTTTCTACCCAGGTTCCCATAGTCCTAGCGTACACAGAACATGGTCAGGCCTAAATCTTCTTCTTATAGACAACACATGGTCAGCTCTGAACATAATCAGTAGAAAGGACATGCAGAGGTCTAAATCTACTGTGTAGACAGAACTTGACCATGTTTAAACTAGCTTAGGGCTGATCTCATAGGAGGTACAGATCACACACATGGGTCTCTTATCTTTGGACACCCACATCAGGAAACTGAACAAAATCTTTGTCATTAAACATTTCAACAGGCAAAACCAAAATGTTACCAATATCTCTGGCCACCTGATGGTCAGGATCCATGGGTGAGCCACGAACTTCTGAGAGTGCAGCCCATCTGCTGCCAGGACAGACAAGAAGTGGCCTGATTCCAGCCTCCCAGGCTTCCAGAAGGAGGCGGCCGCACTGGAAGCCCAGGCAGGACAGTCCTGCATGGTCCGGGCCGGGAGATCCAGTCTGTCCATTCCACTGGCCGATTCCGGGCGGGGCGCTCAGGGCCACTGAGAGCCCTGCACTCAGGTCCGGCTTCCCTGCAGCGTGTGCATGTGCATGTGCGTGTGCATGTGTGTGTGCATGTGCATGTGGGTGTGTGTAGAGGGGGCGGTGGCTGACGGCTCCCATGGCTCCCATCCCGGGCACCGCGCTGTCTTCGAGGGGAGTCACGGGGAGAGGTAGGGGCACAGAAGCTGTTGGAGAGGAGAACCCACCGCGGAGCTCCTTGCACACTGGCTCACCCCACCTTTTGACTCGCCTGCCCATCGTGGGCCGCATGTCACCCCCCAGCCCCCACCCCCGAGGGCAGGGCGCCTGCTCTTTCAAAAGGACAAGGTCTCACATGAAGGAGACCCAGTGGGGACTGTCACGCCCCCACTCCTGATGCTGACTTTGGGAGAATGAACCCCCTTGACTGGGCAATGGGACACTGTGAGGAAAGAGGTGGCGGCCCCATCCAAGTCGGGGCCTGGCTGAGAGATGGGAACACAGGAGCCAAGTGCAGGGCCTGGAGGCCAGGCCAACAGGAGGGGCATCCCCAGCCTTGGCCGGGCTCTCCAACTGTGACATTGTAGCTTTAGGGGACCTGGGGCAGGTGACTGAATGTAATGGGGGCCTAAACTGCACCCTGAATGGGGCTTATAGAAGGTGTGAAGGATGTTACTGAGACCGTGACAGTCATTGGAAGACAGACTCTGTGTCAGGACATCCTGCTCCATCCATTTAAATCCCTGAGATCTGTGACCTTTACGTGGCTACGCAGGATTGTTAGAGCAGCTGCGTGTGGATATATCTGCAAGTGGTTCCAGCAAACACACAGTTGTGCACACAGGCGGGCACAGCACACACATAAACATATGTAGGTGCACAACACAAATATATTCACACACTAGCATATGAACACACATGCACGCATATGCCCATGCACACACTAACGTGAGCAAGTGCACACTAACTAACGTGTGCAAGTGCACATACCTATGCACATGCACAGCATAGGTATGCAAACAGGCACATGCACACGCATGTACATAGCACACACACAGGGAATAAAGTGAATCCATAAAGTGAGTCCGTAAAGCATTAAGTCCTGAACACAAGTGAAGCTGACATGTATTTTTCCCTTTTCTTAGCTTTGATGTTTTTCACAATAAAAAGTTTAAGGAAAAAGTTAATGGCAAATGACTTTTGATTCATAGGACTTTCTGACCTTATTCCACAAATATTATGACAGGAGAAATGAATGTAGATAGTACATGTGTCCACTAATGGATGAATGGAGAAGAAAAACATGGTCCATCAATACAAGGGAATGTTATTCAGCCTAAAAGGGAAGGCAATTCTGACACAGGCTGCAGCAGGGATGAACCTTGAGGGCATTAATGCTCAGTGATGTAAGCTAGACACAAACAAACAGACAGTGCTTGATCCATTCATACAAGGCCCCTAGAGCAGTCGGAAACATAGAGACAGAAAGTAGGATGGTGAGTGCCAGGGGCTGAGGGAGGGACAATGGCGACTGAGTGTTTAATGGGGACTGTTTCAATTTTGCAGGATGAAAAAATTCTGGAGGGCGATGGCGGTCAAGTTTGCACAACAGTGCGAATTACTTCTGGACCCTGAAATGTGCACTTAAAAACGGTTAAGATAATAAAGTTTATGTTTTGTGTATTGGACCACAATTTTTAAAACTTTTTTAAAAAAACAACAGGAAGTAGTCCATGAATAACACAAGATGCACAACTTCACTAACAACCGAGGGATTAAAACCATAAGAAAACTACTGTGCACACACCTACCAGAATGGCAGACATGAAGACACAGTATCAAATATCAGCAGGATGTGGAGCAATGGAAAGCCTGGTGCGCAGCGGGGGGTGCAACCACTTCTGAAACAATCGGGCCTCAGAGAGCGAAGTCCGTGCACACAGACCCACAGTGTTCCTCCCAGCTGAACACAACCCCCCCAGCCCTGCACCAGGACACACGGACATGGACTCTGCAGCCACAGGAGCCAAACCTGAAAGAACCTGAAGACCATCACAAGCAGATGCAGAAATGAACCATGCACGCTCCTATGAAGGAATATTCCACAGCAATGGAGTACATTTTGTTTAAAGGCAGTAAAACTATAAAAAAATATTTTTTAAAAAAAACTACATTCACAAGATGAAAGAATCTATAATTCTGGCACCTAAGGATTGTCGAATGCTCCTAAAAATAGATTGTTGTGGAAACGTTTATTATAAGGAAATTGACATATTCTCTAGGAAGGACGGGGTGAATGGGCCTGCTACATTTTCTACATTGAAGACATATACAGGTTTTGATTCTACTTCTGTTAACTCAAGTGGGGCTTCATTGGATTTCTGCTACCGCGGAGATGATCAAATTCTGGGTAGGGGTCAGGAGAAAACTAGTCATAGGCGTTCTCGTGTAATAATTACTGTTGAAAGTGTAAATGATCCATTTATCAGTAAGACTGAGAGTAGAATAACTGCTACATTACTTCATATGAGAGTGTGTGTGCTACTGTCCCTAGGGCTCCAGTGAGTGAGTATTTTGAATGTGAAGCTCATCCAGATCTGAGAATGGAATAAATGGCTAGGGGTGATATGGCTAATATAAATAATATGCCAACATTTATATTAATTAGTGGGTAAGATATGGGAAGAGGAATTCATGTTTTGAGAGCCAGGGTTAAGGTTAGCATTGGGGCAATAATATATAAATTGATGATGTTGATGGACATAGTGGTTCTTTAAGAAGTAATTTGTATGCCTCAGCAATGGTTTGTAATCATCCATGGGGGCTGAGGATTGTTGGCCCTTTCTGGATTTGTATATAGCCTAGGATTTTCCATTTAATTAATATGAGGAATGCTATGGTGAATTAAATTGGGTCATTTGTGAAAGAATGTTGATTATAAACATATTCTTAGGAAGAGGACTTGAACCAGTGCAGATAAAGGTTTCAGTTTTACATAATTACCGGGCTCTGCCACCTTAACAAACATGGTTCTACAGTAGGGTATGTATAAATTAATTGAATGTAGAGTATATCATCATTTAGTTTCCAGACATTTTGTAAAGTAAGCCGTAATGCTCTTGTCCTTTCCTACTGGCAGAAATCTGCAATAGACAGAAAGCAACCAGGATGACTCCAGTCTGAACTCAGATCACGTGAGACTTTAATCGTTGAACAATTAAAAGCAGTTATACCATTGAAATGTCGTGATCCAGCATCAAGGTCATAAACCATATTGCCGCTATGAACTCCAGAATACAATTACACTGTTATCCCTAGTAAAACTTGTTCTGTTGATCAGTGTTTTAGAACAGGTGATAAAGCATTTTGACTAGTTGGTCTAAATTTTGATCACTCAGAGGTGGTTGCTTCTCCAAAAAATAAATGACACACGGGCCCAAGGCGCACCAGCTTCAGTAGTTGTGGCACACAGGCTCAGAAGTTGTAGCCCACTGGCTTAGTTGCTCTGTGGCAACTGGGATCTTCCCAGACCAGGGATCGAACCCGTGTCCCCTGCATTGGCAGGCAAATTCTTAACCACTTCATCACCAGGGAAGTCCCAGAATCGCAGTCTCCCTTTTAGTATACCTTAAGCCCAAAGAATCCATGGAGAATTGTTACAGAAAATAAGACAATAAAATATTGTAAGGACTCTAACAGAAGCATATAGTACACAGTTCATATAGACACAGCCCAAGCAGTTACAAAGTATATTAAAAGGGAGGCTGCAATTTTATTTTATTATTTTTATTATTTTTTAACATCTTTATTGGAGTATAATTCCTTTACAATGATGTGTTATTTTCTGTTTTATAACAAAGTGAGTCAGTTATACATAAGCATATGTTCCCATATTTCTTCCCTCTTGCATCTCCCTCCCTCCCACCCTCCCTATCCCACCCCTCTAGGTGGTCACAAAGCACTGAGCTGGTCTCCCTGTGCTATGCGGCTGAGGGAGGCTGCAATGTTAAAAGAATAAGATAAATTATACCCACAAACTCCCAGTCTTTCCTGAAACGTTGCAATCTGGAACCCTATTGTAGGAAGCAGAAGATTCCAGGAGACATTCTACAAATGAAGGACTCTAAACCCTGTGGTTGGATAAGGAATTCTGGAAGGAAGGTATCCTCACCCGAGGAGAGCAGGTTCCTATACTTGTCTAACATCACATACCTGGACAGTTCCCACTGATCTTGGTCCAGGCATTGCCTGTCCTCTTGAGAGAAAACTATGGCCATATTCTGGAATGTCAGCAGTCCCTGAAATTAAAAGTACACATACCGTGTGGCCACGGGAAGAGTTCATAATGTGACCCAAGAAGAAAAGAGCAAGTTAAGAGAACTGGTTTTAATTTAGAAGAGTGTCTTCAATTACCCACTAATATATATATATATATATATATATATATATTTTTTTTTTTTTTTTAACAAAGTAAGTTTCTCTATCTTATTTCTAACTACAAGAAAAGAGTGTGGCATGTGATCCACAAAACCAGTATAGAGACTATACTTATCTGGAAAAGAAATGATAAAATGATGGTTTCAACACAGGCATATGCATTTTTGAGTGTTTTATTTATATCGAATTGGATAAAATGTGTGTATTTCTCAGACAGAAAAGACGTGTCGAGGTAGAAATGTACCATGGGTACACAAGGACACTGGGGAGATTGTAAAAGTTCAGATTGTGATTCAGCAGGTCCGGTGGGCCTGAGTTCTATTTTTTTAACAAGCTCACTTTTAACTAGTGATGCCACAGTCTCTGATTCATTAACGACAATTGTGAATAGCAGAGACATAATTAGAAAGGTAAAAATTCGTATTTAATTTTGAACTTAAAGTGTTTTATGGATTTTACACCTTTAATAGGATAGTAAGCACAGCAGCAACAATCATTTGTGAATATTTACTATAGACCGTGTATCTTTCTAACTTTGTAGTGTAGGACTCCAGGAAAAATGCCTGGGCTGCGGTCACAGTGGGCGGGGCCGCCCCTCCAGGACCCCCGACGGGGCCCTGCGCTCCTGGCGGCTCCCTCCCCCGGCGCCTCCGTCCCTCCCAGAAGGCCTCGGGGCAGAGCGGTCCCACCCGCTGCGCCCAGAACGGAGCCCGCGTTTCCGCAGAGCTGGAGCTCCCGGCTCGGGGTCTCTTCCCTCCGCCTTCACGGAACTGCCCCGGAGCCCGCGGCGAGGGCGGCCTCACTGACGCTGCCGGCTCTGGAGGGGCCCCGGAGGCCGAAGCCGCGACAGTCGTGCGGACGGCGGGCCGGGTAAGTGGGCGCCGACCCTCCGCCTGGTACGGTGCCCTGGCGGCAGGGCAAGACCAGCTTCTGAGGGGCAGGGGTTCGCTGCCACCCGCCGCTGCTGTGCAGAAAGGGCGGCCCCCAGCTTCTGGTCCCGGGAACTTCGGTCCCTCCTCTCGCCCCTGCCCTCGGCCTGGCTCGCGGGGCCTGGGGGGCGTGGGGAGGGGGTCGGCCTGAGTGTCCTGAGGGGAAACGGGGCAAGGGAGGCGCAGGGCCCGGCTGCAGCGTCAGCGCGCCTCCCCGCGACTGCGGGGAAGGCGGCTAAAAACTCCTCCCGAGGCTCGCAGGCCCCTTATTCAGCGGAGTCCCTCTGCCCTCCTTCCTCCCTGAGCTAAAGGACCGGGGGGAGGGGACAGGGCAGGGCATTGGCGCAGGTAATGGGGACCATCAGCAGGTGATTGTTAACTAAGGAAAACCGGCTCTCCCAACGTGAGGAATGCAGCGCTTTTCTTTGTTTGAGGAGATGCCAGAGGCTGGGCTCCCTGAATTCCTTCCTTTCATATGCACCTCAGCGCTCTGGGGCCTGCATTCTCTATTTGCATATCCTGAGATCCTCAGGGCTCGCGGCTCACACTGGAGGGCTGCAAGGGCTGATGACTGTGATATCCTTTGTTTACTGAGATGGCAAGAAATATTCCATTTCTCACAGGCTTGAGGGGCACAGAGTGAAAAGGGTAGGAGAATCTCACTCGGCATGTACTTTGGTTTACACATAGATAATATTTACACTTAACTGTGCTACTAGAGGTTCTCAAGTGTGATCAATTGTACTACTGCCCTCTATGGATTCATTTCATGAATATCATAAGATACATGCCTATAGAATTGACTTAATCCATTTAAATAGGATAATGGTTTTTAAAGGAAACATAATAGAAATATAACAACAAACCCCTTACCACTAAAGGCTGGGTCTGGAGCAACCTAAATAAATGTTCCATTGTTAAAATTTTGAAAGCTGTATTCAATAGAAATATCAACAAAAATGACAAATAATGAGGGCAGCAGAATGTTGAAATGTTCTATCTTTATCCTTAAAGTGGCAGAACATCATGTATTAGTAGGCGCTGGGGGCAGAAGATGCCTGATTTTATACCTTTGTCATATTTGTACAGTTGTTTCAACAAGTAACTTAAAGACCAAATGGAAAAAAAGGAGGTTTGTGCCTGAGATCATGTTGATGTGAAACCAGGGATGGCCACCTTGTCCCAGGTGAGTTAAGTTTACCTGGCAGGTAGACCACAGAGCTCCTGAGAAGCAAGGGCTGGAATTTTTCTGCTGGGTGCCCCTTAGGTTCTGTGACTTGACTGATTGTGAGTCATGTTTCGGGAAAGACCTGATCACAGGAAAAGGGTGGGGAAGAGTGATTTGGGGAGCAGCTAACAACATGCATCACGGCTCATGGCTTGAATGAATTTTAAAGAAACAGGAAAACAAATGCTTCCTATGGAATCAGAGAATGTCCAGCCGGACAATCCCAGAAAATGAGGAACACCCATTTTCCAGATGAGAAAACAGAGGCCCAGCAAGGTGAAATCCCTCAACCAAGTTGCACCCGTCTCTCCTCCCCACTACATGGTTCATGAAAGCACGACTTTTCCTGTCGTGATCACTGCTGAACCCCAAAAAGGACCAGGCATCTAGCCGCCGCTCCAAAAATTTTGGTTGACTGTAGGAACAATGCTATTTCTTTCTTTCTCACTCTTATTCAGGATTGTGCCAAGAACTCCCCAGGCTGCAATGTAATTCGATAAATGTAAATATTAATTGAGTTTTGTTGTGATGAGGACTTAGGCTTTGGAGGTAACAGACTTGGTTCAGATCTTGGTTCTGCCACTCAATAGCTGTTTGGCTTTGGGAAAATTACTAAACCTCTCTGAGCTTATTTCCTCCTTTGTAAAGTGGGGATAAATGTATCTGAGCCAGCAGAGCACCTGCATGAGAGATGTGCACTAAATATTGGTCTTTCTCACTCTCCCACGCCATCTCTGTTCTTCCCAGAGAAGTTGTACAGAAGGATATAGTACTTTTTAAAATTAATTAATTAATTAATTAACTTTTAGCTGTATTGGGTCTTCGTTGCTGTGCGCGGGCTTTCTCCAGTTGCGGCGAGCGGGGGGCTACTCTTTGTTGTGGTGCGCGGGCTTCTCATTGCAGTGGCTTCTCTTGCTGCACTTGTTGTGGAACACCGGCTCTAGGCACACGGGCTTCAGTAGTTGTGGCCTGCAGGTTCACTAGTTGTGGCGCATGGGCATAGCTGCTCCTCAGCATGTGAGATCTTCCCTGACCAGGGCTCGAACCCATGTCCCCTGCGTTGGCAGGCATATGCTTAACCACTGCACCACCAGGGAAGTCCAATATAGTACTTTATAAAGAGGGGTTTTAATTGATTTCAGATAGTGTACATGTTTCTTGTAGAAAAGATATTTCCACTATAGAAACATTAACATGCAATACCACTACAAATGCAGTATTCTATGGGTTAGATACTATCAGTAAATTTTATAAGTAATTGGGCAAAGGCCAAAGCACTAGGTACTGGGGAATAAGAAGTCTCAAGTCTGGTGTGCCCCCCCACCCCAATTTCAAGAGCAGGGTGTGTTTTTCAACTCCATATTTCATCTGGTCTTTGTTTCTCATCCATCCTCTGTGTCTGCCTTTCACAAAAGGCTCAGATCCTCCACTTTCACACCCTCCTGGCTGGCTGTGCCCCAGCTCCCGTCCTGGAACCTCTGCACGCATGGGTGTGTCTGCTCTCCCTGGGCCTCACCAGCTTTGCCAGGGAGCTGCTGTATCGTGCACTGCTAGCTGTACCCCAGAGTGCCTAGACCCTTCTGGTACATGAAGTACACCCTCATCACCATGAGTGCACGCCCATCCCCTTACCTTATATTCTGCCTCTAAGCCAGGCTTGGGGGTGACTAGTGTGCATTCAGCTATGTGAGGTGCTGGGATCAAAGTGAAGTTCCCACCTTTTTTTTTTTTTTTTTTTTACACAGAATTCCTTCCTTCCCCTCTGTGGTAATGCCCCCTACTTTTTTTATATATATATAAATTTATTTATTTGTTTATTTATTTATGGCTGTGTTGGGTCTTCGTTTCTGTGCGAGGGCTTTCTCCAGTTGCGGCGAGCGGGGGCCACCCTTCATCGCGGTGCGCGGGCCCCTCACCATCGCGGCCTCTCCCGTTGCAGAGCACAGGCTCCAGACGCGCAGTCTCAGCAGCTGTGGCGCACAAGCCCAGCTGCTCCGCGGCATGCGGGATCCTCCCAGACCAGGGCTCGAACCCGCGTCCCCTGCACCGGCAGGCAGACTCCCAACCACTGCACCACCAGGGAAGCCCGAAGTTCCCACCTTTTGAAGTTGCAGGGTTGAGGGGCACACAGTGATTTAAAGTCGGGTCACCTGACGTAAAGGGGGGGCTGATTGCTTTAAAGCCAGGGCAGCTGGCTTAAACCCTCCGTCCCTCCGCTGCAGGACGAGACCAACTTTGGCGCTGCTCGGGTTTGCTCCAAGCCAGCACTGCTGTGCAGGAAGAGCTTCCAGTAGCGCCTTAGTGCAGGGGGACTTGGTCCGTTGTCTTGCCGCTGCCCTCAGAGCGGGACCACCTGCTCTTCTGGAGGAGAATCAGGGAGGGGGAAGTGCAGAGTCCCGGCTGGAGTTGCGGCACCCCTTGTCTGATGGTAGGGAAGGGGGGACGGGGCTGTGTGGTGTCCTGGGGCTGGACTCACCAGGTCGACTCAGCCTCTCAGCCTCCTAACCTCACCCCACACACCCCACAAGAGTCTCCAATAATATGTAATTGTGCCTTAGGTTCTCGGTCTTCAAACTCATACCCAGGTTCCCAGGTCCCTTGATTTAGCCAATTCCTCTGTGCTCTTTCTTCTATTAGATACAGTCCCAGAGGGAGGGGCTGGGGGATGGGACTGGAGGGACCCCGGCAGCACTGGCCTAGGCTGACTAAAGAGATCCAGGGCCTGCGCTATGACACATGTGCGAGGACCCTTAAGGCGCAATCGAGGGGGCCAGTTAGAGGCAGTCCTTGTTGCCTCAAGTGAGTATGGATCACCGTCGTGTGGGGAGCACGCTGACCCCTGAGAAGTACTGTTAGAAGGATGTGTTCCTCCCTCGGCTTCAAGGACGTGGGTGGGCTTCAGGGCTCCATTTCCCCTCCAGACCTCCAGGGCTGACTGCACCCCAGCGGCCTTGCAGACCTGGCTTCCTGTCCCAGAACTTGCCAGGCTCCAGGAAGAATCCAGACTGCAGAGATGGTGCTTGAGCGCTCCAGCTTAAGAAGTGCTGTCCCTGGGGACCCGACAGTGGAGGGAGGAAAGGTGAAGGGAGTAGGGGGGTGGGGTGGGGAGGGGTGGCTGCCCTGGGAGACGTTGAGAGAGAAATATCGCCCCCCACACCCCCTGCCCCCTGCAACTGACTGACCCACTGATGCCATAGGATCTCAGGCCCTTTTAGTCAGGGATGCCTCGGTTTCTCTACTCCTGCGTTCAGAACTATGCAAAACCAACTCTTCATCCTCTTGCTGCCTGGCCAGGACTTGTAAAGCACTGTTCTTTTGGAGCACTCGTTCCCTAAACTGCAGTTTGGAGCTGTCCCAGCTATTTAAAGGTGTTCTCCTTAAACTGAGACTAAATCCTACTCTTTTGGAAAAACGCCCTGCACTTCTGAGGAGATCATGTTTTCTGCCCATTCCTTCCTTCTACTTCACTCTTAAGAAGCCCTGTGCTCAAAGGGCTTGGTGACTTATTTTTTGCTTGATGTCAAAAAGAAACCTTCCCCATGCACCGCAAAAATCTTTCCTGGAGCATAGGTGTTTCAAAACCATGACCGTGTTTTGCAGTCAGTATACACTGGGTAGACTGCCTAGCAGTCCCTCCAAGAGCCAGAGGTGAGCGTAATCAACTTATCTGATTGGATGCCCTTCAAGTTTAGGAAGGTCCCATTCTTATGTCCCAGCAGATAAGACAGGGCCCTGGATGGCTGTGGCTGTGATTAGATAACTTCTGATGATTTTATTTCCCTTACTGAGCTGCTGCTTCTAGGTTACATTAATTTTATTACCTGTCCTTTTTTTTTTTTTTTTTTTTTTTTTTTTTTTTTTTTTTGCGGTACGCGGGCCGCTCACTGTTGTGGTTTCTCCAGTCGTGGAGCACAGACTCTGGACGCACAGGCTCAGCGACCATGGCTCATGGGCCTAGCCGCTCCACGGCATGTGGGATCCTCCCGTACTGGGGCATGAACCTGTGTCCCCCGCATTGCAGGCGGACTCTCAACCACTGCGCCACCAGAGAAACCCTACCTGTACATTTTTAAAGAAAGACTGAAAAAGTCACTGTAATAGGTCAGGAGTCTGAGCTCAGGGTTAATCAAAGGTACTCACAGGGAGGAAGGTGGATAAACATAGGTGCGTAAAATAAGAGGGTTGGCAAGTACAGCCAGGACGACCGGGCTCACCGTGCGCACTAATAAAGGCCAGAATCTCCTCATTTATCTCTGGTGGGAAGTTCTGATGGTTTCTCAGGATCAAACTCAAATCATATTCAAACTAGGGGGCTTCCCAGAAGGCGCTGAAGCACCGGCAGAGCCCACCTGCGCTCCCACCTTGGCACTCCAGGATCAGAGTTGGGTTTGGAGATGGGGTTGCTGTAACCCCAAGGAAGTGAGCAGAGAGGAGGAGTTGATTACCGGTCTCCTCTGACTCTCTGGCCCAAATTGCCTGGCTTCACGGTGGGGGGGGGGCAGAGTTTTGCTTTGAGCAACTTATGGGGCACTTCCAGACTGGTGGGGTTGCCCAGTGGCCCGACAGTCTGACAGGCTGGCTGCGGTGTGACCGCCCTTTGTTTCTTCAGAATCTGTTCATCAGGAGGTGCATGGTTGCGGAAGCCCATTCACCACCACCCCCTCCCCGAGGGTGATGGCACCTTCCCTGGCTGTACCCTATGATCACCAGGTACTTGAAATGAATGCAAGGTTTTTGACTTCAAGGAAGAGCTCACATAACCCCTTCTGCCTCATAATGTGTGGGATTTACGATAATGGAAGGACATTATAAAGAACAGGTAGAAAACTCACCTGTTGGTCTCCATGTAGGAGTTTATTTTGCATGAATCTCTCCTACATGAGTAGATAGCAGAGGTTTATTTTTGTTCCCGTGTGTGTAGTTGTGGCAGAGGACATAGGTATGGTGGTTTGAAGCCCTCAAAGAAATATTCTCAGAATTCTCAAGACTTCTCTTGATTGGAACCGAAAGAGACCTGGGAAAGGAGGAAAAGCAAAGGAGGAGGGAGAACGAATGGCTGTTTCTCAGTAAATTCACCTTCCTGGTTGATTTTTCTGTCTTCTCATTTCTTTTAACTTCTATGTATGTCTAATGGAATGATGTAGAAAGGCTGATTTTTATACTTTAAAAGATTTTACATCACAAAGAAACTAGAAGTGGCTAACAGAACTTATTCACATCAATGTTACATAGAGACTTTGATAGTAAATTTGTATACTAAAATGGGTTAATCCAAATTTTCTCTTCCTTTTTGAGTGAATATTTGTAACATATTTTTGTAGATAATAATTTATCCTAGATATACAAAATTGTGAGAATGGGTACCATTTTTCAACACTTAAATGATTTCTTTTAAATGAATAGATCGTACACTTTAAAGGCCAATGTTGTCTTACATGTTGTTTTTTAATTCCTTGATTTCCAAAACTTGTGTTTATTTAATTGATTTCTATCTAATAATCTGTCTCTCCTTTATTGTTTCTTACTTTATATTTTATTGATCTATAGTTAATTTATATTATTATATTAGTTTCAGAGGTACAACATGGTGACTCATAAATGTTTAGGTTCTTCTCCATTTATACTTATTATAAAAGAGTGGCTCTATTCCCCATGCTATACAGAACGTCACTGTAGATTATTGATTTTATACATAGTGGATTCTTCCTCAGAATCTCCTACCACTATTTTGCTCCTCCACCCTGTCTCTCCCTGCTGGTAACCACTAGTCTGTTCTTTAATCTGTGAGTCTGTTTCATTGTTGTTGTTGTTGTATTCAATGTTTTAGATGCCACGTGTAAGTGATAACCTACCAGGCTTGTTTTCTCTGCGGCTTATTTTACTAAGCATAATACCCTCCAAGTCCATCCATGTTCTTGCAAATAGCAAAATTTCATTTTTTGCTGAAGTCATCATAAATATCATTTTTTATCCCCTAACCTATTGATGAACACTTAGTTTGACTCTATATCTTGGCTATGGCAAATAATGCTGTTATGAACATTGGTGTGCAGTTATTTTTTTTTTAAATAGTGTTTTTGTTTTCTTCTGATATACCCAAGAGGGAAATTGCTGGATATTATGGTAGTTCTATTTTTAGTTTTTTGTGGAACCTCCATTCTTCTTTCCACAGTAGCTGCACTACTTCACATTCACATCAAGAGTTTACAAGAGTTTCCCTTTCTCCACATCCTCACTAACCTTTGTTATTTGTGACCTTTTTGACAGCCATTCTGACAAGACTGAGGTGATATATCTCATAGTTTTGATTTGCATTTTATTGCCGATTAGCTATGTTTAGCATCTTTGTGCATTCTGGCTGTCTATCTGTATTTTTTCCTTGGAAAAATGTCTATTTAGGTCTTCTCATTTTTAAAAAAAAATATTTTGGGTGCAGTTCTGATATTGAGTTGTATGTGCTGTTTCTGTAGTTTAGATATGAACCCTTGCTTGGTCATCTTTTTGGTGTTAACCTCTTATCATGTGCAAATATTGTCTCTCCTTCAGCAGGTTGTCTTTTCATTTTGTCTTTGGTTTCCTTTGCTGTGCAAAATCTTTTAAGTTTAGTGAAGTCCCATTTGTTTATTTTTGCTTTTGTTTCATTTGCCTTAGTAGACTGAACGCAAAACTGTTGCTATCATTTATGTTGAAGAATGTTCTGTATTTTCCTCTCAGGGTTTTGTGGTCCTACATTTAGGTCTTTATTCATTTTTGCGTTAATTTTATATACGGTGTGCTAAAATACTCTAATTTTTATTCTTTTCCATGTAGCTGACCAGTTTTCCTAGTACCACTTATTGAAGAGACAGTTCTTTCTCCATATTGCCTGCTTTGTCATAAATCAATTAAATATACGCGTGTGGGCTTATTTCTGGGATCTCTATTCTATTCCAGTGATCTTTGTGTCTGTTTTTGCTCCGGTCCGATGCTCTTTGATTACTGTCGCTTTGCAGTATAATCTGAAGTAAAGGTGCCTGATGCCTCCAGCTCTGTTCTTTCTCAAGATTGTTTGGCTATTTGGGGTCTTTGTGTTTCTATACAAATTTTAAAATTACTTTTTCAAGGTCTATGAAAATGCTTTGGTATTCTGATAGGGATTGCATTAAATCTGTAGATTGTCTTTGGCAGTATGGTTATTTTAACAGTATTAATTCTTCCAGTCCATGCACCTGCTATATTTTCTCATCTTTTTCTGTTGCCTTCAACTTCTTTCACCAATGGCTGATACATTTCTGAGTACATGTCTTTTACCTGCTTAGGTGTGTTTGTTCTTAGGTATCTTATTATTTTTAGTGTGATTGCATATGGTATTGTTTTCTTAATTTTTTTCTTTCTGACAGCTTTGAGTTTTGTTTTTTTCTTCTTTTTCTAATTCCTTCAGGTGTAATGTTAGGTTGTTTATTTGATATTTTTCTTGTTTCCTAAGAATAAGCTTGTATCACTATAACTTCCCCCTGTGAACTGCGTTGGCTGTGTCCCATAGATTTTGGATCACTGTGTGTTCATTTTCATTTCTCTTTGGTATTTTTAGAATCCCTCTTTAATTTCTTCACTGTTCCTTTCTTCCCCTTTTATTCATCTGTGATGTGAGGACTGTCTTTAATATTATGTTTGGATTTCTTTCAGTTGTGTGTGTGTGTGTGTGTGTGTGTGTGTGTGTGTGTGTGATTATTTAAGTTGCTGAGCTCTTAATTTTACATGGACACTAACAACCCTGCATTGTTACCCTGCTCCCCCACAGTTACTGAATTTGACCTTATATTTTACATCTACTTGTTTTGTGTGTCTCTTAACTTCTTATTGTGAATATAGATGATTTTATTACTGTTTTCTTTCATCCTTCCTATTAGCTGTGTACATGGTTGATTTACTGCCTTTGTTGAATATTTGCCTTATCCAATGAGGTTTTTCTGTTAGTAAGTTTCCTTTTCTAATTTTTATGTTTCAGTCATGGCCTTTTCTTTTTCACTGAGAAAAGCCCCTTTAAGATTTCTCATAAAGCTGGTTTGGCGATACTGTGCTCTTTTAGTTTTGCTTCTCTGTAAAACTTTAGATCTCACCATCAAATCTGAAGGAGAGCCTTGCTGGGTAGAGTATTTTTGGTTATAAGCTTCTCCCTTTCATGACTTTAAATATACCATGCCATTCCCTTCTGGAATGCAGAGGTTATCCTGAAAAGTCAGCTGATAACTTAATGCAAGTTCGCACGTTTGTAACTTGTTGCTTTTCCTTTGCTCCTTTTAATAGTGTCTTTTTATCTTTATTTTTTTGCCATTTTAATTACAATGAGTCTTGGTGTGGTCCTGTTTGGGTTGATCCTGTTTTGGCCTTACTGTGTTTACTGGACTTGGATGTCTGTTTTCTTTCCCAGGTTATGGAAGTTTTCAGCTCTTATGTCTTCAGGTATGCTCTACACTGCTTTCTCTTTCCTTTTTGCTTCTGGGACCAGTATAATGCAAATATTAGTACACTTGATGTTTCACATGTCTGTTCAACTTTCTTCATTTCATTTTAATCTATTGTTTTACAGTTCATCTTCAGTGATTGCCAGTACTCTGTCCTTCAGTTTTCTGATTCATTCCTCTGTGTCATTTAGTCTACAGTAGTTTCCTTTTAGTGTATTTTTCATTTCAGTTATTGTATTCCTCATCTCTGTTTTGTTGTTCTTTAGTGCTCTAACTCTTTTTTTAAAAATTCCACCTTCTTGCTCTGGTCGTCCATTCTTCTCCTGAGTTCTTTGATCATCTTTGTAGTCATTACCTTGAACTACTTTTTGAGGAGATTGGCTACCTCCACTTCACTTAGATCTTCTCCTGAGTTCTTTGGTCATCTTTGTAGTCATTACCTTGAACTACTTTTTGAGGAGATTGGCTACCTCCACTTCACGTAGATCCTCTTCTGAGTTCTTTGATCATCTTTGTAGTCATTACCTTGAACTCTCTGTTGAGGAGATTGGCTACCTCCACTTCACGTAGATCTTCTCCTGAGTTCTTTGGTCATCTTTGTAGTCATTACCTTGAACTACTTTTTGAGGAGACTGGCTACCTCCACTTCACGTAGATCCTCTTCTGAGTTCTTTGATCATCTTTGTAGTCATTACCTTGAACTCTCTGTTGAGGAGATTGGCTACCTCCACTTCACGTAGATCTTCTCCTGAGTTCTTTGGTCATCTTTGTAGTCATTACCTTGAACTACTTTTTGAGGAGACTGGCTACCTCCACTTCACGTAGATCCTCTTCTGAGTTCTTTGATCATCTTTGTAGTCATTACCTTGAACTACTTTTTGAGGAGATTGGCTACCTCCACTTCACGTAGATCCTCTCCTGAGTTCTTTGATCATCTTTATAGTCATTACCTTGAACTACTTCTTGAGGAGATTGACTACCTCCACTTCACGTAGATCTTCTTCTGAGTTCTTTGGTCATCTCTGTAGTCATTACCTTGAACTACTTTTTGAGGAGATTGGCTACCTCCACTTCACGTAGATCTTCTCCTGAGTTCTTTGATCATCTTTCTAGTCATTACCTTGAACTACTTTTTGAGGAGATTGGCTACCTCCACTTCACGTAGATCTTCTCCTGAGTTCTTTGGTCATCTTTGTAGTCATTACCTTGAACTACTTTTTGAGGAGATTGGCTACCTCCACCTCACTTAGATCTTCTGAGTTCTTTGGTCATCTTTCTAGTCATTACCTTGAACTCTCTGTTGAGGAGATTGGCTACCTCCACTTCACGTAGATCTTCTCCTGAGTTCTTTGGTCATCTTTGTAGTCATTACCTTGAACTACTTTTTGAGGAGATTGGCTACCTCCACTTCACGTAGATCCTCTTCTGAGTTCTTTGATCATCTCTGTAGTCATTACCTTGAACTACTTTTTGAGGAGGTTGGCTACCTCCACTTCACGTAGATCTTCTCCTGAGTTCTTTGGTCATCTTTGTAGTCATTACCTTGAACTACTTGTTGAGGAGGTTGGCTACCTCCACTTCACGTAGATCCTCTTCTGAGTTCTTTGGTCATCTTTATAGTCATTACCTTGAACTACTTTTTGAGGAGGTTGGCTACCTCCACTTCACGTAGATCCTCTCCTGAGTTCTTTGATCATCTTTATAGTCATTACCTTGAACTACTTGTTGAGGAGGTTGGCTGCCTCCCCTTCACGTAGATCCTCTCCTGAGCTCTTATCTTGTTCCTTCATTTGGATCGTGTTTCAGTGTCACCTCATTTTTCTTAACTTGCTGTTTTTACTGCTGTGTATGTAGTAGGTTCATTACATTTCCTGACCTTCTAGAAGTGGCCTTTTGTAGGAGAGGTCCTATGTGTCCCAGAAGCCCACTGTCCCCTGGTCACTAGAACTATATGTTCTAGGTGTACCCCCTATGTTGGCTACTTGGGCTCTTCTATTGTGGTGGGCTGACTGCTGTGGGTGGTCTGGTAGGCTTGGCTGCCCCCAGACGGCTTGTTTGACAGACTCTGCCTTGTATGGAGGCTGTCTGTGCTGCTTGGTGAGGCTAAATCATAAGGCAGTTGGCTGCACGACTCTGTGGGACACCAAATCTAGTGCTGGTTCACTTATGGGTAGAATTGCAGTCCAGGTGATATCAGGGCTAGTGCCCAGTCACTGGGGTGATGCTGGCTACTGGGAGGAAGACACAGGTCCTGAGTTCTGGCTGCAGGGCCCAGGAGTCTCAGAGTTGGTGTTGGATCACTGTTCCTGACACAGCTATCTGCAGGGTCTGGGGTATCCCTAATCTTGTGCTGTCATTCTGATGGGCAGGGTCAAGATGCAAGTGAGTCCATGGCTGCTTCTGGCCTGCAAGTGAGTGTTCTGGTCACACAGGCTGCTGGGCTGTGGTATTCCTGGCGCTGGTGTGTGCCTGTTGGTGTATGAGGCTGATCCCACTGCTAGAGCAGATTTGCTGTTGGGTAGGTCCAAGCTCCATCCAGTCCCTGTGCAGTAATCACCTGCCGCCGGTGAGACTGATTCCAAGGCCAGAGCAGGCTCACTTGTCAGAGGGGCCAAGGACTCTGGGGCTGGTGCCTCTCCACTTAGGTGTGGAGGCTGGTCCTGGGGCTTTTGGTGGCTGGGCCCATGTCCAGCGGCAGCTGTGCATTGAGAGGGTCTGAAAGCAGCCTGTTTGCTGGTGGATGGGGCTATGCTCCTGCTCAGTCAGTTGCTTGGCCTGCAGCATCCTAGTACTTGCGTCTATAGTCTGGTGGAAATGGATAGGGCTAGACCCTGAGGCTAAAAAGATAGAGGGAGGACTCTGAAATTATGCTTGCTGGTACCAGTGGCCACGAGGTAGAAGGAGCTCCCCCAAGTGGCTGCTGCCAGTGTCTGTGTCCCTGAGGCTGTGCTATAGTTGCCTCTGGACTCTCTGGGAGACTCGCCAAGATCAGGAGGCAGGTGTGACCCAGGATCCGTTCAGATGACTGCTTCCGTTCTGATTCTCGGGTCATGTGGGATTTTGTGAGCATTTTTTTTTTTTTTTTTTTTTTGCAGTACATGGGTCTCTCACTGCTGTGGCCTCTCCCATTGCGGAGCACAGGCTCCGGACGCACAGGCTCAGCGGCCATGGCTCACGGGCCCAGCCGCTCTGCGGCATGTGGGATCCTCCCGAAACGAGGCACGAACCCGTGTCCCCTGCATCAGCAGGTGGACTCTCAACCACTGAGCCACCAGGGGAGCCCTGTGAGCATCTTTTAAGTGTGGAATCTCTATTTCCCACAACCCTCAGGCTCTCTGGAAAATAAGCACCACTGGTCTTCAAAGCCCAACTTTCTAGGAACCCTTCTTTCCAGCACAGGGTCCCTGGGCTTGGGAGCCTGATGTTGGGTTCATACCCCTTGCCACCTGGGTGCACCTCAGAAATTGTAATTATTCTCCCATCTGTGGGCCACCCACCTGGGGGGATGGGTCTTGACTCTGTTGAGATTTTGCCCTTCCTTCCTGTCTTGCCGAGGTGCCTTACTTATATCTTTAGCTCTAAAACATCTTTTATGGTAGGTCTCGGCCTTTTTCATCAATTGCTGTTCTGTAAACAGTTGTGACTTTGGTGTGCCCATGAGAGGCATCAAACTCTGGGTCTTTGAATGCTACCATCTTAGACAATCTCTCCACTTCATTCTTAAATCATATGATTTAATTTTTCTTAGTATCTTATTTGACCAGCGACAGTTTAAAATTTATTATCACTCATGTTTACTTCTCCTGTTTTAAAAAAAATTGAATAGTGCATTCATTCATTTTGAAATGAAGGTAGTGACCTGTGAATTTCCATACCTCAAAAAATCAAGGGTAGAACAAAAGCATTTTCTACCGGTTTTACCCTCAAACTCTGCACCCCACACCAGACTGGGGATTAACCTCTTGCACCCATGCTCTCCTTCTTTTTTTGGACCGTTAACCATCGCTGCATCTGTATGTGTGTTGACAAAGTGAACTCTAGTCTTTCCAGTTTTTGTGTTTTGTTTTTTGGATTAGGGAACAGTCCTACTATCAATGTACATTTACTGGTCTGCTGAAGTTCATATTAAACCTGTCAAGCACATGACCAGAATTGGAATTGCTTGTATATACACTTTGATAAATTTTAGAGACAATGGTAGAACAGAAGTAAATTGTATTTCAAATCCCACAATATTCTCACACCATGAAAACCCTTCCCTTTTTAATATATTTGTGTGTAGTTTATCTTTTTGCCCATACTGTATTTCCCAGAGATGGGTAAGTGTTACGTTTCTTGCTAGCATATTTACGGTATTGTTCAAAGTCAGGCGTTTAGTGATTTAACATGATCATATTTCCATGAACTTGCAAGTACCAGATCTTCTCTCACACTGTCTTTTACTCCCTGCTTTTTTATATTGCCCTCCTAATCTCAGTCCTGGTCTTTCTTTATGTTCTTCATCAACCTGGATAGGTTATACTATTTTTTCCCTTATTCAAGACCAATAGAATAGAATAGAACACCCAGAAATAAACCCTGATATATGGCCAAATGGGTTTTGACAAGTTGCAAAGTCTTTTCAAAGTAGAAAGGATAGTATTTTCAACAAATGATGCTGAGAAGTCTTGTTGTCAACATGCAAAAGAAGGAAGATGGACTCTTACCTAACATCATATGAAAAAATTAATGAAAACATATCAAAAAACTAAATATAAGACCTAATAAAATAAAAAGTCTTAGAAGAAGACACAGGAGAAGAGCTTCATGACATTGTATTTGGCAGTGATTTCCTCAATATGAAACGAAGGAACAACAAAGGTACAGCTAACAAAAAAATAAACAATTTGCAGTACATATTTAAAAAAATGTGTATTAAAGGAATGTAAACAGAATAAAATGGCAACCCACAAGATGGGAGAAAATATTTGAAAGCCATCTATCTGACAAGAGATTTCTATTCAGAATATACAGAGAACTCCTACAACTCAACAAGAAGCAAACACCCTGATTCAAAAATGGATAAAAGACTTGAATAGATGGTTCTTCAAAAAGATGTACAAATGACTAAGCACTTGAATAGATGCTCCATATCATTAAATGCATGTTTATATATTTGTGTGCATGCATACACACACAAGCACACAGACACATACACAAGCAGAAAACAAGTATTGGTGAGGATGTGAGGGAGTTGGAAGCTTTGTGCTCTGTCAGTGGGAATGTAGAATGATACAGCTGCTTTGCAAAAGAGTATGGCAATTTTTCAGATATTGAAAAATAGAATTACTACATGATCCAGGAAACTTTTACTATGAGGTATACCCAAAGGAATTGAAATCGGGGTCTTAAAGTAATATTTGTACTGCAGTGTATAGAGCAGTAATAATCACAGTAGCTAAAATATGAAAGCAACCTAAATGTTCATCCACTAGTTCCTGGATAAGCAAAGTGTGGTATACCCATATAATACAATATTATTCAGTGTTAAGAAGGAAAACATCTAGGAATATGCTACAACATGGATGAATCCTGAGGAAATTTAGCTACCAAATATGCCATTTTTGTGACTTTTAGTGAGTCATAACAATGCAACTACTTATTTCAATTATATGGGGTACTTAGTGTAGTCAAAACCATATAAATTGGGAGGGTAATGATGCTTTTCAGGTGGTTATGGAACAAAAAGGAAAGTTATGTTTAAAGGATATAGAGTTACAGTTTTAAAACGTAGAAAAGAATTAGAAAGATAAATGGTGATGTTGATCGTCCAATAATATGAATGTATTTAATATCACTGAACGGTGCACTTTATAATAATTAACATGTTATACTTTATGTTATTTGATGTTACTAACAAAATTGGGAAAGAATGTAATATCAGGAAAGGGAGTGGCCCTGGGATACAGCAGAGAGTAATCAGAAGGGTGAGACACTGCATATGTTGAAGAAGAAGAGCTGAGAGTCTTCATTGGACAGAAGAGACTTTATACAAAAGAAACAAAATTCCTCTGAGGGTGTATTAAATAGATATCTGTGGGTGTACTGCTATCTCCCCTGGGTTATCTTTAAGAGTCTTTACTAAAGTCCATAAGGCTTGCTGAGGCTTTTTTAAAAACTGGATTCCCTAGGAGATAATTAGAGGGTGGTACTTAAGTCTATGTCTAAGTTGACAGATTTTGCAGGGAAGACGAACCTGAGAACAGTGGAGGTCCTGAGAGTGTAAGTACATGGAAATTGGAAAAAATAATAATAAAGGGAATTAGGAAAACTTTTGACTTCGAAGGTCATGTATTACTGAGTCATACCTGAGGTTTCTAAGGAGTTATATACACAGTTGCTATTTGGATTGCTTGTTGATGAAGATCAGTGGAAAAACTAGAGTCGTTTCCAAGTGTAGGTAAGATATAATGAGAGGATGGAGGTGGGAAGTAGGGAGGCCCAGACAAAAGTGGGAAGGTCATACTGGGCCAAGATGGTGGTAACATCCAGCAGTACAGATGGTAGGGCAGACTGTGGTTTCATCTTTTTTATTTCGGCTCCCCACCTCATCCTTAATAATTCTTTGGGAATATTTCATTGCTCTGTGATGCAGGTACAGAATTCGAGTGAGGAGACTACACCCTCAGCATCCAGCTGTCTGAGTCCTCAGTGTGCTTCAAATGATGGAGAACTATTGCTGCTTTATGAGAAGAGTTAGTACCTCGTAGCTAAGCTTTAGCTGGAGCTTATGCAGGATTGATTCCAATTTATATATACTGTTGGCATGGAGGTTCCTCCTCTTCTTTTCTTGACCATTATGAAATGAATCTATATTTCTCAATATTTGTGTATATCAGATAAATACATTAAGTAAAGGAATCTTATATATTGCTCCCTGCATAGTTTGCTCTTTCTTGTTTCTCTTTTACCTTTACTAAATTAGCACAGTGAGAGACCGTGCAGTGTTCTAATCAGGAGAGATTAGAACATCATATTTCTAGAGAGGTTGGTTGGACAGAGCAGGGGTCCCAGTGAGAATCAAAGCTTCTGTTTCTACTTGGAAGTGTACCTGTATAGAGTAGAGGGCTCCAGGAAATATCCTAGAATATTGCAATGTCCCTGCAGGAGATCATTAAGAGAGGCAGGATCTGGTCCCAGATCAGTGTACTATGACATGTTTGTCAGTCATCTGGTGTGAGATTCTCAGAGCCAATCCCGTATGGTAAAGCTGAGTGCAGAGTATGAAGAACCTGTGAAAGCCTTTGATTGAATGTTAAAGATGAAGCTCTGATTTTGGGGAGAATTTTCTTACCTGACTGAATGTCACCCTTCTGTGGGGATGAGATTCTGTGCTTTTCTTCTCTTGATGACCACTGACTGAAAGTCATTAGAGGATCATGTCTAGACAGCATTCTTTATTTAATTTCTTAAAGAAGAAAACATAGAAAACATTTTTATCCACTTTCAAATTGAGGGTCAAGGGGAATGACATCAGTGAAAATGTCAGAGTAGGGAGCTCTAGCTTGTGTCCATCACCAGAAGCACTGACATACGTGGTAAAACCTGTCAGAATGATCTTATCAACACATGTAAGTTTTCTTTTCTTTTCACCCTGTAGATTTATCTTTCACTGAAACTTAACTTACTACAAGATGTGGAGAATAAACAGGGAAGTAGAAACTGCATTTCCTGATGAGAGAATCACTAAGTCACATTAGTTGTTCTGAGCTATGTCTTACTCACTGTGACTGTAATTAAAACAAACAAACAAAACACTTTTTTTTGGTAAGTCAGTTCTGACATTTCCTCGTTAAAGACAAGGTAACAGATACAGATTTAGATCTACCAGAATTGAGCAAAATGTTGATTGTACCTGTGCTGCATATATGAGCATGACCTGCTACAAATCTTCATTATACTTATTGCCACAACTGACAAATTCAGTTTGGCCACTCCTGATATGTTGCATGTAAGGAATGCATAGGACACTAACCCCAGCTGGTCACAGGTAAACTCTGCCACGTGGATTACTGCATGTTTTCCTGCTGGAAGACCACACATTCTCGAGTATCATGACTGCAGAGTATGTGGGCTCTTCTTTTTTCTGGATAAAGGTTAGATAATCACCTAATTTTATGAGAAATATATAAATTGTATTTGCATATTCTTCAGGTTTTTATTTATCCATTCTCTTTCAAGTCCTAAGTGCAAATATTAAAGTGATTTCCAAGAGGGTGGTAAATAAGACAGCTACGTTTATGCTCCAAAATTAGCAATAAAGCATAATACAATTGTAAATGCATTAATGTGTGATTAATATGTAGATACTATGTAAATGCAATTTTAGTAATGCTTTGTGGAGAGCTTCAGAATCTAGGTATTTAAAAAAAAAAAGAAGAAGGAGTTTTTGAAACTCTCAGGGAATTATATAGAAGTCTTTGTGTCTATAATTATCAATCTGGAATAATGCATTTTCTCAGAAATAAACTAGGCATAAAATTGTAGGAAAGGGGCCTCCCTGGTGGCGCAAGTGGTTGAGAGTCCGCCTGCCGATGCAGGGGATACGGGTTCGTGCCCCGGTCTGGGAGGATCCCATATGCCGCGGAGCGGCTGGGCCCGTGAGCCATGGCCGCTGAGCCTGCGCGTCCGGAGCCTGCGCGTCCGGAGCCTGTGCTCCGCAACGGGGGAGGCCACGACAGTGAGAGGCCCGCATACCGCAAAAAAAAAAAAAAAAAAAATTGTAGGAAAAAACTTCATGAAATGAAAGAGCATGTGAGATGGGCATACAAGAAAAAGAATATTCTCAGAGAATAATGAACAGTGTGAAGTTCAGCAGAAGTGTAATACAGATTCAAAGAGTAAAACTTTGGAGAGCCTAATTATGAGTTCCTCATATTGCATCTTTGGAGAGACGGTAGTCATTTGAAATATGATGTTATAAGATGACGTTAACATACTTAAATACTTTCGTTTAGAAATGACCACTTAGAACCAGAATAAATGAAAGAGAGCACAAAATTATGTTTTTGTTGATTTTTGAAGATCTCAGGTGAGTGCTGATAATTTAAATACATATGATGTCAGGCTTCCCTGGTGGTGCAGTGGTTGAGAGTCCGCCTGCCGATGCAGGGGACACGGGTTCGTGCCCCAGTCCAGGAAGATCCCACATGCTGCGGAGAGGCTGGGCCCGTGAGCCATGGCCGCTGAGCCTGCACGTCCGGAGCCTATGCTCCACAATGGGAGAGCCCACAACACTGATAGGCCCGCGTACTGCAAAAAAAAAAAAAAAATGGTGTCTTTCACTGCAAAATAAAGGAGCTGTGGAGGATTCCTGGAATGAATGTCAATATTATGACAATAGTATGAGTGTGTTTCATGTTTGGTAATTACAATCATTGTTGCTTTTGCTGTGGTCATCCATTTACAATGTTTGGTGTCAGTTGATTTTTCTCTTGTAAAAATAAAATGCAGTCTGTGTGTGTGGAAAAAAAAATACATGATGTCGTGATAAAGTTGTATGTAATTTGAGATCTGGCAAAAAAGCATTTCTTTTCTGTAATGCTAGGATGCTATTTGGACATTTTTGCAAGAAAGAGATTTCAGGATGTAAATCTCGTGTCTCTAAGGTGGGAAGCCAGTTCATGGTGGAACATTCTATTAAACTTGTGTGAGTGCAGAAATATTTCTTTGGAAGAAAGAGGTCATGAATCCCTTTTTAACAGTTAGTGGTTTATAGTATACTGAATGAGCAAAATGGGTATTTCTGAACTTTAGAAAAAAAATATAGTTTTTCTGCATTTATATTATGCAGCTGATATAGAATATCAAAAATTCTTTATTTTGAAAAACAATGTAATCAATTTGACATAATTCATATATATTGAACCTGTGGTACACACACACAATAAAACATACATTCAAAAAATCTTTTTCACTTCAGAAATATTTTCTAGTGTAGTTGATTTACAACGTTGTGGTATTTTAAAATACATGTTTATTAGAGTATAATTGCTTTATAACACTGTATTCGTTTCTGCTTTACAACAAAGTGAATCACCTATATGTATACGTATATCCCCATATCCCCCCGTCTTGAGGCTCCCTCCCAGACTCCCTATCCCACCCCTGTGGGGGACATAAAGCACCGAGCTGATCTCCCTGTGCTATGCGGCAGCTTCCCACTAGCTCTTTTACATCTGGTCGTGTATATATGTCAGTGCTACTCTCTCACTACGTCCCTGTGTCCCCTTCAGCCCTGTGTCCTGAAGTCCGTTCTCTACATCTTTGTCTTTATTCCTGCCCTGTCACTAGGTTCGTCAGTACCATTTTTCTGAATTCCATATATATGTGTTCACATACAGTATTTGTTTTTCTCTTTCTGACGTACTTCACTCTGTATGACAGACTCTAGGTCCAACCACCTCACTACAAATAGCTCAATTTTATTCCTTTTTATGGCTGAGTAATACTCCATTATATATACAGGCCATATCTTCTTTCTATATTCATCTGTCGATGGACATTTAGGTTGGTTCTATGTCCTGGCTATTGTAAATAGTGCTACAGTGAATATTGTGATACATGTATCTTTTTGAATTATGGTTTTCTCCAGGTATATGCTCAGTAGTGGGATTGCTGGGTCATATGGTAGTTCTATTTTTAGCTTTTAAGGAACCTCCATATTCTCCATAGTGGTTGTATCAGTTTACATTCCCACCAACAGTGCAGGAGGGTTCCCTTTTCTCCACACCCTCTGCAGCCTTTATACATTATTGTATTAATTTCTGCTGTGCAGCAAAGTGATTCAGTCATATATATATATATATATATATATATATATATATATATATATATATATATATATATATATATATATATTCTTTTCCATTATGGTTTATCACAGGATACTGAATATAGTTTCCCCTGCTGTACAGTAGGTCTTTGTGGCTTGTCCATCCTATGTAGAATAGTTTGCTTCTGCTATTCCAAAACTCCCAATCTTTCCATCACTCTCTCCTTGGCAACCACAACTCTGTTTTCTATATCTGTGTGTTTGTTTCTGTTTTGCTGACATGTTCATTTGTGTCCTGTTTTCGATTCCACATGTAAGTGATATTATATGGTATTTGTCTTTCCCTTTATGACTTACCTCAGTTAGTATCATTATCTCTATGTCCATCCATGTTGCTGCAAATGGCATTATTTCATTCTTTTTTATGTCTGAGTAATATCTATTGTATACGTATACCACACTTTCTTTATACATTCATTTTTTAATGAACATTTAGGTTGTTTCCATGTCTTGGCTATTATAAATAGTGTGTCTATGAACATAGGGTTTTATATATTTTTTTGAATTATAATTATGTCTAGATATATGTCCAGAAGTGGGATTGCTAGATCATATGGCAACTCTCTTTATAGTTTTTTTGCGGAACCTCCATACTGTTTTCCATAGTGGCTGCACCAACTTACATGGCCACCAACAGTGCTGAAGGGTTCCCTTTTCTCCATACCCCATCCAGCATTTGTTAATTGTAGATTTTTTTTTAATGATGGCCATTCTGATCTGTGTGAAGTGATACCTCATTGTAATTTGGATTTGCATTTCTCTAATAATTAGTGATGATTAGCATCTTTTCATGTGCCTATTGGCTATCTGTATGTCTTCTTTAGAGAAATGTTTATTTAGGTCTTCTACCCATTTTTCCATTGAGTTATTTGTTATATTGTTATTGAGTTGTAGGAGCTGTTTGTATAGTTTGTAAATTAAGCCGTTGTCAGTCTCATCATTTGCTAATATTTTCTCCCAGCCCATAGGTTGTATTTTCATTTTGATTATGGTTTCCTTTGCTGTGCAAAAGCTTATAAGTTTGATTAGTTCCTGTTTCTTTTTTGCTTTTACTGTAAGTCCGCTACGTATGAACAAGTTCTGTTCCAAGAGTGCGTTTGTAAGTCCATCTTGTTTGTAAGTCCAACAAAGTTAGCCAAGGTACCCAGGTTACACAGTCGGCTATATGGTATTGTACCATAATAGGTTTATAATACTTTTCACACAAACAGTATATAAGAAACAAGCACAAAAACAAAGAAGACATTTTTAGTCTTACAGTACAGTAACTTGAAAAGTACAGTAATACAGTACAACAGCTGGGATACTGGGGCTGGCATCGAGGGAACAGGCGAGAAGAGTTACTGATTGGAGGAGGGAGAGGAGGTGGGAGATGGTAGAGGTGAAGGATTATCAGCAGTGGGAGACAGGGGGCAAGCTCCAATTTCACTCATACCTGACATTGATGACACAGGTTCTGGTTCCTTGCTGGATTTAATTCTATCTACCCTCTTGAAAAAATGATCCATTGATGTCTGGGTCGTAGCTCGTTTCTTCTCATCATAGATGATGACATGGTAGCACTGGTTTGCGTTCTGAACGGCTGCTGCCACCTTTGGGTACCATTGTAGGCTCGAGCCCTGTGCCTCCAAAACTAACAGTGCCTCCTCAAATTTAGAAGATGCCCTTGGCATTTTCTGTGTCGTGAATCTCTTCAGTTCTTCAGTTACTTCTTCTTCCTCCTGTCCCTCTTCATCCTTTCTCTGCGCCTCCAATTCCATCAGTAAGCTCCTCATGTTGCACAGCAAGGAGTTCAGTGAAATCGTCCTCTTGCAGATCTAGCTCCAGCTTCTCACTGACGGTCACTACGTTGCTGAAGACCTCTTCAGACTTCTGATCTGCCTTCTCAAGTCCACAAACATCATGAACAAACTGTGGGCAAAGGTTCTTCCAAACCCCATTCATGGTGACCAACATACACTCACACCATGCAAAGTCAATGTTTTTTATGGCCTTGTAGATGTTATAGTCCTTCCAAAATTGTCCCTAGGTTCTCCCTGATTTCTCACTTACCTTTACTGCCTGACAAAAAGTGTGACATAAATATTATTTCTTGAAAGTCGCTATAACTTCCTGGTCCATAGGATGGATGAGCAATGCAGTATTCGGTGACAGATGCACTACTTTGACGTTGGGGAAAGTCATCCATGAAAGGGGCGTGGCCCAGAGCATTGTCAAGCAGCAAGAGAATGTTTTTCTGGGACGTCCTTCTCCGAGCAGTATTCCTCTACATCTGGGATAAAGTGTTGGCAAAACCAGTCCTGGAACGTGGCCTGTGTAATCCAGGATTTGGGGTTACACTTCCACACAATAGGAAGAGAGTCATTGGCTATGTTTTTAAGGCTTCTTGGGTTCTCTGAATGATGAACTAAGAGAGGCTTCAGCTTCATATCACTGGAAGAATTGCCACCAAACAACAGTTAGCCTATCTGTTGCTGCTTTACAGCCCGGCATCAACTTTTCCTTCTTACTGATGTAGCTTCGGTCTGGCATCCTCTTCCAGTACAGTTGTGTCTCATCCACATTAAACACCTGGTTGGGTAAATGCACACCATCATCAATAATTTCTCAAAGTGTTTCAGGAAGTTCCTGGACAGCTACCCTATCTGCACCTGCTGCCTCTCCACTTACTTTTACCTTGTTGAGGTTGGCTCTACCCTTGAACTGATGAAACCAGCCATGGCTGGCATTAAAAAATATGCCCTCTGATTCTTTCCCGTGTTTCTTCTTCAAGTCTTCATAAAGGCTTTTAGCTTTTTCTTGAATCACCATAAGCTGAGCAGGATTTAGCACTGATGTTGATCCTGCACCTACACACTGAGAAGTTTCTCCATCTCCTCCATCACTTTTCCGTGCTTCTTTGATATTTTGTCATGAGCATTGAATATTATATTGGCTGTGGGTTTGTCATAAATAGCTTTTATTATGTTGAGATATGTTTCCTTATTACCCATTTTGGTAAGCGTTTTTATCATGAATGGATGTTGAAGTTTCTCAAATGCTTTTTCGGCATCTATTGAGATGATCATTTTTTTGTGTTTTTCCTTTGTTGATGGAGTGTATCATGTTGATTGATTGGCATATGTTGAAACAACTTTGTGACACGGGGGTGAATCAAATACGATCATGGTGTATGATCCTCTTATGTGCTGTCAGATTCGGTTTTCTAATATTCAGTTGAGAATTTTTGCATCCATATTTATCAGAGATATTGGCCTGCAATTTTCTTTTTTGCTAGTGTCTTTCTCTGTGTTGTTTTTTTTTACGTCTTTATTGAATTTGTTACAGTATTGCTTCTGTTTTATGTTTTGGTTTCTTATTTGTGAGGCATGTGGGATCTTAGCTCCACCACTAGGCATTGAACCCACACCCCCTGCACTGGAAGGCAAAATCTTAACTGCAGGACCACCAGAAAAGTCCCCATCTGTGTTTTTTTATTTTTCAGTAAATTTATTTATTTATTTATTTTTGGATGCATTGGGTGTTTGTTGCTGTGAACGGGCTCTCTCTAGTTGTGGCGAGTATGGGTTACTCTTCGTTGTGGTGTGTGGGCTGTTCACTGCACTGGCTTCTTTTTTGCAGAGCATGGGCTCTAGGTGCGTGGGCTTCAGTAGTTGTGGCTATCAGGCTCAGTAGTTGTGGCTCGTGGGCTTTAGAGCACAGGCTCAGTAGTTGTGGCACACAGGCTTAGTTGCTCCACGGCATGTGAGATCTTCCCGGACCAGGGCTTGAAACTATGTCCCCTGCATTGGCAGATGGATTCTTAACCACTGTGCCACCAGGGAAGTCCCCCCCATCTGGTTTTGATATCAGGGTGATGGTGGCTTCATAGAATGTCATTGGATGTATTCCTTAATCTTCAATCTTTTCGAAGAGTTTGAGAAGAATCAGTGTAAGTTTTGCTTTGTATATTTGGTAGAATTTGCCTGTGAAACCATCTGATCCTAGATTTTTGTGGGTAGGGAGTTTTTGTAAATTACAGTTTCTATTTTGCTTGTAGTGATCAGTCTGTTCAAGTTATCTATTTCTTCTTGATTCAGTTTTGTTTGGCTGTAAAAAACAACATATATTTTTAAGTTATGTTAGCAGCTAAATACTTACCATGTATTAGACCACAAAAGAGCAGAGAAAAAAATATTAAAGTATTTTTTCAAATAGAAAAAGTATTGAAATATTTTTAAGAAATTGGGATAATAGTACTAGTTACAATAATGACAAATTGTTCTGAAATTAAACACTACTTTATCTAAGATGCATATCATATGCTTATCGTTTTACTGTTTTTAAATACATGGAATGTTTTCACCTTTCTAAAGTAATTATTTTATTTTACCTGTATATTGGGAAAAAATTTTAGTTGCACATAATATAAAAAATTACACTTTAATAGGAGACATTAATCCATTTAGCTTTGCTGTAGTATTGAAAATACTTAGGTTTAGAGTTACCATGTTATTGAGTACCCTTTTTAATTAATTAATTAATTTATTTATTTATTTATTTTTTGCGGTACGCGGGCTTCTCACTGTTGTGGCCTCTCCCGTTGCGGAGCACAGGCTCCAGACGTGCAGGCTCAGCAGCCATGGCTCACGGGCCTAGCCGCTCCATGGCATGTGGGATCTTCCCAGGCCAGGGCACGAACCCACGTCCCCTGCATCGGCAGGCGGACTCTCAACTACTGTGCCACCAGGGAAGCCCTATTTATTTATTTTTAAAGAGACTTAATTTGGGGGAGGTATAAATTATTTATTTATTTATTTATTTTTAGCATCTTTATTGGACTATAATTGCTTTACAATGGTGTGTTAGTTTCTGCTGTATAACAAAGTGAATCAGCTATACATATAAATATATCCCGATTTCTCCTCCCTCTTGCATCTCCCTCCCACCCTCCGTTTCCCACCCCTCTAAGTGGTCACAAAGCACTGAGCTGATCTCCCCATGCTATGCAACTGTTTCCTACTAGCTATCTATTTTACATTTGGTAGTATATATAAGTTAATGCCACTCTCTCACTTCGTCCCGGCTTACCCTTCCCCCTCCCCATGTCCTCAAGTCCATTCTCTACGTCTGCGTCTGTATTCCTGTCCTGCCCGTAGTTTCTTCCCAACCATTTTTTTTCTTTTTTTAGATTCCATATATATGTGTTAGCATACAGTATTCGTTTTTGTCTTTCTGACTGACTTCACTCTGCATGACAGACTCTAGGTCCATCCGCCTCACTATAAATAACTCAATTTCATTTATTTTTATGGCTGATAATATTCCATTTTATATTGAAGACGTGCAAAATCTTTTTTATCCATTCATCAGTTGATGGACACTTAGGTTGCTTCCATGACCTGGTTATTGCAAATAGAGTTGCAATGAACATTGTGGAACATGATTCTTTTTGAATTATGGTTTTCTCCAGGTATATGCCCAGTAGTGGGATTGCTGTGTCATATGGTAGCTCTATTTTTAGTTTTTTAAGGAACCTCCATACTGTTCTCCATAGTGTCTGTGTATCAATTTACATTCCCACCAACGGTGCAAGAGGGTTCCCTTTTCTCCACACCTCTGCAGCATTTATTGTTTGTAGATTTTTTGAATGATGGCCCTTCTTACCTGTGTGGGATGATACCTCATTGTAATTTTGATTTACAATTCTCTAATGATCAGTGATGTTGAGCATTCTTTCATGTGTTTCCTGGCAATGTGTATATCTTCTTTGGAGAAATATCTAATAGGTCTTCTGCCCATTTATGGATTGGCTTGTTTGTTTCTTTGATATTGAGCTGCAGGGGGTGCTTGTAAAGTTTGGAGATTAATCCTTTGTCAGTTGCTTCATTGGCAAAGATTTTCTCCCATTCTGGGGGTTGTCTTTTCATCTTGTTTACGTTTTCTTTTGCTGTGCAAAAGCTTTTAAGTCTCATTAGGTCCCATGTTTTTATTTTTATTTTTATTTCCATTTCTCTAGGAGGTGGGTCAAAAAGGATCTTGCTGTGATTGATGTCATAGAGTGTTCTGCCTATGTTTTCCTCTAAGAATTTTATAGTGTCTGGCTTTACATTAAGTCTTTTATCCATTTTGAGTTTATTTTTGTGTATGGTGTAAGGGAGTCTTTTAATTTAATTCTTTGACCTGTAGCTGTCCAGTTTTCCCAGCACCACTTATTGAAGAGGCCGTGATTTCTCCATTCTATATTCTTGCCTCCTTTATCAAAAATAAGGTGACCATATGTGTCTGGGTTTATCTCTGGGCTTTCTCTCCTGTTCCATTGATATATATTTCTGTTTTTGTGCCAGTACCATACTGTGTTGATTACTGTAGCTTTGTAGTATAGTCTGAAGTCAGGGATTCTGATTACTCCAGCTCTGTTTTTCTTCTCAAGATTGCTTTGGCTGTTCGGGGTCTTTTGTGTTTCCATACAAATTGGGAAATATTTTGTGGTAGTTTTCTGAAAAATGCCATTGGTATTTTGATAGGGATTGCATTGAATCTGTAGATTGCTTTGTGTAGTATAGTCATTTCACAGTGTTGATTCTTCCAATCCAAGAACATGGTATATCTCTCCACCTGTTTGTGTCATCTTTGATTTATTTCATCAGTGTCTTATAGTTTTCTGAGTAAAAGTCTTTTGTCTCCTTAGGTAGGTTTATTCCTAGGTATTTTATTCCTTTTGTTGCATGGGTAAATGGGAGTGTTTCCTTAGTTTCTCTTTCAGAGTTTTCATCTTTAGTTTATGAGAATGAAAGGGATATCTGTACATTAATTTTGTATCCTGCAGCCTTACAAACTTCATTGATTAACTCTAGTAGGTTTCTGGTAGCACCTTTAGGATTCTCTATATATAGTATCATGTCATCTAGTGGCAAACAGTGACAGCTTAACTTCTTCTTTTCCGAGTTGGATTCCTTTTATTTCTTTTTCTTATCTGATTGTTGTAGGTAAAAATTCCAAAAGTGTGTTGAATAATAGTGGTGAGAGTGGGCAACGTTGTCTTGTTCCTGATCTTAGTGGAAATGGTTTCACTTTTTCACCATTGAGAACAATGATGACTGTGGGTTTGTCATATATGGGCTTTACTATGTTGAGGAAAGTTCCTTCTATGCCTACTTTCTAGAGGTTTATCATAAATGGCTGTTTAATATTGTCGAAAGCATTTTCTGCATGTATTGAGATGATCATATGGTTTTTATCCTTCAGGTTTTTTAATATGGTGTATCACATTGATTTGCATGTATTGAAGAATCCTTGCATCACTGGGATAAACCCAGCTTGATTATGGTGTATGATCCTTTTAATGTGCTGTTGGATTCTTTTTGCTAGTATTTTGCTGAGAATTTTTGCATGTATGTTTATCAGTAATATTGGCCTGTAGTTTTCATTATTTGTGACATCTTTGTCTGGTTTTGGTATCAGGGAGATGGTGGTCTCATAGAATAAGTTTGGGAGTGTTCCTCCCTCTGCTATATTTTGGAAGAGTTTGAGAAGGTTAGGTGTTAACTCTTCTCTAAATATTTGATAGACTTTGCCTTTGAAGCCATCTGGTCCTGGGCTTTTGTTTGTTGGAAGATTTTAATGACAGTCTCAATTTCAGTGCTTCGGATTGGTTTGTTTATAGTTTCTATTTCTTCCTGGTTCAGTCTTGGAAGTTTGTGCTTTTCTAAGAATTTGTCCATTTCTTCCAGGTTGTCCATTTTACTGGCATATAGTTGCTTGCAGTAACCTCTCATAATCCTTTGTATTTCTGCAGTGTCAGTTGTTACTTCTCCTTTTTCATTTGTAATTTTATTGATTTGAGTCTTCTCCCTTTTTTTCTTGATGACTCTGGCTAATGGTTTTATCACTTTTGTTTATCTTCTCAAAGAATCAGCTTTTAGTTTTTTTGATCTTTGCTGTTTCCTTCATTTCTTTTTCATTTATTTCTGATCTGACCGTTATGATTTCTTTCCTCTGCTGACTTTGGGTTTTTTTGTTTGTTTCTTTCTTTCTCTAATTGCTTTAGGTGTAAGCTTAGCTTGTTTATTTGAGATGTTTCTTGTTTCGTGAGGCAGGATTGTATTGCTATAAACTTGCCTCTTAGAACTGCTTTTGCGGCATCCCATAGATTTGGGGTCGTCATGTTTTCATTGCCATTTGTTTCTAGGTATTTTTTAATTTCCTCTTTGATTTCTTCAGTGATCTCTTGGTTATAAAGTAGTGTATTGTTTAGCGTCCATGTGGTTGTATTCTTTTACAGATTTTTTTCCTGTAATTGATATCTATTCTGATAGCATTGTCGGAAAAGATACATGATACAATTTCAATTTTCTTAAATTTACCAATGCTTGATTTGTGACCCAAGATATGATCTATCCTGAAGAATGTTCCTCAAACACTTGAGAAAGAGTGTATTCTGTTGTTTTTGGATGGAATGTCCTATAAATATCAATTAAGTCCATCTTGTTTAATGTATCATTTAAAGCTTGTGTTTCCTTATTTATTTTCATTTTGGATGGTCTGTTCATTGTTGAAAGAGGGGTGTTAAGTCCCCTACTACGATTGTGTTACCTTCGATTTCCCCTTTTATGGCTGTTAGCCTTTTCCTTATGTATGGAGGTGCTCCTATATTGGGTGCATAAATATGTACAATTGTTATGTCTTCTTCTTAGGTTGATCCCTTGATGATTATGTAGTGTCCTTCTTTGTCTCCTGTAATAGTCTTTATTTTAAAGTCTCTTTTTTCTGATATGAAAATTGCTACTCTAGCTTTCTTCTGATTTCCATTTGCATGGAATATTTTATTCCATCCCCTCACTTTCAGTCTGTATGTGTCCCTAGGTCTGAAGTGGGTCTCTTGTAGACCGCATATATACCGGTCGTGTTTTCAGATCCATTCAGCCAGTCTGTGTCTTTTGGTTGGAGCATTTACTCCATTTACATTTAAGGTAATTATTGATATGTATGTTCTTATTACCATTTTCTTAATTGTTTTGGGTTTGATATTGTATGTCTTTTCCTTCTCTTGTGTTTCCTGCCTAGAGAAGTTCCTTTAGCATTTGTTGTAAAGCTGGTTTGGTGGTGCTGCATTCTCTTAGATTTTGCTTGTCTGTAAAGGTTTTAATTTCTCTGTCGAATCTGAATGAGATCCTTGCTGGGTAGAGTAATCTTGGTTGTAGCTTTTCTCCTTTCTTCACTTTAAATATGTCCTGCCTGTCCCTTCTGGCTTGCAGAGTTTCTTCTGAAAGATCAGCTGTTAACCTTATGGGGATTCCCTTGTATGTTTTTTGTTGTTTTTCTCTTGCTGCTTTTAATATTATTTCTTTGCATTTAATTTTTGATAGTTTGATTAATATGTGTTTTGGCATGTTTCTCCTTGGGTGTATCTTGTATGGGACTCTCTGCACTTCCTGGACTTGATTAACGATTTCCTTTCACATATTAGTGAAGTTTTCAACTATAATCTCTTCAAATATTTTCTCTGTCTCTTTCTTTTTCTCTTCTACTTCTGTGACCCCTATATTCAAATGTTGGTGTGTTTAACATTGTCCCAGAAGTGTCTCAGATTGTCCTCAATTCTTTTCATTCTTTTTTCTTTATTCTGCTCTGTGGTAGTTATTTCCACTATTTTATCTTCCAGGTCATTTATCCATTCTTCTGCCTCAGTTATTCTGCTATTGTTTCCTTCTAGAAAATTTTCAATTCCATTTACTGTGTTGTTCATCATTGTTTGTTTGCTCTTTAGTTCTTCTAGGTCCTTGTTAAACATGTCTTGTATATTCTCCATTCCAGTTCCAAGATTTGGGACCATATTTAGTATCATTACTCTGAATTCTTTTTCAGGTAGACTGCCTATTTCCTCTACATTTGTTTGGTCTGGTGGGTTTTTACCTTGTTCCTTCATCTGCTCTGTGTTTCTCTGTCTTCTCATTTGGCTTTGTGGACGGTGTTTGGGGTCTCCTTTACGCAGGCTGAAGATTCGTAATTCCCGTTGTTTTTGGTGTCTGCCCCCAGTGGCTAAGGTTGGTTCAGTGGGTTGTGTATGCTTTCTGGTGGAGAGGACTGGTGCCTGTGTTCTGGTGGGTTTGTCTGGATCTTGTCTTTCTGTTGGGCAGGTCCGCATCCAGTGTTGTGTTTTGGGGTGTCTGTGACCTATTATGATTTTAGGCAGCCTCTCTGATAATTGGTGGGCCTGCATTCCTGTCTTGCTAGTTGTTTGGCATTGGATGTCCAGCATGGGATCTTACTGGTCTTTGAGTGGAGCTGGGTCTTAGCATTGAGACGGATATCTCTGGGAGGCTTTCGCCGTTTTGATATTACAAGGTGCCCAAGGTCTCTGGTAGACCAATATTCTGAACTCTGCTCTCCCAACTCAGAGGCACAGGCCTGACACCCGGCTGGAGCACCAAGACCCTCTCAGCCACACAGCTGGGGGTGAGAGCAAGAGCTAGCTTTGGTACATCTCAAAGAACACCAATGAGATTCACTCACCATTTTCTCTCCATCAGTGAAGAAAACAAAATTCAGTGTTCGGTGAGTCAGCCACCTTGGTAGCCAGCCTCCAAGAAGGCCCTAATCATACCCTAATTATCTCCCAGTCATCATGCACCTGTGTGCCTCCTCACAGTTGAAAAGGGCTGATGTTTTAACTAATAAGACATTGCAGAAATGACAAAGTGCAGCTTCCAAAGGTATAAAAGATATTGAAGCTTCTGCTTTGGTTTCTGCTAGATCACTCATCCTGGGGTAAGCCAGCTGCCATGTCATGAGGACACTCAAGCAGCCCTAAGGAGAGATTCATGTGGCAAGGAGCTGAGGCCTCTTACTTACAGCCACATGAGTGAGTCATCTCACCAGTCACAATACTTAATTTTATTTATTTATGGTTGTGTTGGGTTTTCGAGGCTGCACAGGGTTTCTCTAGTTGTGTCGAGCAGGGGCTACTCATCATTGTGGTGCATGGGTTTCTCCTTGCTGTGGTTTCTCTTCTTGTGGAGTATGGGCTCTAGGTGCGTGGACTTCAGTAGTTGTGTCATGCAGGCTCAGTAGTTGTTGCTTGCAGGCTCTAGAACGCAGGCCAAGTAGTCGTGGCACATGGGCTTAGTTTCTCTACAGCCTGTGGGATCTTCCCAGACCAGGGATTGAACCCCTGTCCCCTGCATTGGCAGGCAAATTCTTACCCACTGAGCTACCAGGGAAGTCCAGTGTGCTCTTTTTTAAACCTAGTCTGTTTTCATTATTTTCTGTCTTAACTGTTCTATATTAAATAAAAAATAATAATACTCCTTTCTACCCCTCCTCTTTGAGGATGATATATGAAGAAGTATGTCTTATTTATTAATCTGAAATTTTCACCTTACTTTTAAGAAGTAATCACAGTGTCAAGTATTTAATACCTTTCACTTCCACCTTGAAAAGCATGGATATTAAAGTGCTAATATAATTACCTTCCCTAGTCTATCATTTTTACTTTTTGTTATGTATAAAAAACAACTAAAAATATGCATGGTTTGTAAGGAAATGACAAATTTCAGAAAATTCAGAATCTGCATACACTCTATACGTAGCTTCCAGATACAGACACAGAAAATTGCCAGATACTCAGAGAGCCCCCCTTGTCCAATTCTAGTGACTCCCCTTAAGGTTTAATATTGTTCTGGTATCTAACAAAAAGTTCACTTTACCTGTATTTTGTATTTTATATAAATGTAATGGCACAGTAAAATCACTTTTGGATTGGGCTTTTTTATTTTATGTTGTTTATGAATACGCCTATATGGTTGCCTGTTGTTGTTGTCATGCACTGACACTGTTGCAAAGGATTCCATAGTGTAAATATTTAACTATTAATTAATTTTTTCCAAAATGTATTACAATATGAGTGATTTTCAGTTTGGGTCTATTGAGAATTGCACTGGTATATACATACTAGAACTTGAGCTTTGGTGGTATGTGTATAAATTATTGTTCAATATACATGTAGTAGTAAAATTTTTGACTCATAGCTTTCATCTGTTTATCTTTTAAGATACTTCTAAATATTTTCAAAACATTTGTATGATTTTTCATCCTCAGCAGCAGTGAATGAGATTCAAGGATTACACACATTCTTGTCAAACTTGATAATACCTGTCATTTTCATTTGAACTTTCTGGTTGGTGAGTGATAATTCCAGGTATGACTTTTTTGCATTTAATTGACTACTAAGAAGCCAAGCATCTTTTGATATGTTTACTTAACGTTCTGTACTCTCTTTCTTGAAATATCTTTTGGTATATTTTTCCCATCTTTGTTATTACATTATCTTCTTATTGAAGACTTTTTTTTTTTTTAACATCTGAAGACTTCCTATTTAGGAGTTTTAAATATATACTTGATATAAGTTCTTCTGTCTTTCTGTCTTTCCTCTTTCTTTAGATGAGTGTCAGTTTTTAATGTTAATAACATCTAATTTGTTATTTTCCTCTATTTAGTCTTATTTCTATTTATTTATGTAATCTTATCTGTTGCAGAACACATTATATATTCTAAACCACAAATATGTTTTCGTTTCTTCAATAAATCTAATTGTTAAGCTTTAAATTTAAGTTAACTTTCTGAACTAAATATGTTGTATCATAGTGAGCATTAATTTGTCTGTGACAGCTGAAAGGTTACATTTATTCAGAAAATGTTGTATTCAGCTTTCTTTTCATTTGCTCCTACTTCTTATTGATTCACAGAGGTAAACATCACTTCATCCATGGATCTGACTTTTCTTGATTTCTCATGGTCATTCTCATTAATTCTTCTTGCCTCATGAAATCTTTAGGCATTGCATTATTCCACAAAAGCAAAAAGCTTCCTTGGGCCTTTTTCCTCAGAAGATTGATTATTTCCACATTTTAAATGGGAGATTGCAATAAGTTAGGAGAAAATGCCACAGGGGTCTCTCTCTCTTTTTTTTCTTTCACATCTTGTATCAGCCTCTGCTTGCACTCTGTGTTCAAAGATTTTTGTACAACACAGTGATAGAAGTGCCAGGTGTTTCTCTCCTTGGGGCAAAAGACAGATTAATTACCTGACAAATAAAATAAAGACAGTGTCCTTCTCTGTTCACATGTTGGAAAGGATTGCTTGCATCCTAATTTAAAAGTTTCAGGTGAGTGAAGCTTAAGATTCCAAAGCTTTAATCCATATTTGCACCATGCACAGCATCCAACAGGACTGCTTTACATAACCCCATGAGACTTTTGTGTGCAAGTGAAATAGATAAAAATATAAAACTATTGCTGTCTTTTTGGGTCATAAAAAAGATTTTTTGTCTCATTTAAAATATTTTTTTTCTAAAATCCAAAAACGTGTCAGGCTAAAATATTGGAATTTCAAATATGGTAAAACCCCTTTTGAACGATGCGAAGTGTGACTTCTTTGTAGTGCTGATTTGCATTGCCCACTTGCTTGGTTGGCCAAAAAGGGCCTACGCGTTTTTTCCTTAATATATTCAGGAAAAAAAAACGTATGCCCATTTTGGCCAACTGCATCATTGTCGAAGTTCTGCCGCTTTTCATGTGCTTTAAAGGCGACTCCGATCTACCTCTTGAAAACGGTTTCCTGCAATTCTGCCTTGTTTTCAAATCCTCTTCGTTGCCTTACCTCAATAAGGTACGAAAGTTATCATTTATTATCCTGCAGGTTTGTGAATTTTAGTGCCTCTGAGATTCATTTTTCAACTCGCCTTTTTGGGAGCTGGCCTCCAAACCGCAGGATTGCTTCAGGCCCTATTCTGGTTCCGGGGGGCAGGCAGAGCCTTTGGTTAATTCTTCTTCCTGATTGGAAATTAGAGTGACATGTGTCTGTCCAAACACCTAGAGCTGATCTCTCATTGGTTCCCCCTCTACCCGTTCAACCTCTGGACAAATTGCAAACTGTACGAAACAGGAGGTTAAAGGTGCTGATTCTCCAAGTGGGGAGATTGTTGGTAAAGCAGCTGGAATGGTGAACCCGAGCACCACGAGATGAAAAATGAGGTGCGTTTTAGAAACGTTTCCTGATCATATGGTGTACCATCCTCTGGGTTTCCCATGCATGTTTTAGCTGTAGGAAGATTCCCTTGAACCTGGAGATTTCTGACCCATGGAATGGGTAGCACGCAGTATTACTTTAAAGGGTCTGCATTTGCTCACGCAACCTCACCAATCCGGTCGCCCCCAAGAGTGTCCAGCCTTATGTCTCTTCCAGCTGTGGGTCTAGATGTGGTCAATCCAGGTTGCACCACAGCCACTGAATGAATTTTGTAAGAATTTCTCTCTCTTTCACTATCTTTGCTTTTTTTTGTAATTTGTATTTATAATGGGATTTAGCTGATTTTCAATGCTGTGTTTGTGCCCCTTTACACCCACTATATTCACTTACCAAGAAATATCAATAAATACTTTTTTTTTTTTTTTTTTTTGCGGTATGCGGGCCTCTCACTGTTGTGGCCTCCCCCGTTGCGGAGCACAGGCTCCGGACGCGCAGGCTCCGGACGCGCAGGCTCAGCGGCCATGGCTCACGGGCCCAGCCTACGCGGATATATTCTTCTGTGGTGAATAAGGTGTGTTGAGTCCAGTTCACTGAGCAATGAGTATGTCTTCTCTATTACATATTTGGTTGATTGAACGGTATCTGTGCTAATTTCAAACTGTTGTTTTATGCATCACCCCACCTCACCTTTCCCCTTAAGCAGCCATAAGTGTGTTTTCTAAATGTGTGACTCTGTTCTGTTTTGTAATTTAGTTCATGTAGCGATTTTTACATTCCGTCTATAACTGATATCTTACTTATGATAAGTTTCTTTATCTGTGTGATGTATTTCTCTTAGAATCATGGTACCTAAATCCACTCATTATGCTGCTACTAGCCTTAGGACATTGATTTCATGGCTGAGTGATATTCCATTGTACATAAGTACTACAACTTGTTTATCCATTTTTCTCTTTCATGAGATACTTAAGATGTACCCGAGTCGAGGATTTTGTGAGCACAGCAGCCCTAAAATTTGGGGTGCCTGTGTCCTGTCGATTTTTGGTTTTCTCAAGATATAAGCCCATGAGTGGAAGTGCCCTGTGCTCTGTAGCTCTGTTTTTTAGATGTTTTAGGAAACACCATACAATTTTCGAGAGTGGCCGTTGGCAATTTATATCACGCCCATCAGCGAAAAAAAGCTCCCTTTTCTCCTTGACTTGCCCTGCATTTCTAGTTTTTACACTTTTTCAGCATGGCCCTTTTGACCAATGCCTAGTGAGACTTCTTTGCAGTGTTGATTTGCATTGCCCGCTTCTTTGGTTGGCCAAAAAGGGCGAATGCGTTTTTTCCTGAATATATTCAGGTGCTCACCAGGGCATGTAGCAGGTGTGGGTGAGTGTCACGTAGCGCACACCCAGCGCATAGAAGGTACGCAAGATGGAGAGGCTACTGTCCAGTGAGTGCCCGCCCTCCACACCAGTAAGGCAAGCCAACTTCCGGGTATTGTTGAGAGCTGGGGGCACATAGGTCAGATGATCATTTTCAGAGGCAGGGGTAGCTTACTGAAGTCCCTAACACCCACTACCACCAGTCTGTTTACCTTTTTTTTTGGCCGTGCCACGCAGCATGAGGGCTCTTAGTTCCCCCACCGGGGATCAAACCCGACCCCCCTGCAGTGGAAGCGTGGAGTCTTAACCTCTAGACTACCAGGGAAGTCCCCCGTCTACCTTTAACTGAGGTCACAAGCTCCAGCTCAGAATAGGAGGCACACATGAGGCGGATGAGGTCAACTTGTTCCAGGATGAGGCGCACAGCATCCCGTTCATGGGTCTGGCATGGGACGTAGGCTGACCAGAACTGAGGGAAGGCCAGGGCTTAGTTTGGGCTTTGGAACTCCTTGGGCTTCTCATAGCCTCCTCAGCTGGCACAGCACTTACTGTGCCCAGAAGTCACATGTAATGCGTTGCTTTTTCTGTGGTACTTGGAAGCCCGTCAGGTGGGCTCACTGTGACCCCTGTAGCCCCCAGCATCCATGGCATGGCACTTTCTAGGTCACTATGGTAACTTCGTTCCAATGTGACTAACCTGTGGCCTCTGTGGCCCCCAAACTACCCCACATTCCCCAGCAGCCATGGTGGCACCTTGTGTGTCCCTTTGGTACCTGGCCACCCACGAGACCATCTTTCAGCCTGTCCAAGCTGGTCTAGCCATGGCTGAAATTGCGCAGATTACCATGGTATAGCCCATTGTGGTAAAACTGCCTCAGGACCAGGGGCATGTTGTTGTGGCTGGAGGGAGGTCAAGGCAAATGGGTGGGCTCCTTAGGTCTTGGGATCGGGCAGGACACATTGCCTGGCCTGGGCCAGCCTGGGGGTCCCCCACCTCACACTGTCACACAGACTATACTAGGAGCAGCTGAGGCCTGGGCTGAGGGTTTCCCACCAGGGAGGGGATGACAGAGAAGGGGAAGGGCATCCATAGATGATGGAGAGGACATCCAGGGGTGGTGTGAGGGAGCCTCCCCAATAGCGCTACATGCTCCGGACCTCCTCCTCTGCCCAGGGCCAGGCTAGGCCCCCACCGGCCCCCAGCAGCCCGCACACACTGCAGCCACCCTTCCACAAGCGGGAAGTCCCGCATCAGGGCCCGCGTGCGCTCCCGCGGACTTGGGGTGCTGGAGGTGCCCAGCGTGGTCTGCACGAGGGTTACCGGTCACAGCAGCAGACCCAGCAGGAGCAGCAGGCACAGCAGAGGCCACTGGCTGCGTGCACGGGGACCTTCGAGGCCCCCGGGCCGCAAGCTGCGCAGGGCAAGGCAGGCGGGCAGAGGCGGGTCTGAGAGGGGCGGGCGATGGGGCTCTGCCCGTCGACACAGGCCACCCAGCGGCGCGGCCTCGCGAGGTGGGCGGGGTGAGGGAGGGGATACAGAGTCACAGGACCCTGCGACCCGTGTGCGGAGAGCCGCGATCCGGATCCGGGAAGCCCGGCAGCCACAGGGCGGCACTGCCTTCCCGCCCCCTGATCAGAGGCAGCTCCCGCAGGCTAAGCTGGCCTCTGCTGAGAGCCCACTCGCCTCCCATCGCGGGTTCCCTCCGCCCCCGCCCCTCTTCCCACACCCACTGCTCCGAGGGGGCGCCCTAGGGTGCTCTCCCCCGCCTCTAACCTTCCTGTCCAAAATGGGGTGCTTCTCTCAGAGGGCCACCTGCAGCCCGTGGCCTCCCGGGAGCACACCTCGTCCCCATCTGCCTGCAGCCGGCCCTGCCCACCCCGAGGGCTGCGTGCGAGGGTCTCTGTGGCCACAAGTGCTCTGGGCTCCCGGTTTCCCGGTACTGGGCCATGGGGGCTGGTGTGGGGGAAGAGATAATTTCTGGAAATGGGGGGGTAACCTTGTGAGCTCTGGATTCAGGAGGGGGCCCTCTGCCCCCGACCTTCTCTCTCCTCCTACTTGACTCCCCAACCTGCATGACCATTCTCTGGGGACTTGAACCAGCGCCTGAGAACTATCAGGAACCTCCCCCACTTCTGTCAGCCAGCCTCAGGAGAGCGCCCTCAGGAGCTGCTATACCTCCCCAGGGCCTGAATAGAAGGACTTTTGGGATGTGAACTGAACAACCTTCTGGGGAGAGTCAACACCCTTTTACTCAACAGAGCAGGAACTCAGTCAGTAGGCTATTTGTGTGGAAGGAAATGAAGTCGCTTCCATGGCAGAAGAGCCCCCGCCGCAGCAACCTTCGTCCCAGAGCTGCTGGCTGACCTTCTGGCCAGGATCCCTCCTACCTCAGCGTGGAAGGCCCGGCCTCGTGGAGAAGTGTAGGTTCTGAAGAAAGACCTGGCACCTGGGCTCTGCTGCTACACTTGCCTTATCTCGTGGCCCTTGTGGCTCTAGCTTTCCCAGAAACCTCAAGGGCTAAGTGCCTATGCTTGCTCAGAGGCCGCACGCCATTCCCCATTTCCAGCCTCAAGCCCTCCCGCTAGCTGCCTCCTCTAGGGACCCCCTCCCCCCAACACACACACGCACACTGGGGATGTGCCTTCTCACAGCAGCTCAACCACTGAGATGATTTAGGGACTGTGCCCAAACTCCTGCATCCCCAGCCTCTCAAGTTTTTGCTCTGATCCCTGGCACCCCCTGGAGCTGTTCCACCTTTGGAACCTTCCCCAGGTGGCAGGAGTGCCTAGCACAGGGCTAGTGACCTAAGTCTGAGCACTGGCGACCCTACAAATCTGTTACAGAAGAACATTTTATTGAGCAGTAAGGGACGCCACTGGGGACGGAAAGGGCTGGCAATAAAGGAGCATGTGAACCTCGGGGCGGGGTGCGTGCTGCTTGACTCTCCATCCTGTTCTTGCTTCAGGGAGCAGGGCTTCCTCGGCCTCTCTGTCCTGCCTCCTGAGACCCCAGGCAGGAGGCTCTTTGGGAAGCCACAGATTGCTGCTTTCAGTTTCAAAAAGCCCAGCTCCCCACTGGTTTGTGGTGGTGGCCGCTGACAATGGCTCAGGGCAGGAGCCCATGTGGTAGACTGCTAAGGCTTCTCTGCACCCTGTCTCTGCTCCTGCATCCTCCTCGGCTCGCAGAGGGCAGACTTCACTTTCTCCAGCTCACAAAGGGGCCCGTGAGGATTGAGCAGAGGAATGTCAGGTTTTCTTCCAGGCCAGCTTCCGCCCTGGGATGTTCAGGGCAGACTTTCATTTCAAACCTCACTTTCTGAGGCTCCTGGCTTATGGCCATTTAGTGTGCAGGGAGGCTCCTGGCTGAGGAAGGCTCAGACAGAACGACGCAGGTTCTAATCTGTGGTAGTGGGCAGTGGGGGGGCGGGAGGGGTCACTGCAGGAAGAGGCATTCGCTGTCTTAGGCAGTTAAACCATTGCCCTGTCTTCAGAATGGTTCAGCCAGCAAGATTCTGTGGAGTCCGCCTCCTGGCACCATGCTACAGTCGCCGGATTTTGGGTCTGGAGCAACCGAGATCTTCGTCCGACTCTTCTGGAGTGTGCTTTCTCTCGGGAGCACATCTGGGGACTGGCTTCTCGGCTTCCGCCTTTGCTGGCATGGCCAAAGGAGCATCCCCGTAGGCCCGGTAGCCACCAACCAGGCAGTATGTCTCCCCATGCCAGCCCAACTGCGTTTCTCCACACCCTCGGTTGAGGACATGGTAGTGACCAGGTTTAGGAGGAGAAATGGGAGCCACAGCTGCTGCAAAGAAAATCAGAACTGATCAGTCACTTCTGCTGTACACAGCCTCCTGCCAGAATTTCCCTCTCATGTCTCTCCAGGTTTCTGGCTGAAGACCTTTAATCTACTTGACATCCAAAACACAGACTTGGCCCATCACCTCTCTGAGTCCCTAGAGAAGGGACACTGGCTGCAAAAGCAATTTCTAGAGCCTACGGCTGCATCAGGTGAGGTAGTCTCTTCACCGTTGCCAGGGAAAACAGTAGAACCCGAAAGAAATTGCAATCATGATCCTCTCCATCTCTCCCTTCCACAACAGAGAAAACATTTCTTGCAGTGTGTCACTTCTCAGGCTTTAATGGAAACGTCTTTCAAGTTTTGGAAAAAGATAATCTAATATAAATTGGTTAAGGACCCCTCCCACTTTGGCAACCCCTCTTGGGCCCCATTTATAATGCCTGTTACAACCACACTGAACTCTAGCCCTCTGATACTTTTATCTAGATTAGAACAAGGCCAAATACTGAGGCAGAGTGATCAGGAGACTCAGAACCGGGTTCTGGGTACCAAGTGTAGGCTCACATCCACCCAGCCTCCTGGGACACCATCTGCTCAGCCCTCCAGTCTCACTAGCACTTCATCACCCCCCTTGGTTCTTCCGGTCTTCCCATGAATAAGGCACCACCCTCTCCCCTAGTACTCAGCAGCTCAGTATGGGATGTGTCTGAGGGGACCGATATAGATGTGTACATGACAGCACAGAGGTGCCTGGGTTTGAAGGTGTGGTTCAAGAGTGGCCCTCTTCCTCAAACTGCTCCGTTTACTACCTGCCAAGAAAAATGCACTTGCCTTTTGCTAAGAGGCCAATCAGGAAAGGGTCTGAATGGAAGCATCCTGTAGCCCAAAGCAGAAGGCAACATTTATAAAGATCAGAAGCTTCCTGAACACTAGTTCAGGGATGACCTTTCACTTGTCCTCAGCAGTGAGCACTGTGGGACCCTGAAGGTGTCCCAGGTCACTGGTATTACTTACAGCTGGGAAAGTGCTGAGGTTTACGTAGTGGGCAAGCCCCACAGGAACATGTGGCAGCCAGGTGAGGTTGTGTGTACACCATGCCTCTTCTACAGGTGCTCGGTCTCGGTGTACCTGCTGCACTGCCCAGCCAGGGAACAGAGCACAGGTTTGAGTAAATATAGATGATCCGGTCAGACATTCTCTCTCAGACAACCAAAGAGATTGGTATCTGGTGGAGAACTGGTAGGGCAGTTTCTCTGAGGGCAGCACGTTTCCATAGTTACGCTGCCATGGAAACTGTGAGAAGGCCTGTGAGGTCATCACTACCCAGTGAGGTCATAATAAGGAACCTGTGACTTGCGGGTCAGGCTTCAGGAGGAGGGGCAGTTTTGTGGAGGAGAGCAGGGTGGAGGCAGAGGTACTCTGCCTGGTCCCTCACCCCTGGGCTTCCCCACCCATGCCCTAGTCTAGCAGACACCCCACGTGGGGCGTGCAGGTGGGCTGGTACAGCCCCAGGGGCCCCAGGAGGGCAAGAAAGACCCACATTCTGAAATTGGCTTGAGAGGCAAGATTAACGTTAAGAGACAGCTAGGTTGTATGGCACTGACCCTAAGAGGCAGAGAATTGTGTGGACTGGGGAATCAGGGAAGGCTCCTTGGCAGTGGGCCTGAAGGACAAGTGAGATTTGGACCCATGGGGAAGAGAGGGAAGACATTCCAGTTTGGAAGAATACAAGCAAAGACACACTCTTCTCGACCTTGTCCTGCCCCAAATATAAATTCATAGAACCCTCACATTTTTACACCTGAGGGCTTAGAAAAACCAAGATGTTAAGGAGCCTACCCAGTGTTACACAGCTAGTGGAGAGGGGTTCTGCTCAATGGTTACGTTCATGTTGGGGCTCCGGATTTACAGCTGATAGGAATGTGAGGACAAGCTCATGCCGTTTCAAACATTTCCAAGTGATACTGAGAGAGATGTTAAAGGTGCAAAATGAGGGTGCTGAATGACCTCACAAAGTGGGAATGGTGGGCCCATTTTAATATGAAATTCAAAACAAATTCATGACAAAAGGACATAATACAAAATGACAACATAATCATTACACTCCCCTCTCCCCTAGAAGTAAAAATCATTATAATCCTCTCTCTCTCCACCATGAAAGGATGAGATAAAGGCTCAGCAGCAGCCCCCGTGAAAATCATGGTCAACACTGTGAAGAGGGGTTAGTAAGACAACTTGGTCCGACTCAGAGAAGGAAAGAGACAACTCTGCCCTTAGCCTGATCCGGCCCACAGGAAGGAACCACATTTGGGGCAGCTTTTGATAGTGTGGCAATGAGAGAGAACCTTCTTTAGGAGGGGACACCCTGTTGCCGACCTTGAAAAAGCAAAGATGGGACCTTCGTTTACTGGGGCTGTTGCAGAGGGGATGTGCCCAGGAGGTAGAGACTGCTTGGGCTACCCTTTTAGAGGTTGGGCCACCCTGGTTGAGAACCACAGCACCTTCTATCCCTAAACTGCTTGAATCAGTGGGTGCCCGTTAGGACAGACGAAGTCAGGCCTCATTGGAGCAGACTGCCTTTGGGAGTGGTAGAAGGTAAAATGTGAAGGGGAATGCTCTGGCGGAGGTTTGTCACGGCAGGTGGGCCAGCATGAGACCATTCAGAATCTCCAAGGCTCCAGAGATTACTTTGCTGGGAGCATCCCTCTGATGTGGTGTGGGGACTCCTACCTTAACAGGACCTGGCTGGGCATCTGGGGGAGGCAGAATAAACGGTTTATTAACTTAAGAGAGCGAGAGAATCACCTGGGGGGTTCCACCAAACCACTTAAAAAGCCTTGTACCTGGATTCTTGAGCCAACCCTCAGAAAACTTATCTAGATCTGGAGTAGGGCTCAGGAAGCTGCACTTTTTTTTTTTTTTTTTTTTTTTTTGCGGTATGCGGGCCTCTCACTGTTGTGGCCTCTCCCGTTGCGGAGCACAGGCTCCGGATGCGCAGGCCCAGCGGCCATGGCTCACGGGCCCAGCCGCTCCGCGGCATATGGGATCCTCCCAGACCGGGGCACGAACCCGTATCCCCTGCATCGGCAGGCGGACTCTTAACCACTGCGCCACCAGGGAGGCCCAGGAAGCTGCACTTTTAATAAGCTTCCTGGGCAGTCCCACCACAGTGGTCCATGGATAGAGAGACCAAATTATTGTGTATTCTCGGTTGCTTTTGGGAGTCAAAGTGGTCAATATAAAAAACTGCAGCAGGCATATGTATAAACAGGGAATATTCAAGGCAAGCAGAGGTGTATAGTTATTCTATGCATGAATCAGATTTGAGAAAAGCTAGCCTGGTGGTTAAAGAACACAACCCTGAGGACAGACAAACCAGATTCTTTCCTACTGACTTGTGTGATTTTGACCAAGTTCTTTTATCCTTCTGACTGTTTCTTCATATGGAAAAGAGCTATGACTGTACATTTAGCACAATATTCTCTTTCGGCAAAGGTTGCTCTAGGTCCATTTGTGTTCTCTGCAACTTAACCCTTTCCAGTGCACAAGCATTTTTAAGTTGTTTGGTGAAGTATTACATTTGACTTTCAACAGTTCATTACTTTGGGCAAAGCTTATATAATGCTGCAGAGACTAGAACCTATGCAGAGATAGTGAGAGGATGTTATAAGCTTATTCTGCTGGTTTATAAAAAAAGTTTAACCTTTTCTTCTCTTCCTCCACCTGCCACCAAGAGATGAGAAAGAAGGCAGAGCCTGGAAATGCACACCAAGCAATATTTCTGTGTCAGTTTGCCTTTTATTCCTCTGTCAGTACTTCCCAGAGAGATTTCACCAAAAGTGCCTAAGCTTGCCATGGCCATTGTTGTGAAGAAAATTTCTCTTTATTGCTAGTCACATCCCCTTTTCCTTCTCCTGGAGGCTTAATGGATGTTTGGGGGCAGGAAACGAAATTTAAACTAAAACATCAATTGAAAGAGCCTTCGTCCTAAGTGTGGTAGTTTGGAGTGTGAATCTTCTCAGGGTCTACTGAATTCTGCCCCAGTGGACACTGTTATTAAGGGGCACCCATAGAAACATCGCTTATTGTTAGAAACCATGACATAATACAGAGCCAAGATCGACATTATTCTTCACGTGAAAGACTACAGAGAGCCAAGCTCAGTAGTTCACCCTCAAGTGTTGGCCAGCAACTTACCTTTTGAAGCCAGACAGCAGCCCGGGTCTTCAGAAGGTGACTAGGCAGCCCAGAGCACCCTACTGACAAGTGTGCTCACCCATCCAGCACAGAGGGAAAGGTCCCTGTTATGGCATCATATATAAGCCTGCTGCAATAAGGTTTGCTGGTGCAAAGGCTCTCTCACTGAGGACCCCAGTCCTGGAAGTCTTCTCCTCTGGCGAGCTGCCAGTTCAATCTTCTGAGCCAGGCTCACGTCCCAGGGATGGGTCACAAAGCTGATGACAGTGACTAGCACCTCGATCCCCACCCGGCCCACCCTCCCTGCTCTGTGGATGTAGTCTTGCAGGGTGAGAGGGAAATCATAATTGATGACTAGCTCCACCTGGGTGCTGTCCAGGCCCTGAGAGGCGATGTCTGTGCAGAGAAGAATGTCTCGGGAGCCCTTCTGGAAGGACTGGAAGATGCCTGCTCTCATTGAGGCTGGCATTTGTCCCTGCAGTCTTAAGTGTTGGATTTTGTGGTCATCCAGAATATATACCCCAGCCAGTTCACAGTGCTGTAGCAATTACAGAACACCAGAACAGTTCCTGCGGTGCCAGTCCTATATGCTCTGTCATGCTGCCTAAGGATCTGTACCAACCCAGTCACCTTCTCTGTTCCCTTCGGGCTCATGAATGTCTGTCTGACATGAGGCATGATGCAGTGGAGCTTGTCACTGGTAACGGGGGTTAGAGAGTCTAAGCTGGCAACTTTACTCAGCAGCTGGCCTCCACCTTCGGGAAATGTGGCACCCACCAGCACTAACTGAGCTTTGGGATTGAAGGGGTCTTTTAAGTCAGCTGGGCCTTCTGCTATATGGCTCCCCTCCAAGATGTAATCCACCAGTTCCAGGAAGATTTCATCCAAAAGCATGTCTGCATCATCCAGCACCAAGAAGGAGAGCTGCTCCAGGCTGATCCGTTGAGTTTTCAGGGCCTTCCACAGAGCCCCCAGAGTGGCCACCAGAATATCTGCTGGAGGTTGTTTGGACAGTTGCAGCCTGATTCTCCTCATGCCATGGCCTCCCCCTAACTCCAGCACCTGGAAGTCCAAGGAGCTGCCCAAGGCCTGGGCCACGGCACACACCAGTTCGGCTAATTCTCGAGAAGGCACAAGAACCAGGCCTCGAGGAGCAGGGATACGACAGGGGTCCGGCCTTGGCTGGCCCAACAGCCGTTGAAGGAGAGGTAGCATGTAGCTGAGAGTTTTGCCACTGCCGGTTTCTGCGGCGAAGAGAATGTGGCGGCCGCGAAGAAGTGGGGGAATGGTACTTGACTGCACGTTTGTGGGCCGAACAACTTCGGGAGCAGCCTCCTGTAGCGCGCTCAGACCGGGGAGCTCCAGACACACTTCAGTGCAGCTGCCCTTGGGCGAAAGATTCCGCAGCGCTGGAGCCTCATGTTGCGCGCACTCGATGGAGAAATGGTCCGCGTGGGTGCACCGATTCCTCCAGCCCCACGAAGAGAGTGGCGCGGGTTCCAAGAGCCCAGCGTGAGGTGAGCCGGCTGGTTCAAGTCGGGTGGCCGCACTGACATCAGCAGCAGCCCAGGACGCGCCAGCATCGGCCGCGGGGTGGCTACGCTGGCCGCTATGCCGCTCTTCCTGCCGCCGCTGTAGAGCCCACGGGATGCGCACCACGGGCAGCGGCTCGTTGGGACCGCGGACCGTCAGGTCCCGGCAAGGCGCCAGAAGCAACCGAGCCGCGAGCGACAACAGCCGAAGCCGCCGTGCGAGAGCCATACACCCCTTGTTGCGGGAGAGGCGCACGACAGTGACGTCACAGGCGCGCCAAGGCCTCGCGGACGGTGGCCGGCGCGGCTCAGTAAGGCCCGCGGACTCGGCGAACTGTGTGGAAGGAGCGGGATCTGTAGAGCTCAGCAGCGGCGAGGTCTGTAGGTCCGAACCGGGGATGGTGACTCCAGACCCCCGCCAACCTTGGGGAAGGGCGCGCGGCGGAGGCAGGACCGGGGTCCGGCGATGCGCGGCGATGGGGCCCTGGCATTACGAACCAGGAGGGCGGAGGGCTTCTGGCGATCCGATGTCCGATCCCTGCCGTGCTCTTTTGTCGCCCTCACAGCTCCTGTCATGGCTTGGCCAGTTCGGGTCTCCCCGTGACTTATGATGAGGGTGCGGCGATGTTTTCCCAGATGTGGTCCCCGTGTAAGGTCTTTGAATACAAGTATTTATTGAGAGTCTGAGTGAATGGGTCAGGCCTGGGGGCCGAGACCAGGAGTCCGGAGTTGTAGGTCCAGGCTCACCCTTCCCTTAGAGCTCCCCAGAGAGCTGAGGGCCCCGAGGGCAAGCTGATGGCTTTCAGCGTATCTTCTCTTCAGTCAAGAGAACTCATCTCTTGGTACTTTTTCCCTTTCTTTTCAGCTGAGGTTCATTCTCCCCTCCCTTGTCACCCTTTCCAAATTCTCATCCTGAACCCACTGCTTTCTTGGGTAGTTCACCTCCAACGGCTTTCCAGTCAGATACCTCAATTCCGTAAACGGCAGAGAGGAGGGTCCTGCTACAGGTTTGTGTCTTGTCTCACAAAGCCACGGTCAGGCAGAATATTTTACTTTAGTTCAGTTGTTCAGGTTGCCAAAAAGCCTTAGACAACAGGTACTTCCTGAACGGATACCGAAAATGGGTGTCCGATCATTTCTGTAATTTCCAGTGTCTTGGGTAGGAGATAAGGTAAACGTGGATTAATCACCTGGGAGGTTATTAACATCTGGCGAAAGAGTTTTACTTTCATCAGATACCGTTATAGAGATAAATACTATCAAATTTCAAATAGCATTTTGATACACGATAGACGTTCTGGAGAGTTGAATGCTAAGCCAGCAGAGGAGAGGGTTTTGAGTCCTCATGGGTGAACAGAGTCATTGGAAAGAGCAGTGGCTCTTGAGTGAGGGTGATTTTGCCATCACCCGTCCTCCAGAACGTTTCACAATGGCTGGAGACATTTTTCTTTGTCACATCCGGGGTGTGGGGGGGGGCGGCGGTGCTGCAGACATCTAGTGGGTAGTGGCCAGGATGCTACTACATATCGTACAAGGCATAGGACAGCCCTCCCCACCACCCCAAAAGAATTATCTGGCCCAAAATGTCAATAGTGTGCTATGGAGAAACCTTGGATAGAGGCTGAGGACTGAAGAGAGGCTGAGGTTCTCACATGTACTCTCACATCAGGTTGTCAGTCACATTTGCCAGACCCTTGTGTGGCCCTGCCCCTTTCCTAGAATCTGTAGCAGGCACACTGATGCCATTGCTTGTCATGGCCTTGGGGTGAGAAAACCTTGGGGGCTCCTCAAAGTCATAAACACAGGAAGGAAGGAGTGATTTAGGAGGGTGACGTGGGAGAAGAGAGCTTTAGGAAGAACAAAATTGTCCTCATGTGTTTGGGAAATGTGCCAGATGGAAAAGAGATGAGGTGTGCCATGGGGTGTACCATTGCAGAAGGCAGACTGGGACTGATGCGTGACAGGGAGTCAGATTCTGAACTTGATGTAGACTGCTGTAGCAACTAGAAGTGCCTAGACCTGTCTAGACAGTGCTGGGTTTTCTGTCACTGCAAAGTTCATGTATAGGCTGATGACCAGTGACTGGTGATATGAAAGAGGGGATTTCATATAAAGGATGCTCTAAGATATTGTGATTCTACACCACTTTTACGATTCTTTCCCAGAACTCGGAGCTCCTCGTTCGTTAGCTGAAGAGCTCCTTGGATGTCTGCTCTGACAAGTTTCATCCATTTACATGTGCCGCTCATTTTTCAGGTACAAAACAAAGAATCGCTTTGCACAAAGCCAGAAGGGATACACTGAAAGAATGATCAGAAAAGAATAATACATAGGTAAGCATTTACATTGACTTTCTCCACATATTTGAGACAGGGTAGGGTAGCTGGTTAGTGGCTGCTTTCTCGTGCTCGAGCCCTTACAAAGTGAATCTCCTCAGCATGTCATAGAGATTGGAGCCTGTCTGAGCCTGTGTGTCTCTGCCCGTGGCCCCTAGTTTCTTCGTGTCATTGCTTTAGATACTGTGTAAGGCCCTTCTCTTTTCCTCCGATCACAGCAGACATTGAGTAACCTCTAGTTCTGACTGAGATGCATATTTCACATTATAGTACTTTGAAATGAGAAAGGTTTACCTATTGTGGAAACAAATGTAGGCTCCTGGGAATGTTAGTGTCACATGGTAATGTTTTTCCCAGGGCTGCCATGGTAACTGACGTTGCCTGGTTACTCCCTAAGTTTTGAAAAGAATGTCTCCTTGGATCTCAGGTGATAGTGGTACATTCCTTCCTTCATTTATTCATTCAGTATATATTTTCTGAGCACCATGTATGTCCCAGGTACTTTTCATATGGACAGTGAATGAAACAGACAAAATTCCTGCCCTAGTGAAGTGTATATTCTGATTAAAATGGGGTGAGGGCTGGCCATTGGTAGTTTTAAAAATCTCTCCAGATGATTCTAATGTACAGCTAGGTTTGAGAATCACAGTTATAAGTGAAGCACTTTGGGAATTGCAAAGGCATTGCAGAAATAAAAAGTGGCTGGCTATTCGTATTCCTTCGCTATTCCTGCATTCTCCTGCCTGCATCCGGACTGTTGTACAAGTGCCGATCATTTTCTTTTCAGCCCTTTTCGCTGTTTGCCTAGACCCTTTATCCCTCTTTCTAACCTAACACCCTACCTCCTTCTGGTCTTCCAACCTCCAGTCCATCATCTGTTTGGGATTTATCCTAAAGTTGGTGGGAAGCCATTGCAGGGTATAAACAGGGAAGTGGTGTTAGCAGAGATGCCTTTTTCAGACACCATACTGGCTATTGTAAGAGAATGGATAGGAAGGGGCGGGAGAAGACTTGGGGAGACTCATTAGGAGACTGGCTTTGTGCACAGTGGTGGCCTTGGAGGTGGAGTAAAGCAGGCACGTTAGAGTCATATTTGGAAGGTTAGTGATGGCTTGGAGGCAAATAGGAGTAAGCGATGAATTGGATGTGGGGAATGTGGGTTAATGGTGTGTAATTGGGTAAATGGAGGTGCTACTTACTGAAATGGGAAAAATTTTCTCCCCACATATTGGCCTGATAAACACCTTCTCACCCTTTAGACCTTGAATCAGAGATCCTTTCTTTTTTTATTTTAATATATTTTATTTTATTTCATTTTTATTTGGGCTGCGGTGCCGGCTTTCAGGATCTTAGTTCCCCAACCAGGGATTGAACCCAGGCCCCCTGAACTGGAGGCACAGGGTCCTAACCAGAGGACCACCGGGGAATTCCCAGCAGAGATTTTTTCTTTTTTTTTTTAAATATAAGCTTTATTTAATCAATTTTCGGTCGCGTTGTGTCTTCGTTGCCGCGCGTGGGCTTTCTGTCGTTGCGGCGAGGAGGGGCTACCCTTCGTCGTGGGGCACGGGCTTCTCACTGCAGGGGCTTCTTGTTGGCGGAGCACAGGCTCTATGTGCGCGGGCTTCAGAAGTTGTGGCGCACGGGCTCAGTAGCGGTGGCTCGTGGGCTTAGTTGCTCCAAGGCATGCGGGATCTTCCTGGAGCAGGGAGCAAACCCGTGTCCCCTGCATTGGCAGGTGGATTCCTGTTTTTTGTTTTGTTTTGTTTTGTTTTAAACATATTTATTGGAGTATAATTGCTTTACAATGGTGTGTTAGTTTCTGCTGTATAACAAAGTGAATCAGCTCTATGCATACGTATATCCCCATATGCCCTCCCTCTCGAGTCTGCCTCCACACTCCTGATCCCACCCCTCTAGGTGGTGGCAAGGCACTGAGCTGATCTCCCTTTGCGACGCCGCTGCTTCCCACTACCTAGCTATTTTACATTTGGTATTGTATATATGTCAGTGCCACTCTATTACTTCATCGCCGCTTACCCTTCCCCCTCCCCGTGTCCTCAAGTCCATTCACTACATCTGCGTCTTTATTCCTGTCCTGCCCCTAGCTTCATCAGAACTATTTTATTTTTTTAGATTCCATACATATGTGTTAGCGTACGGTATTTGTTTTTCTTTCTGACTTACTTCACTCTGTATGACAGACTCTAGGTCTATCCACCTCAGTACAAGTAACTCAATTTCGTTTCTTTTTAAGGCTGAGTAATATTCCATTGTATATATGTGCCACATCTTCTTATCTATTCGTCTGTCGATGGACACTTGGGTTGCTTCCATGTCCTGGCTATTGTAAATAGTGCTGGCTGGCGGATTCTGAGCCGCTGCGCCACCAGGGAAGTCCACAGAGATTATTTTTTGAGGGAGGCCCTCCTCAACCCCCATCAGTCTCTTCGCTGCTGAGCTAGACTCCTACAGCCTTACGTAAGTGCTCCATCACAGCACCATGCACACTTTTATTTTCACACATATCTGTAGGTTCCCTTTCTATAACCCTCTGTTCTATTGAACCTTACCCTCCTGCCTCATCTTTTGGTCTCTAGTGCCTAGCAGTGCTTGGCATATCTTAGGGGCTCAGTAAGTGTCCGCTGAATAAATAATTGGAGACAGAGTACGAGGCTTAGGAAGGTTGATCAAGGCTTTGTTTTCTACACGTGGAGTAGGAGATGCCCTTAACACATCCGAGTGGGGATGTGTTTTGAGCAGTTGGTGTGAGGTTGGGATGCCTTTGGAGATGATCGTGGCCAGTATTTTATACCATGGGAGTGAATAAATTTGTGGGGCAGGATGTGTGAAATTAGCAGGGAAGAGGGCCCACGACTGAGGAGCAACCTCAACATGTGAGGGCAGGAGGTGAAACCAGGAAAAGAGACTGCAAAGCAGGGGTAGAGAGAAAAACTGGGAGAGTGTGCGGTCGACGAACCCAGGGAGGAGAGAGATCAAGCAAGAGGGGAGGCTTCACCATGCCATGTGCTGCTAGCAGAACAAGATTGAGGACAGGTCAGTGTCTCATAGATTGAGCCACTTCGAGGTAATTGGTGACTTTAATCAGAGCAGTTTTGGGAGAGTGGCAGAGGGGGAGGGCATGCCGGAGTGGGCTGAGTAGTACAAAGGTAGTACCTCTGAGAAGAGCATCCTTGGCAAGCTTTGTGGTTTTTAGGAGGGACCGCGTTTGCTTAGAATAAATAAATTAACAGTTATCTCTGGGCCACGGGATTTGGATTTTCTTCGTTTTACTCCTGTTGCTCTACCTTCAAAATATTTTTAGAATGTGACCACTTCTCGCCACCTCCCCTACTATCTCTCCGTCCTGAGCCACCATCATCTCTGACATCGGTGGCAGAAGAGCCTTCTGATGATCTGCCAGTGTCTACCGTGGCCCCCACAGTCGTTTTTCATACAGCAGTCAGCGTGATCATGGGGAATGTGATCAGTCATGCCACTCCTCTCCTTAAAATCCTTCACTGGCTCCTATCGTGAAGCACTAACACAGCCCGCAGAGCGTCCGACAAGGCCATTCGGGGTCCGACCACTGTGTCCTACCTGCTCACTGCTCTCCATCCATTGTGTATCTGACTTCCATTACCCTCTTCTCCTTTCTGTGCTGCAACCACAGTGGCCTCCTTCTTGTTCTTCTAACCCACCAGACAAGCTCCTGCCCCAGGGTCTTTGCACCGGCCCTTACCTCTCCTGTGCGCCCTTCCATTAGATACGAACTTGGCTAACTCAGATCTCTGCTCAGATGTCACCTGCTCATTGAAGTTTATCTGGGCTCCTCTATTTAAAATTTTAATCTATGGGGATGAGGTTGGGGGGGGAATGGGTGAGGGTGGTCAGAGGATACAAACTTCCAGTTACAAGACAAATACGTTCTGGGATGTAATGTGCAGCATGGCAACCATGGTTAACAATACTGTATTGTATCTTTTTTCATTTTATTTATTTGTTTACTTTTGGCTGGGTTGGGTCTTCGCTGCTGCACGTGGGCTTTCTCTAGTTGCGGTGAGTGGGGGCTCCTCTTCGTTGCGGTGCACCGGCTTCTCATTGTGGTGGCTTCTCTTGTTGGGGGCCACCAGCTCTAGGCGTGTGGGCTTCAGTAGTTGCGGCATGTGAGCTCAGTCGTTGTGGCAGCGGCCCAGGTCGCGCCAGCACCGGCCGCGGGGGGCTCCGCTGCCCGCTCTGCCGCTCTTCCTGCCGCCGCTGTAGAGCCCGCAGGATGCGCACCACGGGCAGGGGCTCGATGGGACCGCAGACCGTCAGGTCCCGGCGAGGCGCCAGAAGCAACCGAGCCGCGAGCGACAACAGCCGAAGCCGCCGTGCGAGAGCCATACACCCCTTGTTGCGGGAGAGGCGCATGACAGTGACGTCACAGGCGCGCCAAGGCCTCGCGGACGGTGGCCGGCGCGGCTCAGTAAGGCCCGCGGACTCGGCGAACTGTGTGGAAGGAGCGGGATCTGTAGAGCTCAGCAGCGGCGAGGTCTGTAGGTCCGAACCGGGGATGGTGACTCCAGACCCCCGCCAACCTTGGGGAAGGGCGCGCGGCGGAGGCAGGACCGGGGTCCGGCGATGCGCGGCGATGGGGCCCTGGCATTACGAACCAGGAGGGCGGAGGGCTTCTGGCGATCCGATGTCCGATCCCTGCCGTGCTCTTTTGTCGCCCTCACAGCTCCTGTCATGGCTTGGCCAGTTCGGGTCTCCCCGTGACTTATGATGAGGGTGCGGCGATGTTTTCCCAGATGTGGTCCCCGTGTAAGGTCTTTGAATACAAGTATTTATTGAGAGTCTGAGTGAATGGGTCAGGCCTGGGGGCCGAGACCAGGAGTCCGGAGTTGTAGGTCCAGGCTCACCCTTCCCTTAGAGCTCCCCAGAGAGCTGAGGGCCCCGAGGGCAAGCTGATGGCTTTCAGCGTATCTTCTCTTCAGTCAAGAGAACTCATCTCTTGGTACTTTTTCCCTTTCTTTTCAGCTGAGGTTCATTCTCCCCTCCCTTGTCACCCTTTCCAAATTCTCATCCTGAACCCACTGCTTTCTTGGGTAGTTCACCTCCAACGGCTTTCCAGTCAGATACCTCAATTCCGTAAACGGCAGAGAGGAGGGTCCTGCTACAGGTTTGTGTCTTGTCTCACAAAGCCACGGTCAGGCAGAATATTTTACTTTAGTTCAGTTGTTCAGGTTGCCAAAAAGCCTTAGACAACAGGTACTTCCTGAACGGATACCGAAAATGGGTGTCCGATCATTTCTGTAATTTCCAGTGTCTTGGGTAGGAGATAAGGTAAACGTGGATTAATCACCTGGGAGGTTATTAACATCTGGCGAAAGAGTTTTACTTTCATCAGATACCGTTATAGAGATAAATACTATCAAATTTCAAATAGCATTTTGATACACGATAGACGTTCTGGAGAGTTGAATGCTAAGCCAGCAGAGGAGAGGGTTTTGAGTCCTCATGGGTGAACAGAGTCATTGGAAAGAGCAGTGGCTCTTGAGTGAGGGTGATTTTGCCATCACCCGTCCTCCAGAACGTTTCACAATGGCTGGAGACATTTTTCTTTGTCACATCCGGGGTGTGGGGGGGGGGCGGCGGTGCTGCAGACATCTAGTGGGTAGTGGCCAGGATGCTACTACATATCGTACAAGGCATAGGACAGCCCTCCCCACCACCCCAAAAGAATTATCTGGCCCAAAATGTCAATAGTGTGCTATGGAGAAACCTTGGATAGAGGCTGAGGACTGAAGAGAGGCTGAGGTTCTCACATGTACTCTCACATCAGGTTGTCAGTCACATTTGCCAGACCCTTGTGTGGCCCTGCCCCTTTCCTAGAATCTGTAGCAGGCACACTGATGCCATTGCTTGTCATGGCCTTGGGGTGAGAAAACCTTGGGGGCTCCTCAAAGTCATAAACACAGGAAGGAAGGAGTGATTTAGGAGGGTGACGTGGGAGAAGAGAGCTTTAGGAAGAACAAAATTGTCCTCATGTGTTTGGGAAATGTGCCAGATGGAAAAGAGATGAGGTGTGCCATGGGGTGTACCATTGCAGAAGGCAGACTGGGACTGATGCGTGACAGGGAGTCAGATTCTGAACTTGATGTAGACTGCTGTAGCAACTAGAAGTGCCTAGACCTGTCTAGACAGTGCTGGGTTTTCTGTCACTGCAAAGTTCATGTATAGGCTGATGACCAGTGACTGGTGATATGAAAGAGGGGATTTCATATAAAGGATGCTCTAAGATATTGTGATTCTACACCACTTTTACGATTCTTTCCCAGAACTCGGAGCTCGTCGTTCGTTAGCTGAAGTGCTCCTTGGATGTCTGCTCTGACAAGTTTCATCCATTTACATGTGCCACTCATTTTTCAGGTACAAAACAAAGAATCGCTTTGCACAAAGCCAGAAGGGATACACTGAAAGAATGATCAGAAAAGAATAATACATAGGTAAGCATTTACATTGACTTTCTCCACATATTTGAGACAGGGTAGCTGGTTAGTGGCTGCTTTCTCGTGCTCGAGCCCTTACAACGTGATCTCCTCAGAATGTCATAGTGATAGGAGCCTGACTGAGCCTGTCTGTCTCTGCCCGTGGACCCTAGTTTCTTCTTTTCATTGCTTTAGGTACTGTGTAAGGCCCTTCTGTTTTCCTCCCACTCACAGCAGACACTGAGTAACCTCTAGTTGTGACTGAGATGCATATTTCACAGTATAGTACTTTAGAAATGAGAAATGTTTACTTATTGTGGAAACAAATGTAGGCTCCTGGGAGTGTTCGTGTCACTTGGTAATGTTTTTCCCAGGGCTGCCAAGGTAACTGACTTTGTCTGGTTACTCCCTACGTTTTCCATTCGATGCAGCAGGCCACCGCTAGGCCTCTCACCTGAGAAGTCCAGAATCGGGAAGACACAGGCTGTATCAGTTGCACTGCGGCCTTATTCACAATAGCCAAGATGGTGAAGCAACCCAAATGTCCATCAACAGGTGAATGGATAAAGAAGGAGAGGTACATGTACACAATGGAATATTCACCATGGAGAACAATGAATTACTGCTCTTTGAGGCACCACAGATGAGCCTAGAGATAATCGTGGAACATGAGGTAAGTTGGAAATCAAAAGACGTATATCCTATGATATTACTTATAGGCGTTATCTAATAACTGACCCACAGGAAAATATTTCCACAGAGAAAGACTCACAGATGTAGGAAAAAACTATACTTATCTAAAAGGAAAGGTGGGAGGAATGGATAAATTAAGATCAGTGTTACATATACCAATACATATTATATACATGTGTCACAAAGACCGACCATATAGCAAGGGAGGTCTACAGAACACTGTGTAATATTTTGCATGGGGAGAGGATTTGTATATGAATAGACATATATAATGTACAAATGAGCCAGATTGTGTACAACTAGGGCAAACAATATTCTAATCATTACCCCGATTACAAAAATTAAGCCAACCAACAAGAAGTAATAAGACATAAACGTATGGGGGTTTCTCCTGGCACATTCCATTCTAATTTACAACTTAGGAACACGACTTCCAGAAAGGCTCTGCTGCCCTACTACCCAGATTGGGGAATGGAGAAATGCTGCCTCCTAGTGGCCGTTTCACACAACAGCAGCTTTAAACCCACTGCTAATGGTCACTAACTATTCACCAAACGTGTTCTGTAATGGCACCTGTCCACCAAAAAATTCCTGGGGTCGAAAACCGAATAAGAAATTCAAAAGAGGGCAAACTTCCAAGAAGACAATTTCAAGAAGTATATTGTATGCACACTTTGTTCTCCTTTTTTTTAAACAGAAACAAAAACGGCTTGGAAAAATGATGAATTTTAGGTATTTGTAAAGACACGCAAACCCAAATTACAAAAACCTATCAGCTCACAGCAGTCAGAATGGCCATTAGCAAAAATGCTGCAAGCAGTAAATGCTGAAGCAATTGTGGAGAAGTGCGTACCCTCTGTTCTAAGGGGGATGTGGTAAGGGCCACTAATGAAAACACAATGGAGGTGCTTTGAAAAGGGAAACATTGCGCTACCAGGCAATCAGTCATACCCACTGCTGGACCTGTCACCTGAGAAAATGAGAATCAAAACCTCACAGACTGGCAATTCTGCACTCCAGCAATACTTACCATAGCCAACACTTGGAAGCAACGAAAATGTCCATCAACAGAGGAGTGTACCAAGAAGCAGTGGTCCATGTACACAATGGAATATTACTCCAATAAAAAGTTTAAATTAAATTTAAAAACAAACATAAGTAAGGAGACGTAAGCATTTGGGGGTTTACCTGGGCACATTCCTCTCTAATTTATAACCGAGGAACACCACTGGCAGGAAGGTCTGTTTCCCTAGTACCAGCATGGGCAACTTAGAAAGGCTGCCACCGTCTGGCCGTTACCTGCAAAAGCAGCTTTAAAGCCTGTGCTAATGGTCACTTCATGTGAACAAGTACTGCAGGGCTGTAAATGAAACCTGCCCTCAAAATGTCTTGAGGGAGGTAATGGCCAAAAAATTTCAAAATGTGACACATACTTTAAGAAAACACTTTGAAGAGCTAAGCTGTAATCACAGTTTGAAAAATAAGAAGGACATGCCTTAAAGCTTAATGTCAAGGGATTATGAGACACACGGAAATTCAACCACAAAGAGGTATCAGTTCACACCCCTCAGAATAATCTTCAGCACGAAACCCATAATCAATAAATGCTGGGGCTTCCCTGGTGGCGCAGTGGTTGAGAGTCCACCTGCGATGCAGGGGACGCAGGTTCGTACTCCGTTCTGGGAAGATCCCACATGCCGCGGGTGCCTGTGCTCCGCAACGGGAGAGGCCACAACAGTGAGAGGCCCGTGTACCGCAAAACAAACAAATGAAAATAAATGAATGAATGAATGAATGAATGCATGCATGCTGAAGGTGTTGTGGAGAAATGCATACCCTCAGCTTTCAGTGGGATGTACCCTGGAAAGAGCCACTAATGAGAACAGAATGGAGATGCCTTTAAAAGGTACACATTGAGCTACAGTATCATTCAGCAGGCCCATTCCTGGACCTATAACCAAAGAAGACAGAATTGGAAAGGCACAGGAAGGCAAATGTGCACTGCACAGTATTACAATAGCCAAGATATGGAAGTAACCAAAAAGTCCAGCAACAGATGAGTGGACAAAGAAGAACTGGTACCAGTACAGACAAAATATCAGCCAAGGAAAAAAAGGACACATTGCCCTGTGCAGCACCGTAGATGATTCTAGATGTAATCACACAACCTGGAGTAAGTCAGAAAGAGAAAGACACATATCGTATGATATCACTTATAGGTGTTACCTAAAAATTGATACCAGTGAAGATATTCCCACAGAGAAGAGCTATCAGAGATTCATTAAACAAATTTATGGTTCACCAATGGAAAGGTGTGAGGATTGGATACATTAGGATATTGGGGTTAACAGATGTATACAAACACAGGTGAAATATATAATCACCAAAGACCTACGGAATACCAAGAGAAGACTATTCAACATTCTGTCATAACGTACATGGGATAAGGATCCCAGGAAGAATAGACATACGTTTATGTATAAAAGAACCACATCTTGCACACCTAGAACAAGCCAAACCCTGTAATCAAACTTGCTGTGATAAAAAATAAAAATTAAATAAAAACAATGAACAAGAAGTAGTGAGACATAAACTTAAGGGGCTTTTTCCTGGCACATTCCATTCTAAGTTATAACCTAGAACACGACTTCCATTGAGGCTCTGTTGCCCTAGTAACAAGATTTGGTAAAGGAGAACTGCTGCCACCTTGTGGCCGTTTCACACAACAGCAGCTTTAATCCCAGCGCTAATGGTCAGTTGATATTTCAAATAAGTGCAGGCCTGTAAATGACACCTGCCCTGAAAACAAATCCTGGGGTCATATATCGAACAAAAAATTCAAAAGACGTCCATATTTCAAACCGACAGTTTCAAGAGGCATAATTTATGCATATTTGGCTTCTGTTTCTTTTCCTTTCTTTTTTTGTTAAAAAAATGGGAATAGAAAAAGGCTGAACATCAGGAATTAATAAAGCCATGCAAGTCCACTGTACGAAAACGTTCACCTCACAGCCGTCAGAATGATTATCAGCAAAAAAATGTCTAAAAGAATAAATGCTGAAGGGGTTTTAGAGAACTGTGTACCCTTTAGCTGCTGGTGGGACGAAACCTGGTAACAGCCAGTAGTGAGACCAGATTGGAGGTGCGTTTAAGGGTAAAAATGGAGCTACCATGTGATCTGGTAGGCCCACTAATGGGCCTATCACATAAGTAGACCAGAATCAAAAAGACACAGGCTGGCAATCCTGCACTGCAGCAACATGTACCATCCCAAGACCTGGAAGAAACCAAAATATCCATCAACAGAAAAATGCACCAAGAAGAAGTCGTCCATGTACACAATGGAATATTAGCCATGAAAAAGCATGGAACAGTGCCGTTGGCACCACCATAGAAGGATCTACAGATAATCACCCAACATGAAGTAAGATAGAAACCGAAAGACAGACATCCTATGACATCACTTACAGGTGTTACCTAAAAATTGATACCCATGAAATAATTTCCAAGAGAAGGACACACATAGATTCAGAAAACCAAATTATGTTTAACCAAATGGAAAGGTGTAAGGAATGTATGAATTAGGATATGGGGGTTAACAGACATGTACTAATACATATGAAATATATAATCACCAAGTACCTATGGGATACGAAGAGAGGTCTACTCAACACTCTATAATAACATACACGGGAAAGGATCCAAAGAGGAATAGACAGATACATTGATAGGATGAACCAGAGACTGTACACCTAGGAGAATCTACATTTTTATCAAATTTGCCCTGATTAATAAAAATTAAATTTAAAAAACAATAATTTAGGAGATATAAACTCTTGGGGCTTTTCGCTGGCACATTCCACTCTAATTTGCTGCTTACTAACACAATTTCCAGGAAAGCTCTGTTGCCCAAAAACCCAGAGTTGGAAATGTAGAAATGCTGCCGCCTTGTAGCTGTTTCCCACAAGAGCAACTTTAAACCCACAGCTAATGGTCACTTAACATTCCCAAGGACTCAGGGCTGTAAAGGACACCTGCCCTAAACAATTGTGCGGAGGTAGGGAATGGCCAAAAAAATTCAAAACTGGCAAATTTTCAAGGAGATAGTATGGAGGGGTAAGTTTTACTCATTTTCAAAAAAGAGGAAAATGGGTAAAAGCTCAACATCAGGAATTATTAGACTCATGCAAGTCTAACCTCCAAAAATTTTCAACTCACACATGTCAATTACCATCAGCAAAAAGTCTACAAGCAATAAATGCTGAAGGGGTTTTAGAGAACTCTGTACCCTCTAGCTTCTGGTGAGATGTGAAGTGGTAACAGCAAATAATGAGAACAGAAAGGAGCTGCGTTTAAACGTAAAAATTGAGCCACCATTCCATTCAGCAGGCCCACTGCTGAGCCTCTCACCTGAGAAGTCCAGAGTCGAGAAGGCACAGGCTTCAACAGCTGCACTACAGGAATTTTCACAGTAACCAAGACATGGAAGTAACCAAAATGTCCATCACCAGATGAGTGGAAAAAGAAGGAGTGGTCCATGTACAAAATGGAATATTCGCCATGGAAAACAATGAAACACTGCTCTTTGAGGCACCATAGTTGATCCTGGAGATAATCACAGAACATGAGGTAAGTCGGAAAGCAAAAGACATATCCTATGATACCACTTATAGGCGTTATCTAACAACTGACACAAATGAACATATTTCCACAGAGAAAGACACTCACAGACTTAGAAAACAAACTATGCTTATCTAAAAGGAATGGTGGGGTGAATGGAAAAATTAAGATTAGGGTTACCATACGTGTACAAATACCTATTAAATACATATATTAAAAAGACCGACCATATAGCAAGGGAGGTCTATGGAACACTCTGCAATAATTTACATGGGAATTGGCTCTGTACAGGAATATATATATATATATATATATATATATATATATATATATATATATATATATAATGCACAAATGAACCAGATTGTGTACACCTAGGACAAACAATATTCTAATCATTACCCTGATTAAAAAACTAAAACAACGAACAAGAATTAATGTAAGATAAACTTATGGGGGTTTCTCCTGGCACATTCCATTTTAATTTACAACCTAAGCACAGGACTTCCAGAAAGGCTCTGCTGCCCTAGTAACCAGATTTGGGAATGGAAAAATGCTGCCGCCTTGTGGCCGTTTCCCACAACAGCAGCTTTAATCCCAGCGCTAATGGTCAGTTGATATTCAAAATAAGTGCAGGCCTGTAAATCACACCTGCCCTGAAAACAAATCCTGGGGTCGTATATCGAACAAAAAATTCAAAAGACGTCCACATTTCAAAACGACAGTTTCAAGAGGCATATTTTACGCACATTTGTGTTCTGTTTCTTTTTCTTTCTTTTTTTGTTAAAAAAACAGGAATGGAAAAAAGCTGAACATCAGGAATTAATAAAGCCATGCAAATCCAGTGTACAAAAACTTTCACCTCACAGCCTTCATGATGATCATCAGCAAAAAAAAAAAGTCTACAAAGAATAAATGCTGAAGGGGTTTTAGAGAACTGTGTACCCTTTAGCTGCTGGTGGGATGTAACCTGGTAACAGCCAGTAGTGAGAACAGAATGGAGGTGCGTTTAAGGGGCCTCTCACCTGAGACCTGAATCGAGAAGACCCGGGCTGCAAAATCTGCACTGCAGCCTTATTCACAATAGCCAAGACAGTGAAGCAACCAAAAGGTCCATCAACAGATGAACAGATAAAGAAGAAGTGGTCTATTTATACAACAGAATATTAGCCATGGAAAACAATGAAACACTGCTATTTGAGGCACCATAGATGAGCTTGGAGATAATCACAGAACATGAGGTAAGTCAGAAAGCAAAAACCTATATCCTATGGTATCACTTAGAGGTGTTAACTAATAACTAACACAAATGAACATATTTCCACAGAGAAAGACACTCACAGACTTAGAAGTATGCTTATCTAAAAGGATAGGTGGGGTGAATGGAAAAATTAAGATTAGGGTTACCATACGTGTACAAATACCTATTAAATACATATATCAAAAGACCGACCATATAGCAAGTGAGGTCTATGGAACTGTGGAGACGTCCCAATCACCTGACTGCCCTCCGACCTGCCGTGAATTGGAGACTGAGACCAGGCACGCCTCTCTCCTCCATTCACTCAGGGACAGACTGGGGGTCATGGGAACCTCAGAATCGAAACCAGATTCTAAGACACCCCTGGGGTGTCTCCTAGCCAATTTTACAGCCCTCGGTTTCTCCCAAGTTCTCCGTTGCCGACGGCTTATTTTCTATTCCACTGTGGCCAGGCCACAATATCCTCTAGACAATCAATCCAAATGGCCTCCTGAAGGGACTTTCAATTTTAACATCCTCCGTGATCTAGATAATTACTGCCGCAGGATGGGCAAGTGATCCGAGGTCCCCTATGTTCAGGCCTTCTGGTATTTACGCTCCCGCCCCTCCCTCTACGTCGATTGTTCCACTTCCCAGATCTTTCTTGCCAAACAGACATCTCCTACATCCAAGCCCCTAATTTCCTTTGATGATGACTCCTCTCCACTAGCCGACCCACCCGAATCTCTCGCCTCTCCCCCTTCCAGAGCTCCTCTCCAGCCTCCACCCAACCCTGAAGCGGTCCCTCCTCATCCCGCAGCCGCCCCGGCCCATCCAACCGCTCCCCCGCCTCCCTCAACGGTTTCTCCTCCCTCGCCCCTTGCTTTGCCAGTTAGTGCACATACACTCTCTCACGACTCCCAAGATCCAAATCTCCTCTGCCCTCTGAGGGAGGTAGAAGGAGCGGAAGGATTAATTAGAGTTCATGTTCCCTTTTCCCTCCAAGTTCTCTCTCAAATAGAAACGCGATTAGGCTCCTTTTCGGCGGACTCTTCCCGCTACATCAAATAATTTCGCTACCTCTCTCAAGCTTACGATCTAACCTGGTATGATATCTCTGTGATCCTATCTTCTTCTACTCTGACCCCTGACGAGAGGGAAAGAATTCAAACTGCTGCCCGAAACCATGCAGATCAGGTTCACCTTACCGACAACTCCATGCCTGTCGGAGTGACTGCTGTACCTGGTACCAATCCAGGCTGGACTTATCAGGATGGCCAAGATGGCCGTCATAAACACGACCTCATGATCCAGTGCCTCCTGGCTGGCATGCAGGCTGCTGCTCATAAGGTAGTCCATTTTGAAAAACTAAAAGAGATAATCCAAGAACCTAACGAAAATCCAGCTATCTTTCTCAATCGCCTTACAGCGGCCTTAACTTTCTACACCCAACTGGATCCCGACACCCTGGCAGGGGCAGCGGTCCTAGCCACCCATTTTATCACCCAATCAGCCCCGGACATCCGAAAGAAATTAAAACGGGCAGAAGACGGCCCTCAAACCCCTATTCGAGATCTGGTAAAGATGGCCTTTAAAGTCTACAATGGCCGTGAGGATTTAGCAGGATCCAGCTGACAGGCTCGGATGCACCAGAAGGTGGCCCTCCAAACCCAACCTCTTGTAGCCGCCCTAAGGCCGGCCATCTCCCATGTATCACAGCATCCATGGGGTCCGCAAAAGGCAACCCCGCCGGGGGCCTGCTTCAAATGCAGAAAAGAAGGCCACTGGGCTCGCCAATGTCCCAATCCCCGACCTCCTTCTAAGCCCTGTCCCAGCTGCGGGTTAACGGGCCACTGGAAGAGTGACTGCTCTACGACTGGCCCTCCCTCAGCGTCTCCACGTGGGGGGGCGGGCCGACCCAATGGCATTACCACTCGAACTGCTGGGATTGGCTGACGACTGACGGCACCCGGACTCGAAGACCCCCATCACCCTCACCGAGCCCAGGGTAACGCTACAGGTAGCGGATAAGTCCATTTCATTTCTGGTGGACACGGGGGCTGCCTCTTCGGTCCTGCCTACTTATTCCGAGCCAGTTTCTCCTTCCCAGATCTCGGTCATGGGTATTGATGGCAAACCATCCTTCCCACTCCAGACCGGTCGACTCCCATGTCATAACAAAGGACTCCCTTTTACTCATTCCTTCTTAGTCATACCATCCTGCCCAGTTCCCTTGCTAGGCCGAGATGTCCTTTTCCACTTAGGGGCCTCGCTCCAGCTGGATAGACTCGACCCTAAGGTCCCCTCCTCCCAACTCCTGCTTCCTCTTCTCGGCCTGTCTCTAGAACCCTCCCCCTCCTATCCCTCTCTTCCAATCACACGGAACCCAATCAATCCCCATGTCTGGGATGCTTCTAAGCCCATAATAGCAACACACCATTCCCCCGTCTTCATCCGCCTAAAGGACCCCTCCAAATTTCCATCAAGGCCCCAGTTTCCCATCTCTGAGACTCACCTTAGGGGCCTACAACCTATTATCACAGGACTCCTAAACCAAGGGACTCCTTATCCCCACTGACTCTCCCTGAAACACCCCCATCCTGCCTGTCCGCAAGGCCTCTGGGGATTATCGCCTGGTCCAGGACCTCCTACTAATCAATGAAGCCATAATCCCTCTCCACCCAGTAGTACCAAACCCATACACCTTGCTCTCCCATATCCCCCCATCCACAACCCACATTACGGTTCTGGATCTCAAAGATGCCTTTTTCACTATCCCCCTACATCCCGACTCCTATTTCCTCTTCACCTTTACCTGGACGGATCCGGATACTCATACTTCCGGTCAGCTCACCTGGACAGTTCTTCCCCAGGGCTTCCGCGACACTCCTCACCTCTTCGGTCAGGCGCTGGCACAGGACCTCACTTCCTGCTCCGCTACCCCCAGCACACTCCTTCAATATGTAGATGACCTCCTCCTTTGTAGCCCATCTCAGCCTCTCAAGACAACATACTGCAGATCTCCTCAATCACCTTGGCTCTCGCGGTTATCGGGTCTCCCCAGCCAAGGCTCAGTTATCTGTATCTTCTGTAACCTACCTGGGGCTCCATCTTACCCCTACCACAAAAGATCTAACAGGCGATTGCACCCGGATTATCCGTGAACTCCAGCCTCCGGAAACAGCGGAACAAATTCTCTCTTTTTTGGGCCTTATAGGATTTTTCCTACACTGGATCCCTAACTATGTTCTCCTCGCTAAACCCTTATATCTAGCCGCTAAGGAAACCCCTCAAGGACCCCTCACCTCTCCTTCCGCCGTTCAACAGGCCTTTCTCACCCTCCGTAACGCTCTGATATCTTCTCCTCCCCTTTCTCTGCCCAACCCAAACCGACCTTTTCACCTTTTTGTGGATGAACGGGCTGGAATAGCCACTGGACTCCTTGCCCAGCCTGTAGGGCCTTCCTACCGCCCCGTGGCTTACCTCTCCAAACAGCTACACCCAACCATTCGGGGATGGCAACCATGCCTTCGGGCCCTAGCAGCAGCAGCCGAACTGACCAAACACTACAGATACTCAACCACACAGGAATAGGTAACATCTCCGACTGCTTTCTATGTGCCTCGCTTGGCCGGCCGCCCTTGGCTGCTGTCCCACTCGACCAGCCCTTCAATTCTACTTCCTACACATCCCAAAACCCACCTTCTTCCCCGTTAAAAGTCCCCATATTCCTTGATTCAAAAATATCTCACCATCTGTTACGGCAGCCGCCCAAATCTACCTGATACTGGGTTTCTTTGCAACACATCCCTCACGGTAAACACATCAATTGAAGCACCACCAGGCATGTTTTTGTGGTGCAATGGTTCCCTCACAAAAGAGATCAATTCTTCCTCCCCCTTCCAATGTATCCCCGTTACTCTCGTCCCACAACTCACACTGTATAGCCAAGATGAATTTTCCTCGCTAATCATGCCGCCCTTTACCCGACAAAAAAGAGCTATCTTTCTTCCTCTGGTCGCAGGCATCTCTCTCGCCTCCTCCCTGGTCGCTGCAGGCCTCGGGGGGGCGGGGGGGGGAGCTCTAACACATAGTGTTTCAACATCCCGCGACTTAGAACATAAACTCCAGCTAGCCATTGAAGGCTCCGCCGCCTCCATCTCCTCTCTCCAGTGCCAAATCACCTCCATAGCCCGAGTCGCTCTCCAGAATCGACGAGCCCTGGACCTCCTGACGGCCGCCAAAGGAGGTACCTGCCTCTTCCTACAGGAGGAATGCTGCTGTAAACGCCCTCCATCGCTTAAGAGAAGAACTCCAACGCAAACACCAACAGTCCGCCTCCCCAATCCCGATTGGTGGCGATCCACCCTCTATACATGGCTAACACCAATCTGAGGCCCCTTAATTCTCATCTGTATCTTGCTCATGTTTGCCCCCCGTTTTCTTAGGTTCCTTCGCCGGTGCATGGAGGAAGTCTCTCGGGTGGCCACAAACCAAATGTTCCTTAGTCCTTACACCTTGCTTCCTACAGAAACCCCCACTGGTCTCCCCTAAGCCTCGGACCTCTGGTCGCCCGACTCCCCTTTCGACGCCCGCATTCAGCATGAAGTAGCCAGATATCGGAACGCCGCCCCATTACACCAAAGATGTCGGGATGTAAGGCCAACTGGCCCGAGGCAGGGGAACGCAATCAGATTCACAGGTTGCATCAGACCGAAACTCTCCGGACCACCCAGTTCCAGAAACTGACCTGGAGACATTCCGGACCACCCAGTTCCAGGAACTGACCTGGGGGATTTCCACCCGGCCCAGCCTTCCCGCCTTTCGAGGGATGGGACTAGCGGTCCCAAGACTGATGTAACCGGCACCAGATAGTGCCACGACACCCGAAGAGACCACCAGATAAGGAATTCCCTGCGCCCTCCCAGATTCACCACACCCCTTTCCCTTCTTCCCCTATAAAATCTTGCCCAGCCCTCGCCTGGGGGCGACTTCTCTGGTCCCTTTCTCTCGGACCAGTGAACCTCGCCCGGGAGCGCCCCCTAATAAAGCTCACTTGAAGCGTTCCTCTGTTTCGCGATGCCGTTTGTTAAGATCCGACCTTACACTTACACATCAAGGATGGCTCTGAGCTGAATTTCTGCAAAACAAGACTATCCCATGCGAAGAACAACCCAGTAGAGCTTTGTATCCCATCAGCTACAGAAGAGAATGGCTGCAGGCTACTGAAAGCCAGCAGCATTTACAACTTAACTCCCATGGCCTCTGCAGTGCTACGTCTGAGTTTTCTGTTTCTGCCCCTGTACCAAACAGCTCTGGTGTAATTCCTCGTTCCTTCTTCCACCCACCCCCACCAACCCCCGTCCCCTTACCTGCGGTCCGCAGCCCTCCGCTCCGCGCTCGGATGCCGCTAGGGTGCCTGGGACCCACGGGACGGGTCATTCCCAGCCGCCGAGCGCTGGCTTCCTAGACCCCCGCAAGCTCGTGTGGCGCTAACAGCTAGGAGCCCCAAGGATGCCCCGGGCCAGATGCGCTCTGGCCGGGACGCCCACTTCCGGGACACGCTCCTCCGGGAGAGGCGCGCAGACCGCCGCCGCGCTCAGGTGACCCACAGCCAATGCCGAGCAAGACCCGCCCCGCCGTCGCCGCGTCCGCGCGGCGCAGCACAATCACGGCGCTCCAGGCACGGGCGCCGGAACGCCCACTTGCGGGACATTCTCCTCCGGGAGAGGCGCGCAGACCGCCGCCGCGCTCAGGTGACCCGCACCCAATGCCTAGCAAGACCCGCCCCGCCGGCGCCGCGTCCGCGCGGCGCAGCACGATCTCGGCGCTCCAGGCACGGGCGCCGGGGGGCGGGCGTCTCCTCTCCTGAGAGGCAGCTAGCGATGCCCCGGGGCGCGGGCCCCTACGGCGTGGAGACCGCTCCAGGCTGGACTCACCGACACCAACGCCGCCAGGAGGAGCGCTTGGCGGGACTCGGCAAACAACCCAATGTTTTAAATGGAAAAGGGGCTTCAAAAGACCCTTCTCCAGATAAGACATACAAATGGTCAGCAAGCACATGAAGAGATGTTAATCGTCATTAGTCGTGATGAAATGCAAGTTAACACCACAACGCCGACCCCTCCACACACTAGAAGGCCTACAATCAAGAAAGCTAAAAATAACAAATGTTGGCAAAAATTTAGAGAAACTGATACAGAACTTTCCGTAGGGAAAATGAATAACTTCCGGAGGTGGATGCTGAGAATATTTGTACAACAACGTGAATGTAATTAATGCCATAGAACTGTATGCTCAAAATGATTTAAATGGTAAATGTTATGTTATGTGGGGGGTTTTAACATAATTTAGCCCCTGCTTTATACCAGACCCCAGAGTCGAAGCTTCTCATCCATTTTCTCACTTTTACTTAACCTCCTAGGATCTTCACACTCCAATTTAACAGACGAAGCTGAGCCTGAGAGGTTAAACTAAGTGACTTGCCCAAGGCTCACTCGGCCAAGTCTACACTGTTCAATGTTGCTGTATTTACTGAGCACCTACTAGAGCACCTACTGAGCAATACCTCCAGCACCTGCCAGAGACATTGTGGAAAGACCAGGATGAACGGGGGCTGAAAGCAGATTACAAAACATGGGTAGATCCTGGGGCCCTGCTCTCAAACACTGAAGTTTCTTGGAGTGGAGGGGATGGCTTGTGTCACACTTGTGGAGCCTTTTATTCCACCCCACCGCACCCCCACAGAGGAGGGAAGCAGCTGGCCTGATACTGAATATTAGCTCAGCTGGGGAGGAGTCCTGGGGCTTTGAAGAAGGCATCTCCTGCCCCACTCCCCACATTGCCCCCTAGAGTCCAGTATGTGGGCACAAGCATCCCTGTGGCGGGGCAGGAGGCACGTCTCATGGCACCCCTCTCCTCCCGCCCTGCAGTAATGACACTGTACCCATACACCCGCCAGAAGAACAATGAACTCTCCTTCTCTGAGGGCACCATTATCTGCATCACCCGCCACTACTCCGATGGCTGCTGTGAGGGCATCGGCTCAGAGGGGTCTGGATTCTTCCCCGGGAACTATGTGCAGCCCAGCTGCTGACAACCTGGGATCTCTGGGATGCTGACCCAAGCACCGCCTTGAGTGAGCCTCTTGAGTCCCACACCAAAGCCTGCTCCAGTCAAGACTGGACCAGCCCGGCACACCTCCTGGGCTGTGAGCTGTGTCTCTTCCTTTCCCCCACTGCAGTGGGAAGGCGTCCGGGTAAAGACAGAGGAGGAACCCAGAGGCCTGCTGGAGACAGGAAAGAACTGGAAGCCAAGGAGCTTGGTGACCTTATCCACAGGGGACCCTTACGCCATGCAAGACAGGGTCTCCAGCTGCAAGTGCCAACTTTGAATAAAATTCTGATGACCTCCTGATGATTGCCCTGCAGGGCTAGCGGGCCGAGGGACTGAAAGGCAACCCACCTGTAAGGCTCCTGCTCATTGAGCCTCCTCTGCCTGCCCTAAGCAGCAGTATCTCCCATCTCCTCGGTGCTCACTGAGCCCTCCACACTAGACCCCTGTGCCCCTCTGCGAAGGTGGGCCGCACACTGCTCTTTTGCCTGTTGCCTGCTTTGTTGTGTATTCAGTCTTGGTGCCCCAGGCTGGGCACTCCTCCAAGAGTGGGGACCAGCTCCCTCACTTAGGTGGGGCTCTCTGAGAGCAAAGCTCACCTCGCCCTCATCCCCCAGACGGCAGCGTGAGACACCTTGCTCACCTCCGCCCCTTTACCTCCTTTACAGCTCTGAAACTCCACAAGAGGGAGGTGGGCCTTGGGTTTCCACTGGCTCTGCTTTACAGCATCATGGCTTTCTGTTCCATACGGGAGGAGGGGGACTCAAAAGGGCCCAGTCAGTGGGGCGACTTTGGTTAAGTCCCTGGTTTCTTGCTGCATAGACGAGGCTGTGGTGCAAGGAGACATCTTCGGGCTCTGTGAGGTCCCTGGCTGGCCAGACCCGAGCCCCGGGACAGTGTGCTACCTCTTCCATCAACAGGAGGTGACTGTTCCCTCGAGCTTTTTATCCTGTGGGGATGCTAACAGGGTGGGGGGGCGGGGGGCAAGGAGTGTAGTGTAGAGTCACAGTAGGTAAAGCAAGATCTAGGCCTGGGACCATCGGCAGGGAGCACCTCTCTCTGTGGGGAGTCCGGTGCGGGGGAGGTCGGGGGGTACATTTCGGGGCCTGGGTCCTCTGGACAGAAGACTGGAGGAGGGAGGCCACGCAGCCCAAAGCAACAGTTAACCACAACGCGGCAGGACATGTTCCTTCTCGACCCTGACAGGGAACCCCGTCCTCCCAACTGAGAGGACAAGGTGTGTGGAAACACTGCCGCCTGCTCAGATATGCGTGCCACGCTGCTGCGGCCAGACTCCAGAATTCGCTTGCAGTGGAACTGGGGGAGGCAGCTGACCTCGGTTAACTGCACAGATGGGGACAGCTCCCAACTCCCTCCTCCAGTCCCCAAATGGACCAACCTGGGATTCCGGGAAATCCTGGAGGGATATACCAAAACGAAAGGGAAAGGGAATAATAAAACTAGCTTTCTCTTTCCCGACCCCCACCGCCCCACCCCCTCCCCGCCCGGGTGGGCCCTGCAGGCCACGTCCTCAGCACCTGATGCAGGTGTAGGCGCACTTCGGCGGAGGTTTCCCAGGGCACCACCCTGGTGCGGAAGGAGCTGGGCTCGGCCTTCTGCGCCTCCTGCATAAGGCGGTGCATGGGGTAGTGGCGGCGCAGGAAAGCCACATCGCCGCCTGCCAGCAGCCCCGTGGGGCAGAAGTCATTGGCGCCGTCGCTCACGTAGAAAAGGTGCTCGAAGGGCAGGCCGTCGTGGGCCTGCTCGCGCAGATAGTCGCTGAGCACCTTGTGCTGGCACATGTTGGTGGGGCAGTGAGCACAACTGTGCGCGCGGAAGGGCCGCAGCGCCAGCAGCCCCCAAGGGTCGGGCCCTGACGGGTTGCTGATGATGTGGCGGAACAGGCCGTGGTGGCCGGCGGCGCGCAGCGCACTCTCCACGCCAAAGGTGTTGGCGTCTGAGATGAGAATAACCTCAAAGCAGGCGCCCTGCTTGGCCACAAACTGCAGCAGCTCGCCCGTGCCGGGCGACAGGGGGATGGCCTCGTAGATGGCGCGCAAGTCCCGCGGCCGCACGCCCTGCTCGCCCAGGTACTGGAAGACGCGCTGCATGTACTCGTTGTAGAAGCCCTCGCGCTAGGTGGCACGCAGGCTCTCAGGCAGCCGCTGGCCCGCCGCGGCACGTGCACAACAGAGTCGTCGTTGTTTTCATCCACGATACTCTTGTCCAAGTCGAAGGTCAGGAGGAAGCGTGGCGCGCCGGGCACAGCCATCCCACTGTCCTCTACCAGCTTTGTCCTGAGCGACCAAATCCTTTTGTGGTCACCAAAAAGAGTCCCTCAGAGGAAAGGGGGACAGGACCTCTGAGCTTCTCCTGCAGGGTGGGGAGCAGCGGCTGCAGAGGTCTGTCCCGGCTGAGTCTGGAGTGTCAAGAGTGGGGAGAGGGCCTAGCTGAGGTATTTGGGTGCAGGATGGAGCAAGGGGTGCTTACGGGAATTGGAGGGGACGCTGCATCTTACCCATCCCCGGATTTCTGGGCTCCGGCTCTCACGAGTCCTTCCAGTCCAGAGGGTCCGTGAATGGTGTGCATCTGGGCCGTTCCCTCCACTTGCCCCCCATCCCCATGTTATGTATTTTTAACCACAATAAAAAAATGAATGAAACACTGATAATACATGTTACAACACAGATAAACATTGAAAACATTCTAAGTCAAAGAAGTCATACTGAAAAGGCCACTCATATCACAACCATCTTGTGTGCTTTAAATCCATAGCAGTTTTGAAAATGAGGGGATGGGACTTCCCTGGTGGTCCAGTGGTTAACACTCTGAGCTCCCAATGTAGGGGGCACAGGTTCAATCCTTGGTCAGGGAACTAAAATCCCGCGTGCACAGTATGGCAAAAAAATAAAATAAAATAAACGTCATTGGCCTGGTTTGGATCATAGCATCGTCCTTGAACCCATCAGAGCACCCCTAGGATGGAACATGGGATTGGCTAAATGTGGATCATATGCCCATCTTCAAGGTGGGTGGAACGTAGCATCAGCCCTCTGGAACTCTTTGGACTGGAAACAGGTAAGTTCCCAAAGAAAAGCTGAGGTTCTGGACTTTGCCATGAGAACAGATGCTGGATTGGGGAAAGCGGCAGGTTCCACACCACTGACGGCCCACTGCACAGCTGTGGGATCTGAAGGCCAAGGAAGGAAGGGGCTGATTTAGGGTCAGGGGCTGCAGCCACCCATCCAGTGCTCTTGCTGTCCGTCCACAACAGCAAGAACCTCTTCCTCTTGCAAAAGGCACAGCCCTCCTTGATGTCTCTGGTGGTGGGAGCCCAGGAGTCACACCTGCCCCCTGGCCACATGACTCACCCATCCCCCAAGAACAATACTGCTCATTTATCCAGTCTCCTCCCTCCTTTACAAAGAGCAGAGACTAAATGCTATGGTAGTTAGGAAATTCTTGCTCAGTGAAGCAGTGGGAGGCTCAAGGATTTATGCCGTATCATGGAATCCATCATTGGCAGCTTTCAGAGACCACATGGGTGCACGTGGCTCTCCAAGACCATGCAGCCTCAGTGTGAAACTGTCTACTGGGTGGCCCAGTTGCTCCCGTATCTCTGACTCTTAATGAGTATGAATATCAAAAGTTTGTTACAGCTGGAAGCCCAAAGGATTGCAAGGCCATGGTCTGCTGTATGGTTGTTGTGTCAGGGACACACTCAAATGTTTAGACGGTTATTACCTCGCTCATACCAGGCTATGAGCCTGTGAGGGGGAGGCCCTTTTCTCAACCACAAGGATGTTAGTAACTGAAACATCCCAAAGGGCTGTCTGTGCTGCCCAGGTAGCTGTTCAATTGCCCAGCAGCAAGGTCAGCTCAGTAATTGGCCACAGAGACTTGACAGAGACCGGACTGGCTTGAGCTGGAGGACCACAGATGACTGCCTGGATGGTCAGAGGTCAAGGGCTGTCCTGAGACTTGATGTCTATTGATGCCCACTCAGATGGGACAAAGGATGCCTGCAGTCTCAGGAGGGCCCCACCAGCCCTCAGGAGGCAGCACCTGGGGGCTGGTAGGTCGCTGCACCAAGTTCTGTATAAATTCATAACATGACCATGGAGTGAGCTCAGTCAGGCCTGTGCTGGACCCGGGCTGCCCAGGCCAAGTGGGGCCAGCACTACTCTTTCCAGTTCAGATGGTAGGAGGAAGCCCTGTGGGCTTCTGAGGCCCTAACAGCCATTGACTGAGGTTGAGGTGGATTTGAAACAGTCAGTGACCCGAGCAGATGTTTCGTTCTTCTGCTCTCAGGTTCCAGGACGGGGGTAGATAACCAGCGGCCCAGGTGAACCCCCACTCGTGAGTGACCCCGGGCAAGTCCTGTCCATCCTACAGGACTCAGAGGTGTGGGGTTAGGGGGGCCGTGGGCCAGTTGTGCTTAACACTAACTCACTAACCCTAACGCCCAAATCTCTACTGTTCCCTCCCTAACCCTAACCTCCTCATCTCTAATCCTAAACCCTAATGCTCTTAACCCCTAGCCCCTAGATACTCGACCTTGACCTGTAAACTCCTAACCCTTACCCTGACCCAGACTCAGACCATCTAACCTGACCCTCTAACCCTGACCCTCTAGCCTGCATCCTTTAACTCTAATTCCTCAAAACCTGGGCTCAGCTGAGTGGCTCCATCCAGAGGTGAAGCAGGACCTGTCTTTGGGCCCCCACTGCCTCTGCCCTCTCCTCCCCCCAGGAACCAGAAAGCCCTGGCTTACTGGACTCTCCTGACCAGAGGGGCAGCTGCTCCTGGTCTACCTGCGCCCACACCCCCCTCCTCTGGGGCCCTTGGCCTCTGGACTGTCTGACCTTCAGTCCACCTTCAAGAGCCCGGAGACAAATCCAGGTGACACGCCTACTTCATTGGCACAGGTGGGACCTGGTCCCCATCCTCACAGCCCGGCCAGAAAGCTTTGTGCACACTGTCTCATGAGGCTGCCTGTCCCCAGCCAGCTGGAGGGGTCGGGAGTCAGATGGGGAACCGAAGTGTCCTTGAGGTTGGAGTGTGGGCAGGACAGGGTAGGAGGGGCGAGAGGTGAGGTGTCATCATTCCCAAACCAGGCAGGGAGTGTGTGCTGTGTTTGCATTTCGGACAGGGAAGAGTATGTCAGATGGAGGCTCTGAAGTAGCACACCTTGCAGGCCAACCTACCAGGGCAGTTCTTCCCTAAGCCAACGGGTGGCGCAAGACAACGCAACAAACTGTACATATATCCTTATAATGAATCTGGCAACTGGAAAGGAAACGTCACAGGTCATGGCAACTGAGACACGCGGAGCCCGTCCCACCCGCCCAGCCTTGCGCAGTCTGGAGGTGGAGCCGGGGTAGGCTGGACAGGCAGCTCCCGGCTAGGGACTGGGTCGGAGAGCCCCAGGAGGAATGGCAACCCGCAGACAATTTCCAGAGCCCACGGCAGCCGGGAGACGTTCCCTACAGAACAGCCTCGGGCCCTGTGTGTCCACCCTGTACACAGCACGACCCTGTCGACCCCTGGGCCTCATTCACGGCTGTCTGGCCACTCCTCCCCTCACTCCCTGAGCCCCCAGGGCCCCCTTGGCCGAGCCTTCTCTGCACACCTGGCTCTCCTGACTATCCCTGCCTCTCTGAGCACACCGTGTCCTTCCCTGGGGTCTGCGGGTCTGGCTAAGGGTTCCCCCTTGACCCCGGGTAGGCACCCCAGCCAACGCTGACGCTTGCCTTTCCTGCAAGATGGCCCCCTCAGTCTCACCAACTCCAAACTGTGTTGCATTTACTTCTGGGAAAGAGGGAATGAAGAGGAAGCCCCATTCTGGCCTCACACAAGGTGCGTGCTAACCTTGTGGACCCAAGGGACCACCACAAAGAGGCTGGAAGCCTGGCAGAGGCACAGCCCCCACCGTCACCCCTGTTCCTCGGCCCATCTCCTCTCTTCTGCCATCAAACCCCTCAGCCACCACCAGAGGAAATGTGTGGGCCTGATCCTGTCACTCTCGTTCCAAAACTGTTCTCTCTGTCTATAAAACGAAGTCAAAGCTAGCTGTCTGGCCACCCTTGCAGCCCCTCTGTGATGCGTCCTCCCCGCGAGCCAGGCACCCAGCCCCTTCCCCTGCCCCCACCCTCCTCTAGAGCGAGCTCCGTCCATCCCGCTCCTTCAGTTCAGCTCAGCTGCCACCTCCACTGACCCACCAGCCAGAGGTAACCTCTCCCTCCGCAGACACACCTGGCCTGCAGCTCCTCTGCCCCGCACCCGGCTGGGCTGAGCAGAGCTGAGAGCATGCGCCTGCTTCACTGTGGACCCCAGGCCCCAGAACATGGCACAGGCTCAGGGATGTTTACTGGACAGATGGATGACCATGAGGATGAGCAGGCAGATCACTGATGGTAGCGGGTAGTGGTCCTCCTTGAGTCTCTACACTTCACCACAAAGTGCTGAGGCAATGGCAAAAGGGAGGGTGGGGGAAGGCGACACCAGAAAGCAACAACCCCATGCCTTCCTCATCCCCCCACAGCACGCATGTGTACACATACATGTGCACGTACATACCGGCATTCACACACATGTACACACACACATGAAAAGATGGACTGCAGTCACACACAGGCACACAATCACATGTGCTGCGCATGCAAAAACACGTGCATACACACATGTGCCTGCACATAAACACACTCACATGCACTCGGATGTACACAGACCTGTGCACAGACAGCACACACATGCACATGCTTGTGCACACTCACGTAATACACACACATACACACAAAGGCTCAGGAAATTTCACAAAGTTTGTTTTTGTTTCACCCTCCCCAAGAACGAGGAGACACCAGATGGTCCCTGGGAAATAAAGATGGTCACAGCCCTGCATCTGTCACAGAGGCTAGCTTCTGGATTTGTCTCCGGGCTCTTGAAGGCTCAAGCACGCTCTGCCCTGCCCAGTCATGGGGTACAGACCCAGCCTGCTCAGCTGCCTCAGCCGAGCCTTCCGCTGCCCCAGCCGCTCGTGGGAGAAGCAAGTCTCAGTGTCAGTTGCAGGTCATGTCTGTGCTACTTCCTCACAGGAGGTCTTGTGTTATCTTGCATGGTATCTTGCTCTGGGCTGAGGCTTACATTTTGCTAACTACTCTTCCATAAGCACTTCACCATATTCCTGAATGCCTATGCCCTCCAGAGGCCCCAGTTCTAGAACCCTGGAGTTGGGAAACAGTCAGCCGTCTCTGTGCACAATCACAAACCTGCAGTCTGACCCAAGTCCACTTCTTCTATGTCTTAATGCTGCTCCACCTAGGGCTGATTGCAGAGGTGCTGGGTCTACAGTCCATGAAGATCTGGGAGACATGATCCCCCTCTCGCAGGCCTGCACGGACTTGCCTTTGCCTGTTAGTCCAAGTCATGCTCTATACAACATCTCTGTTTTTCTCCTCTAGAAAAAAATATTCCCAGAAGCAGCAGCATCTCTTTAGACCACAGTCAGGATGACCCTCCTGGAATGAGCCTCAATCCTACCTCAACTGGACTATCTCCTGCCCTCTGCCTGACAAGGACCAGGCCTTGGGTGTGGTCAGTCTCCCCTCCAGTCTGACTGGGCCTTCCTGACCAGAGAACCCAGGAATACCCCCTGAGCCTGTGGACTCAAGCACGTGCTGTGGGAAAATGTGCTGATGCATAAAAAAAATGATAGGACTCTCCAAGACCATAAAAAATCACACACAACACAAACCATAAATAACCGCCAGGCTTGTTCTACACTGTGTGAAAACTGTCAATTTTTCACTACACTGGAACATACTCAGAGATGCTCTGGGCCTGGAAGAGCCCCAGGGCCCTGGTGCTGCCCAGACTGGAAAGGGCCTCACAAAGCACCTTCTGGATACTCACTGTGGTGGGATGGGGGATCCAGGGAGACTGCATAAGAAGTGGGTACGGGAGCCCAGCCAAGCTCCCAGGCTTCTGGTGCCTGGAGGGTCAGAAAGTTCCAGAGTATTCCCCTTGCTGAACTTGGATTCAGAGTCCCAGGTGCTCTGTGGACAGCAGGATCCTCCCATGAGGACATTGACCATCTCCTCCAGGCCTCTACCACACAAAGGGTGACCAAACACAGAGCTGTGCCACAGGGACGCGGGAAGGCCAGGGAGCCTGAGGGAGAGGAGGCGGGAAGCGGCAGCACCCCAGTTGCATGGTCTTCTCGTCCCCCTGGAGCCCCTGCCCTGGTGCACAGTTCCCTCCCGGGCTCACCGTGAGTGACGCGCTGAGCAGGCCTTAGTCTTACCGATGGCCAGAACTCTCGGGCCCTCTGCATCCTGTGTTTGCTGCAGACAGTACACCCTTAGTAACTGCTCAAGTCACGGATTGAGAGGGTCAATGAACGAATGAGCAAGGGAATGAGTGAGCGATGAAGGAACAGAAAAATGGGCAGATGGTGGATCCGCGCTGCCGTGCTGACCTCGAGAATGAAATGTCACAGGTGTGCAAGACTCTCCCACGAAACACAGTCTCCACCACCTCCTGAACCCAAGCCACTCCCTTCAGCACACCCTTGCTCCACACCCTAAACAGTAACCTAGCCCTAGCCCGTACCCTAACCCATACCCTAACCTGTACCCTAACCCATACCCTAACCCTAACCCTAACCCGTAGCCGTACCCTAACCCATACCCGAATCCTAAAACTAAGGCATACAATACCCTAACCCATACCCTAACCCTAACCTAACCCTAACCCTGAACCTGACCCTAACCCCTAACCCTAAACCTAACCCTAACCCAACACTAACACTAACCCTAACACTAACCTTAACCCTAACCTGTAACCCTAACCCTAAACCTTACCCTAACCCTAAGCCTAACCTTAACGCTACCCTAACACTCACCTTTACCATAAACCTTACCCGTTCGCTAACACTAACCCTAACCCTAAACCCTAAACCCTAACCCTAACCCGACCCTGACCCGGACCCTAACCCATACCTCAACCCTAACCCGTGCCCTAACCTTAAACTGTACCCTAACCTGTATCCTAACCCTAATCCATACCCTAAGCCTAACCTGTACCCTAACACATACCCTAAGCCTAAGCCGTAGCCATACCCTAACCTGTACTGTAACCTGTATGCTAACCCTAAGCCTACCCTCTTACCCTAACCCTCACTGTAACCCTTAAATCCTAACCCCAAAAGCCTAGTCTTGACCCTGACCCTGACCCTAACCCTAAACCCTAACCCTGAAAGCCTAAAACCCTAAAACCCTAAACCTAACCCTAAACCCTAAACCTTAATCCCTAACCCTAACCCTAAACCTAACCCTACCCCAACCCTAACCCTAACTAACCCTACCCATAACTAACACTAACGCTAACCCTAACCCTAACACCTAACCCTAACCCTAAACCTCTATCCATAAACCTAACCCTAACCCTAACCCTAACCTAACAAAAGCACCGATGCTACTCCTATCTCAGGCCCTGACCCTGTCCCTATATAAAGACCTGCTGCTGTCAATATCTATATCCTGACACAATCCTAAGCTTATATCCTGACCCATCTCTTACTGAAGTCCTGAAACTCTCCCTAAGTGAACCTTGACGCTGTCCCTAAGTGAGGCCCCGAGGCTGTCCGTAACAGACACCCCGATACTATCTTTAACCCACACCCTGATGCTGATCCCACAGAGGCACTTCTGGTGCGACTAAGCCTTTCCCGGACACTGTCCCTCGATAAGGCCCTGACGCTGCTTCTAAATAAGGCCCTGATGCTCTGAGTAACTAAAGCCCTCAAACCATCCCTCGCTCATTTACTGACATTATCCCTAGCCCTTAACCTGACTCGATCCACAGCTAATGTCCTGCCTCTGATCCTACCTGAAGCCCTAATGCTGTCCCTAACTAAGGCCCTGACTAGTCCTAACTCAGGCCCTGACACGATACCTAACAAAGGCTCTGATGCTACGCCTAACAAAGGCCGACACTCTCCGTAACTAAGGCCCTGAACCTACTCCTAACTCAGGACCTGAACATGTCTTTAACTAAGACCCTAATACTGATCCTACAAAGGCCCTGATGCTGCTCTGAAGTCATGACCTGACAGTGTCCCCAGCTAAGGGCCTGACGCTAGGCCTCACTCAGGCCCTGTCACTCTCCCGAAGTCAGGCTCTCACGCTGTCCCTACCTGAAGCCCTGACATTGGTTCTAAAAATGGCCCTGGTACTCTCAGTAACTAACGTCATGACATGATCCCTAGATCTTAACCTGACCCTGTCACTAGCTAATGTCCTCCCTCTGATGATAACTAAAGCCCTGATGCTGCGCCTAACTCAGGCCCTGAATTTAGTCCCAAGTCCGTGACACTGTCCTTAATTAAGGCCTAGATGCTTCTCCTAGGTCAGGGCTTGATACTGTTCCTAACTAAGGCCCTAACACTATTCCTAACTCAGGTTCTGACACTGTACGTAACAGAAGGCCCTGACGCTAGTCCTAAGGCCCTGACACTACTCCTAACTAAGGCCCTGACACTGTCCCTAACTAAGGCCCTGACACTACACCTAACTCAGGCCCTCACACGATTCCTTTGAAGGCTCTGATGCTAGTCCTAAGGCCCTGACACTGACCCTAACTAAGGCCCTGCTGCCGTTAATATCTAAAGTACCGACACTATCCTGAGAATATATTCTAACAAATGTCTTAATAACGTCCTAGAACTCTCCTGATGTAAGCCTTGACGCTGTCCCTAAGTGAGGCCCTGAGGCTGTCCCTAACACAGGCCCTGAGAATGTCTTTAACAAAGACCCTGATGCTCATCCTACAGAGGCAACTGTGCTGCTCCTAAGCCTGGCCTGACACTTTCTCTAGATAAGGCCCTGACGCTGGTCCTAAATAAGGCCCTGATGCTCTGAATAACTAAGGCCTTCAAACTATCCCTCGCTCATTTCCTAACATTTTCCCTAGCCCATAACCTGACTCGATCTGTAGATAATGTCCTGCCTCTTATCCTAACTGAAGCCCTAATGCTGTCCCTAACTAAGTCACTGACTACTCCTAACTCAGGCCCTGACACTGGCCCTAACTAAAGCCTTCAAACTACTCCTAACTCAGGTCAGACACTGTCCCTAACAAAGACCCTGACACTACACATAACACAGGCCCTGACATGATGCCTAACAAAGGCTCTCATGCTAGTCTTAACTAAGGCCCTGACACTCTCCCTACCTAAGGCCCTGAACTTACTACTAACTCAGGCCCTGATCATGTCTTTAACAAAGACCCTAATGCTCATCCTACAAAGGCCCTAATGCTGCTCCTAAGTCATGCCCTGAGAATGTCCCTAGCTAAGGGCCTGATGCTAGGCCTCACTCAGGCCGTCACTCTCCTTACATCAGGCTCTGACGCTGTCCCTACCTGAAGCCCTAACACTGGTTCTAAACAAGGCCCCTGGTACTCTCAGTAACTATGGTATTGACACTATCCCCAGGTCATTTCCTGACACTATACCTAGATATTAACCTAACTCTATCTTTAGCTAAAGTCGAGCCTCTTATGCCGACTAAAGCCCTGATGCTGTACCTAAATCAGGCCGTGAATTTAGCCCTAAGGCCATGACACTGTCCCTAAGGCCTAGATGCTGGTCCAACGTCAGGGCCTGATACTGTCCCTAACAAAGGCCCTAACACTATTCCTAACTCAGGCCGTGACACTGTACCTAACAGAAGGCTCTGATGCTACTCCTAACCAAGGCCCTGACACTGTCCCAAACTAAGACCTAGATGCTGGTCCAAAGTCAGGACCTGATACTGTCCCCATCTAAGGACCTAGCACTATGGCTAACTCAGTCCCTGACAGTGCCTAACAGAAGGCCCTGACCCCAGTCCTAACTAAGACCCTGACACTGTCCCTAACAAAGGCTCTGATGCTAGTCCTAACCAAGGCAATGACACTGTCCCTAAGTAAGGCCTGAGATTACTCATAACTCAGGCCATGACAGGATACCTAAAAAAGGCTCTGATGCTGTTCCTAACTAAGGCACTGACACTGTCCCTAACTAAGGCCCTGACACTACTCCTAACTCAGGCCCTCAAACGATTCCTAACAAAGGCTCTGATGCTAGTCCTAACTAAGGCCCTGACACTGTTCCTAACAAAGGCACTGATGCCACTCCTAACTCAGGCCCTAACACTGTCCCCAATGAAGGGCCTTGTGCGACTCCTAATTCAGGCCCTAACACGATACCTAACAAAGGCTCTGATGCTAATCGTACCTAAGGCTCTGACACTGTCCTTAACTAAGGCCTGGACACTACCACTAACTCAGGCCCTGATACTGTCTCTACCTAAGGCCCTGACACTACACCTACCTCAGGCCATGACAGTGTCCCTAACTAAGACCCTGACACTACTCCTAACTCTGCCCTGACATTATAACTAACAAAGGCTCTGACGCTAGTTCTAACCAAGGCCCTGTCACTGTCCAAAACAAAGGCGCTGACACTACTCCTAACTCAGGCCCTGACACGGTACCTAACGAAGGCTCTGATGCTAATCCTAACTAAGGCCCTGACACTGACCCTAAGCCCTTGACACTACTCCTAACTAAGGCCCTGATGCTACACCTAACTCAGGCCCTGACACTGTCCTTAACGAAGGCCTTGACACTACTACTAACTCAGGCCCTGACACGATACCTAACGAAGGCACTGATGGTAACCCTAACTAAGGCCTTGACACTATTCCTAACTAAGGCCCTGATGCTACACTTAACTCAGGCCCTGACACTGTCCCTAAATAAGGCCCTGATGCTACACCTAAAACAGGCCCTGACACTGTTCCTAACAGAGGCACTGATGCTAGTCCTAAATCAGGCCCTGACACTGTCCCTAATAAAGGCCCTGCTGCTGTCAATATCGAAAGTCCTGACACTATCCTAAGCTTATATCCTGACCAATCTCTTACTAAGTTCCTGAAACTGTCCCTAAGTGAGGCCTTGATACTGTCCCTAAGAGAGGCCCTGAGGCTGTCCCTAACAGAGGTCCTGACAATGTCTTTAACAAAGACCCTGATGCTGATCTTACAGAAGTACTGGTGCTACTCCTAAGCCTTGCGTGGACACTGCCCCTAGATAAGGCCCTGACGCAGGTCCTAAATAAGGTCCTGATGATCTGAATAACTAAGGCCTTCAAACTATCCCTCGCTCATTTCCTGACGTCATGCCTAGCCTGTAACCGGACTCAGTCTGTAGCTAATGTCCTGCCTCTTATCCTACCTGAAGTCCTAATGCTGTCCCTAACTAAGGCCCTGACTACTGCTAAATCAGGCCCTGACACTGGCCCTAACTAAAACCTTCACACTACTCCTATCTCAGGTCCTGACACTGTCGCTAACTAAGGCCCTGACACTACTCATAACTCAGGCCCTGAGACGATACCTAACAAAGGCTCTGATGCTAGTCTTAACTAAGGCCCTGACACTCTCCCTACCTAAGGCCCTGAACGTACTCCTAACTCAGGCCCTGATCATGTCTTTAACTAAGACCCTAATGCTCATCCTACAAAGGCCCCGATGTTGCTCCTAAGTCATGCCCTGAGAGTGTCCCTAGCTAAGGGCCTGATGCTAGGCCTCACTCAGGCCCTGTCACTCTCCCTAAGACAGGCTCCCAGGCGATCCCTACCTGAACCCCTGACGCTGGTTCTAAACAAGGACCTGATACTCTCAGTAACTGTGGTATTCACACTATCCCCAGGTCATTTCCTGACACTATACCTATACCTTAACGTAACCCTGTCTTTAGCTAAAGTCGAGCCTCTTATGCCAACTAAAGGCCTGATGCTGTGCGTAACTCAGGCCCTGACTTAGTCCCAAGGCCTTGACACTGTCCCTAACTAAGGCCTAGATGCTGGTCAAACGTCAGGGCCTGATACTGTCCCTAACAAAGGCCCTAACACTAATCCTAACTCAGGCCCTGACAGTGTACCTAACAGAAGGTCCTGACGTTAGTCCTAACTAAGACCCTGACACTGTCCCTAACAAAGGCTCAGATGCTAGTCCTAACCAAGGCCCTCACATTGTCCCTAACTAAGACCCTGACAGTACTCCTAACTTAGGCCCTGACCCGATACCTAACAAGGCTTACTTATTAAGTAAGTAATAATTAGCCTACCTGAAGCCCTAACTCTGTCCCTACCTAAGGACCCGAATAGTCCTAACTAAGGCCCTGACACTGTCCTCACCAAGGCCTTCACCGTACTCCTAACTCAGCCCCTGACACTGTACCTAACTAAGGCCCTGACAGTACTCCTAACTTAGGCCCTGACACGATACCTAACAAAGGTTCTGATGCTATTCCTAACTAAGGCACTGAAACAGGACTTAACTAAAACCCTTGACTTAGGAGTAGTGTCAAGGCTTTAGTAGAGACAGTGTTGGGCCTTAGTTCGGACTAGCATCACAGCCTTTGTTAGGTATCATGTCAAGGCCTGAGTTAGGAGTAGTGTCAGGGCCTTGGTTGGGGACAGTGTCAGGTCCTTAGTTAGGACTAGCAACAGAGCCTTTGTTAGTAATCGTGTGAGGGCCTGAGTTAGGAGCAATGTCAAGGCCTTAGATAGGGACAGTGTGTGTCAGGGCCTTGGTTAGGACTATCATCAGAGTCTTTGTTAGGTATCATATCAGGGCCTGAGTTAAGAGTAGTATCAGAGCCTTAGTTAGGAACAATGCAATGGCCTGAGTTAGGAGTAGTATCAGGGCGTTATTTAGGGACACTGTCAGGGCCTGAGTTAGCAGTAGTGTCAAGGACTTTGTTAGGGATTGTGTCAGGGCCTCAGTTAGGAATAGTGTCAGGGCCCTAGGTAGGGACAGTATGAGGCCCTGACTTAGGATGAGCATCTAGGCCTTAGTTAGGGACAGTGTCATGGCCTTGGGACTAAAGTCAGGGCCTCAGTTAGGCACAGCATCAGGGCTTTAGTTGGCATAAGAAGCTCAACTTTAGCTAAAGAAACGGTTAGGTTAAGGTCTAGGTATAGTATCAGGAAATAACCTAGGGATAGTGTCAAACTTTAGTTACTAAGAGTATCAGGGACTTGTTCAGAACGAGTGTCAGGGCTTCAGGTAGGGACAGCGTCAGAGCCTGACAGAGAGACGGTCAGAGTATGACTGAGGCCTAGCGTCAGGCCCTTAGCTAGGGACACTGTCAGGGCATGACTCAGGAGCAGCATCAGGGCCTCTGTAGAATCAGCATTACGATCTTAAGACATGATCAGAGCCTGAGTTAGGGAGAGCGTCAGGGCCTCAGTTACGGGTAGCTTCAGGGCCTATGTTAGCGACAACCTCACGGCTTTATTTGGGGACAGCGTCAGGGCTGACTTAGGAATAGTGTCAGGACCTTGGTTAGACATGGGTCAGTATATTAGCTCAGTATAGTGTCAGGCCTTTAGTTATTACTGTCAGCAGGGCCTACATGAGGGACAGCTTCCGGGCCTTACTTACAGACAGTGTCAGGGCCTTAACAGGACTATTCAGGGCCTTAGTTAGGAACAGTGTCACAGCCTTGGGGCTAAATTCAGGGCCTGAGTTAGGCACAGCATCGGTGCTTTACTTGCCATAACAGGCCTGATTTTACCTAAAGACAGGGTTAAATTATGATCTAGGTATAGTGTAAGGAAATGACCCAGGTATAGGGTCAACACCTTACTTACTGAGAGTATCAGGGCCTTGTTTATAACCAGTGTCAGGGCTTCAGGTTGGGACAGCATCAGAGCCTGACGTAGGGAGAGCGACAAGGCCTGAGTGAGGCCTAGCATCAGGCCCTTAGCTGGGGACACTGTCAGGTCATGACTCAGGAGCAGCATCAGGGCCTCTATAAGATCACAATTACGGTCTTAGTTAAACACTTGGTCAGGGCCTGAGTTAGGCGGAGTGTCAAGGCGTCAGTTAGGGATAGCTTCTGGGCCTGTGTTAGGGACAGCCTCAGGGCTTTATTTAGGGCCAGCATCAGGGCTGACTTAGGCATAGTGTCAAGACCTTGGTTAGAGATGGGTCAGTATATTAGCTCAGGATAGTGTCAGGCCTTTAGTTATTGCCAGCAGCAGGGCCTGCATTAGAGACAGCTTCCGGGCCTTACTTACAAACAGTGTCAGGGCCTTATGGATGACTAGTCAGGGACTTAGTTGGGGACAGCATTAGGGCTTCAGGTAGGGTAAAAGGCAGGACATTAACTATGAACTGAGTCAGGTTACGGGCTAGGGATAAAATCAGGAATGTAGCAAGGGACAGTTTGAAGGCCTTAGTTACTGAGAGCACCTGGGCCTTCTTTAGGACCAGTGTCACAGCCTTCGGTAGGGACAGTGTCAGGGTATGGCCCAGGAGGAGCATAAGGGCCTCTGTAGGATCAAGGACTAGGGCTGCGGCTGGGGCTGGGGCTAGGGCTAGGGCTAGGGCCTTAGTTAGGAATAGTGTCAAGGCCTTAGTTAGGGTCACTGTCAGGGCCTTAGTTAGGGTTAGCATCAGAGCCTTCGTTAGGTATAATGTCAGGGACTGAGGTAGAAGTCCTGTCAGGGCCTTAGTGAGGGACAGTGTCAGGGCCTTGGTTAGGATGAGCATCACAGCCTTTGTTCTATATAATGGCAGAGCCAGAGTTACGAGGAGAGTCACGCCCTTAGTTAGGGACACTGTCAGGGCCTTAGTTAGGGACACTATCATGACCGAAGTTAGTATTAGTGTCAAGGCCTTAGTTAAGGACAGTGTCAAGGCAAGGCCTAGGAGAAGCATGAGGGCCTCTGTAGGATCAGTGGATGGGGCTGGGTCTATGGCTGGGGTTAGGGCTGGGGCTATGGCTAGGGCCTTAGTTAGGAATACTGTCAAGGCCTTAGTTAGGATTAGTGTAAGAGACTTAGTTAGGATTAGCATCAGAGACTTCAATAGGTATCCTGTCAGGGCCTGAGCTAGGAGTAGTGTCAGGGCCTTAGTGAGGGACAGTGTCAGGGCCTGAGTTAGGAGTGAAATCAGTGACTCTCTTAGGAACAGTGTCAGGGTCTGTGTTAGGTATAGTGTCAGGGCATAAGTTAGGACAGTGTCAGGGCCTTAGGTAGGACGAGCATCAGAGCCTTCGTTAGTTATCGTGTCAGGGCCTGAGTTAGCCGTAGTCTCAGAGCCTACTTAGGGACAGTGTCAGGGCCTTGATTAGGACTATCATCAGAGCCTTTGTTAGGGACAGTGTCAGGGTCTTGGTTAGGACTTGCGTCAAGGCCTTCTGTTAGGTACACTGTCAGGGCCTGAGACACACATAGTGCTAGGGACTTGTTATGGACAGTATCATGCCCTGATGTTGGACCAGCATCTAGGCCTTAGTTAGGGACAGTGTCAGAGCCTTGGGGCTAAATTCAGGGCATGAGGTAAGCACAGCATCAGGGCTTTAGTTGGCATAAGAGGCTCAACATTAGCTAAAGAAAGAGTTAAATTATAATCTAGGTATACTGTCAGGACATGACCCAGGTATACTGTCAACACTTTACTTACTGAGAGTATCGGGGCCTTGTTTAGAACCAGTGTCAGGGCTTCAGGTAGGGACAGCGTCAGAGCCTGACGTAAAGAGAGCGACAGGGCCCAAGTGAGGCCTAGCATCAGGCCCTCAGCTGGGGACACTGTCACGGCATGACTCAGGAGCAGCATCAGGGCCTCTGTAGGATCAGCATTACGGTCTTAGTTAAAGACTCGATCAGGGCCTCAGTTAGGTGGAGTGTCAAGGCCTCAGTGACGGATAGCTTCAGGGCCTGTGTTAGGGACAGCATCACAGCATTATTTAGGGCCAGAATAAGGGCTGACTTAGGGAGAGTATCAGGACCTTGGTTCGAAATGGGTCAGTATATTAGCTCAGGATAGTATCGGGGCTTTAGTTGTTGCCAGCTGCAGGGTCTACATTAGGGACAGGTTCCGGGCCTTAAGTACAGAGTCAGGGCCTTAGTGCTGACTAGACAGGGACTTAGTTAGGGACAGCATTAGGGCTTCAGGTAGGGTAAGAGGCAGGACATTAACTACGGACTAGGGATAAAGTCAGGAACGGAGCAAGGGACACTTTGAAGGCCTTAGTTATCGAGAGCACCTGGGCCTTCTTTGGGACCAGTATCACGGCCTTTGGTAGGGACAGTGTCAGGGCAAGACCTAGGAGGAGCATAAGGGCCTCTGTAGGATCAGCATCAGGGACTGGGGATGGGGATGGGGATGGGTATCGGGTAGGGGAGGGCTAGGGCTAGGGTTAGGGCTAGGGCCTTAGTTAGGAATAGTGTCAAGGCCTAAGTTAGGGTCACTGTCAGGGCCTTAGTTAGGGTTAGCATCAGAGTCTTCGTTAGGTATAATGTCAGGGCCTGAGTTAGAAGTAGTGTCAGGGCCTTAGTGAGGGACAGTGTCAGGGACTTGGTTAGGACGAACGTCAGAGCCTTTGTTATACATAATTGCAGGGCCAGACTTAGGAAGAGAGTACTACACTTACTTAGGGACAATATCACCGCCTTAGTTAGGGACAGTATCACGGCCTTGGGGCTAAATTCAGGGCCTGAGTTAAGCATAGCATCAGGGCTTTAGTTGCCATAAGAGGCTCGACTTTAGCTAAAGACAGGGATAAGTTATGATCTAGGTATACTGTCAGGACATGACCCAGGTAGAGTGTCAACACCTTAGTTACTGAGAATATCGGGGCCTTGTTTAGAACCAGTGTCAGGGCTTCAGGTATGGACAGCGTCAGAGCCTGATGTAGGGAGAGCGACAGGGCCCGAGTGAGGCCTAGCATCAGGTCCTCAGCTGGGGACACTGTCAGGGCATGACTCAGGAGCAGCATCAAGGCCTCCGTAGGATCAGCATTAAGGTCTTAGTTAAAGACATGATCAGGGCCTCAGTTAGGTGGAGGGTCAAGGCCTCAGTGACGGATAGCTTCAGGGCCTGTGTTAGGGACAGCCTCACGGCTTTATTTAGGGCCAGCATCAGGGCTCACTTAGGGATAGTGTCAGGACCTTGGTTCGAGATGGGTCAGTATATTAGCGCAGGATAGTGTTAGGCCTTTAGTTATTGCCGGCAGCAGGGCCTGCATTAGGGACAGCTTCCTGGCCTTACTTACAAACAGTGTCAGGGCCTTAGTGATGACTAGTCAGGGCCTTAGTTAGGCACAGTATTAGGGCTTCAGGTCGGGTAAGAGGCAGGACATTAACTACGGACTAGGGATAAAGTCAGGAACGGAGCAAGGGACACTTTGAAGGCCTTAGTTATCGAGAGCACCTGGGCCTTCTTTGGGACCAGTATCACGGCCTTTGGTAGGGACAGTGTCAGGGCAAGACCTAGGAGGAGCATAAGGGCCTCTGTAGGATCAGCATCAGGGACTGGGGATGGGGATGGGGATCGGGTAGGGGAGGGCTAGGGCTAGGGCCTTAGTTAGGAATAGTGTCAAGGCCTAAGTTAGGGTCACTGTCAGGGCCTTAGTTAGGGTTAGCATCAGAGCCTTCGTTAGGTATAATGTCAGGGCCTGAGTTAGAAGTAGTGTCAGGGGCTTAGTGAGGGACAGTGTCAGGGCCTTGGTTAGGACGAAAGTCAGAGCCTTTGTTATGTATAATGGCAGGGCCAGAGTTAAGAAGAGAGTACCGCCCATACTTAGGGACAATATCAGTGCCTTAGTTAGGGACAGTATCAGGGCCTTGGGGCTAAATTCAGGGCCTGAGTTAAGCATAGCATCAGGGCTTTAGTTGCCATAAGAGGCTCGACTTTAGCTAAAGACAGGGATAAGTTATGATCTAGGTATACTGTCAGGACATGACCCAGATACAGTGTCAACACATTAGTTACTGAGAATATCGGGGCCTTCTTTAGAACCAGTATCAGGGCTTCAGGTACGGACAGCGTCACTGCCTGACGTAGGGAGAGCGACAGGGCCCGAGTGAGGCCTAGCATCAGGTCCTCAGCTGGGGACACTGTCAGGGCATGACTCAGGAGCAGCATCAGGGCCTCTGTAGGATCAGCATTACGGTCTTAGTTAAAGACATGATCAGGGCCTCAGTTAGGTGGAGTGTCAAGGCCTCAGTGACGGATATCTTCAGGGCCTGTGTTAGGGACAGCCTCACGGCTTTATTTAGGGCCAGCATCAGGGCTCACTTAGGGATAGTGTCAGGACCTTGGTTCGAGATGGGTCAGTATATTAGCTCTGGATAGTGTTAGGCCTTTAGTTATTGCCGGCAGCAGGGCCTGCATTAGGGACAGCTTCCTGGCCTTACTTACAAACAGTGTCAGGGCCTTAGTGATGACTAGTCAGGGCCTTAGTTAGGCACAGTATTAGGGCTTCAGGTAGGGTAAGAGGCAGGACATTAACTACGGACTAGGGATAAAGTCAGGAACGGAGCAAGGGACACTTTGAAGGCCTTAGTTATCGAGAGCACCTGGGCCTTCTTTAGGACCAGTATCACGGCCTTTGGTAGGGACAGTGTCAGGGCAAGACCTAGGAGGAGCATAAGGGCCTCTGTAGGATCAGCATCAGGGACTGGGGATGGGGATGGGGATGGGGATGGGGATGGGGATCGGGTAGCGGAGGGCTAGGGCTAGGGTTAGGGCTAGGGCCTTAGTTAGGAATAGTGTCAAGGCCTTAGTTAGGGTCACTGTCAGGGCCTTAGTTAGGGTTAGCATCACAGCCTTTCTTACGTATAATGTCAGAGCTTGAGTTAGAAGTAGTGTCAGGGCCTTAGTGAGGGACAGTGTCAGGTCCTTGGTAAGGACGAGCGTTCGAGCCCTTGTTATGTATAATGGCAAGGCCAGACTTAGGAGGAGAGTCAGGAAATTAGGCAGGGACACTGTCAGGGACTTAGTTAGGGACAGTATCACGGCCTGAGTTAGTAGAAGTGTCAAGGCCTTAGTTAAGGACAGTGTCAGGGCAAGGACTAGGAGGAGCATAAAGGCCTCTGTAGGAGCTGGGGCAGGAGCTGGGACTGGGGCTGGGGCTGGGGCTGGGGCTAGGGCTACGGGCTTACTTAGGAATAGTGTCAAGGCCTTAGTCAGGGTCACTGTCAGGGCCTTAGTTAGGGTTAGCATCAGAGCCTTCGTTAGGTATAATGTCACGGCCTGAGGTAGAAGTCCTGTCAGGGCCTTAGTGAGGGACAGTGTCAGGACCTTGGTAAGGACGAGCGTTAGAGCTTTTGTTACGTATAATGGCAGGGCCAGAGTTACGAGGAGAGTCAGGCAAATAGTCAGGGACACTGTCAGGGACTTAGTTAGGGACAGTATCATGGCCTGAGTTTGTAGTAGTGTCAAGGCCTTAGTTAAGGACAGTGTTAGGGCCTTACTTACAACTAGCATCAGAACCTTTGCTCGGTATTGTGTCAGGGACTTATTAACAGACAGTGTCAGGGCCTGAGTTAGGAGTGGAATCAGTGCCTCTCTTACGAACAGTGTCAGAGCCTGTGTTAGGTGTAGTGTCAGGGCATAAGTTAGGACACTGTCAGGCCTTGGTTAGGACTACCATCAGAGCCATTGTTAGGGAGAGTGTCAGGGCCTTGGTTAGGATGAGTGTCAGAGACTTAGTTATATATAACGTCAGGGCCAGAGTTAGGAGAAGAGTCAGGCCGTTAGTAAGGGACACTGTCAGGGCCTTAGTTACGGACACTATCACGGCCTCAGCTAGTAGTAGTGTCAAGTCCTTAGTTAAGGACAGTGTCAGTGAATGGACTAGGAGGAGCATAAGGGCCTCTGCAGGATCAGGGGCTGGGGCTGGTCCTGGGGCTGGGGCTAGGGCTAGGGCCTTACTTAGGAATAGTGTCAAGGCCTCAGTCAGGGTCACTGTCAGGGCCTTAGTTAGGGTTAGCATCAGAGACTTCTTTAGGTATAATATCACGGCCTGAGTTAGAAGTGTGTCAGGGCCTTAGTGAGGGACAGTGTCAGGGCCTTGGTTAGGACGAGCCTCAGAGCCTTTGTTATGTATAATGGCAGGGCCAGAGTTAAGAAGAGAGTACCGCCCTCACTTAGGGACAATATCAGTGTCTTAGTTAGGGACAGTATCACAGCCTTGGGGCTAAATTCAGGGCCTGAGTTAAGCATAGCATCAGGGCTTTAGTTGCCATAAGAGGCTCGACTTTAGCTAAAGACAGGGATAAGTTATGATCTAGGTATATTGTCAGGACATGACCCAGATATAGTGTCAACACATTAGTTACTGAGAATATTGGGGCCTACTTTAGAACTACTATCAGGGCTTCAGGTAGGGACAGCGTCACTGCCTGACGTAGGGAGAGCGACAGGGCCCGAGTGAGGCCTAGCATCAGGTCCTCAGCTGGGGACACTGTCAGGGCATGACTCAGGAGCAGCATCAGGGCCTCTGTAGGATCAGCATTACGGTCTTAGTTAAAGACATGATCAGGGCCTCAGTTAGGTGGAGTGTCAAGGCCTCGGTGACGGATAGCTTCAGGGCCTGTGTTAGGGACAGCCTCACGGCTTTATTTAGGGCCAGCATCAGGGCTCACTTAGGGATAGTGTCAGGACCTTGGTTCGAGATGGGTCAGTATATTAGCGCAGGATAGTGTTAGGCCTTTAGTTATTGCCGGCAGCAGGGCCTGCATTAGGGACAGCTTCCTGGCCTTACTTACAAACAGTGTCAGGGCCTTAGTGATGACTAGTCAGGGCCTTAATTAGGCACAGTATTAGGGCTTCAGGTAGGGTAAGAGGCAGGACATTAACTACGGACTAGGGATAAAGTCAGGAACGGAGCAAGGGACACTTTGAAGGCCTTAGTTATCGAGAGCACCTGGGCCTTCTTTAGGACCAGTATCACGGCCTTTGGTAGGGACAGTGTCAGGGCAAGACCTAGGAGGAGCATAAGGGCCTCTGTAGGATCAGCATCAGGGACTGGGGATGGGGATGGGGATGGGGATGGGGATGGGGATGGGGATCGGGTAGCGGAGGGCTAGGGCTAGGGTTAGGGCTAGGGCCTTAGTTAGGAATAGTGTCAAGGCCTTAGTTAGGGTCACTGTCAGGGCCTTAGTTAGGGTTAGCATCACAGCCTTTCTTACGTATAATGTCAGAGCTTGAGTTAGAAGTAGTGTCAGGGCCTTAGTGAGGGACAGTGTCAGGTCCTTGGTAAGGACGAGCGTTCGAGCCCTTGTTATGTATAATGGCAAGGCCAGACTTAGGAGGAGAGTCAGGAAATTAGGCAGGGACACTGTCAGGGACTTAGTTAGGGACAGTATCACGGCCTGAGTTAGTAGAAGTGTCAAGGCCTTAGTTAAGGACAGTGTCAGGGCAAGGACTAGGAGGAGCATAAAGGCCTCTGTAGGAGCTGGGGCAGGAGCTGGGACTGGGGCTGGGGCTGGGGCTGGGGCTAGGGCTACGGGCTTACTTAGGAATAGTGTCAAGGCCTTAGTCAGGGTCACTGTCAGGGCCTTAGTTAGGGTTAGCATCAGAGCCTTCGTTAGGTATAATGTCACGGCCTGAGGTAGAAGTCCTGTCAGGGCCTTAGTGAGGGACAGTGTCAGGACCTTGGTAAGGACGAGCGTTAGAGCTTTTGTTACGTATAATGGCAGGGCCAGAGTTACGAGGAGAGTCAGGCAAATAGTCAGGGACACTGTCAGGGACTTAGTTAGGGACAGTATCATGGCCTGAGTTTGTAGTAGTGTCAAGGCCTTAGTTAAGGACAGTGTTAGGGCCTTACTTACAACTAGCATCAGAACCTTTGCTCGGTATTGTGTCAGGGACTTATTAACAGACAGTGTCAGGGCCTGAGTTAGGAGTGGAATCAGTGCCTCTCTTACGAACAGTGTCAGAGCCTGTGTTAGGTGTAGTGTCAGGGCATAAGTTAGGACACTGTCAGGCCTTGGTTAGGACTACCATCAGAGCCATTGTTAGGGAGAGTGTCAGGGCCTTGGTTAGGATGAGTGTCAGAGACTTAGTTATATATAACGTCAGGGCCAGAGTTAGGAGAAGAGTCAGGCCGTTAGTAAGGGACACTGTCAGGGCCTTAGTTACGGACACTATCACGGCCTCAGCTAGTAGTAGTGTCAAGTCCTTAGTTAAGGACAGTGTCAGTGAATGGACTAGGAGGAGCATAAGGGCCTCTGCAGGATCAGGGGCTGGGGCTGGTCCTGGGGCTGGGGCTAGGGCTAGGGCCTTACTTAGGAATAGTGTCAAGGCCTCAGTCAGGGTCACTGTCAGGGCCTTAGTTAGGGTTAGCATCAGAGACTTCTTTAGGTATAATATCACGGCCTGAGTTAGAAGTGTGTCAGGGCCTTAGTGAGGGACAGTGTCAGGGCCTTGGTTAGGACGAGCCTCAGAGCCTTTGTTATGTATAATGGCAGGGCCAGAGTTAAGAAGAGAGTACCGCCCTCACTTAGGGACAATATCAGTGTCTTAGTTAGGGACAGTATCACAGCCTTGGGGCTAAATTCAGGGCCTGAGTTAAGCATAGCATCAGGGCTTTAGTTGCCATAAGAGGCTCGACTTTAGCTAAAGACAGGGATAAGTTATGATCTAGGTATACTGTCAGGACATGACCCAGGTAGAGTGTCAACACCTTAGTTACTGAGAATATCGGGGCCTTGTTTAGAACCAGCGTCAGGGCTTCAGGTAGGGACAGCGTCAAAGCCTGACGTACGGAGAGCGACAGGGCCCGAGTGAGGCCTAGCATCAGGTCCTCAGCTGGGGACACTGTCAGGGCATGACTCAGGAGCAGCATCAGGGCCTCTGTAGGATCAGCATTACGGTCTTAGTTAAAGACATGATCAGGGCCTCAGTTAGGTGGAGGGTCAAGGCCTCAGTGACGGATATCTTCAGGGCCTGTGTTAGGGACAGCCTCATGGCTTTATTTAGGGCCAGCATCAGGGCTCACTTAGGGATAGTGTCAGGACCTTGGTTCGAGATGGGTCAGTATATTAGCTCAGGATAGTGTTAGGCCTTTAGTTATTGCCGGCAGCAGGGCCTGCATTAGGGACAGCTTCCAGGCCTTACTTACAAACAGTGTCAGGGCCTTAGTGATGACTAGTCAGGGCCTTAGTGAGGCACAGTATTAGGGCTTCAGGTTGGGTAAGAGGCAGGACATTAACTACGGACTAGGGATAAAGTCAGGAACGGAGCAAGGGACACTTGGAAGGCCTTAGTTATCGAGAGCACCTGGGCCTTCTTTAGGACCAGTATCACGGCCTTTGGTAGGGACAGTGTCAGGGCAAGACCTAGGAGGAGCATAAGGGCCTCTGTAGGATCAGCATCAGGGACTGGGGATGGGGATGGGGATGGGGATGGGGATGGGAATCGGGTATCGGAGGGCTAGGGCTAGGGTTAGGGCTAGGGCCTTAGTTAGGAATAGTGTCAAGGCCTTAGTTAGGGTCACTGTCAGGGCCTTAGTTAGGGTTAGCATCAGAGCCTTCGTTAGGTATAATGTCACAGACTGAGGTAGAAGTCCTGTCAGGGCCTTAGTGAGGGACAGTGTCAGGACCTTGGTAAGGACGAGCGTTAGAGCTTTTGTTACGTATAATGGCAGGGCCAGAGTTACGAGGAGAGTCAGGCAAATAGTCAGGGACACTGTCAGGGACTTAGTTAGGGACACTATCATGGCCTGAGTTTGTAGTAGTGTCAAGGCCTTAGTTAAGGACAGTGTTAGGGCCTTACTTACAACTAGCATCAGAACCTTTGCTCGGTATTGTGTCAGGGCCTGAGTTAGGAGTGGAATCAGTGCCTCTCTTACGAACAGTGTCAGAGCCTGTGTTAGGTGTAGTGTCAGGGCATAAGTTAGGACACTGTCAGGCCTTGGTTAGGACTACCATCAGAGCCATTGTTAGGGAGAGTGTCAGGGCCTTGGTTAGGACGAGTGTCAGAGACTTAGTTATATATAATGTCAGGGCCAGAGTTAGGAGAAGAGTCAGGCCGTTAGTAAGGGACACTGTCAGGGCCTTAGTTACGGACACTATCACGGCCTCAGCTAGTAGTAGTGTCAAGTCCTTAGTTAAGGACAGTGTCAGTGAATGGACTAGGAGGAGCATAAGGGCCTCTGCAGGATCAGGGGCTGGGGCTGGTCCTGGGGCTGGGGCTAGGGTTAGGGCTAGGGCCTTACTTAGGAATAGTGTCAAGGCCTCAGTCATGGTCACTGTAAGGGCCTTAGTTAGGGTTGGCATCAGAGACTTCTTTAGGTATAATATCACGGCCTGAGTTAGAAGTTGTGTCAGGGACTTAGTGAGGGACAGTGTCAGGGCCTTGGTTAGGACAAGCCTCAGAGCCTTTGTTATGTATAATGGCAGGGCCAGAGTTAAGAAGAGAGTACCGCCCTCACGTAGGGACAATATCAGTGCCATAGTTAGAGACAGTATCACGGCCTTGGGGCTAAATTCAGGGCCTGAGTTAAGCATAGCATCAGGGCTTTAGTTGCCATAAGAGGCTCGACTTTAGCTAAAGACAGGGATAAGTTATGATCTAGGTATATTGTCAGGACATGACCCAGATATAGTGTCAACACATTAGTTACTGAGAATATTGGGGCCTACTTTAGAACTACTATCAGGGCTTCAGGTAGGGACAGCGTCACTGCCTGACGTAGGGAGAGCGACAGGGCCCGAGTGAGGCCTAGCATCAGGTCCTCAGCTGGGGACACTGTCAGGGCATGACTCAGGAGCAGCATCAGGGCCTCTGTAGGATCAGCATTACGGTCTTAGTTAAAGACATGATCAGGGCCTCAGTTAGGTGGAGTGTCAAGGCCTCAGTGACGGATAGCTTCAGGGCCTGTGTTAGGGACAGCCTCACGGCTTTATTTAGGGCCAGCATCAGGGCTCACTTAGGGATAGTGTCAGGACCTTGGTTCGAGATGGGTCAGTATATTAGCGCAGGATAGTGTTAGGCCTTTAGTTATTGCCGGCAGCAGGGCCTGCATTAGGGACAGCTTCCTGGCCTTACTTACAAACAGTGTCAGGGCCTTAGTGATGACTAGTCAGGGCCTTAATTAGGCACAGTATTAGGGCTTCAGGTAGGGTAAGAGGCAGGACATTAACTACGGACTAGGGATAAAGTCAGGAACGGAGCAAGGGACACTTTGAAGGCCTTAGTTATCGAGAGCACCTGGGCCTTCTTTAGGACCAGTATCACGGCCTTTGGTAGGGACAGTGTCAGGGCAAGACCTAGGAGGAGCATAAGGGCCTCTGTAGGATCAGCATCAGGGACTGGGGATGGGGATGGGGATGGGGATGGGGATGGGGATCGGGTAGCAGAGGGCCAGGGCTAGGGTTAGGGCTAGGGCCTTAGTTAGGAATAGTGTCAAGGCCTTAGTTAGGGTCACTGTCAGGGCCTTAGTTAGGGTTAGCATCACAGCCTTTCTTACGTATAATGTCAGAGCTTGAGTTAGAAGTAGTGTCAGGGCCTTAGTGAGGGACAGTGTCAGGTCCTTGGTAAGGACGAGCGTTCGAGCCCTTGTTATGTATAATGGCAGGGCCAGACTTAGGAGGAGAGTCAGGAAATTAGGCAGGGACACTGCCAGGGACTTAGTTAGGGACAGTATCACGGCCTGAGTTAGTACCAGTGTCAAGGCCTTAGTTAAGGACAGTGTCAGGGCAAGGACTAGGAGGAGCATAAAGGCCTCTGTAGGAGCTGGGGCAGGAGCTGGGACTGGGGCTGGGGCTGGGGCTGGGGCTGGGGCTAGGGCTAGGGGCTTACTTAGGAATAGTGTCAAGGCCTTAGTCAGGGTCACTGTCAGGGCCTTAGTTAGGGTTAGCATCAGAGACTTCTTTAGGTATAATATCACGGCCTGAGTTAGAAGTAGTGTCAGGGACTTAGTGAGGGACAGTGTCAGGGCCTTGGTTAGGACGAGCCTCAGAGCCTTTGTTATGTATAATGGCAGAGCCAGAGTTAAGAAGAGAGTACCGCCCTCACTTAGGGACAATATCAGTGCCTTAGTTAGGGACAGTATCACGGCCTTGGGGCTAAATTCAGGGCCTGAGTTAAGCATAGCATCAGGGCTTTAGTTGCCATAAGAGGCTCGACTTTAGCTAAAGACAGGGATAAGTTATGATCTAGGTATATTGTCAGGACATGACACAGATATAGTGTCAACACATTAGTTACTGAGAATATCGGGGCCTTCTTTAGAACTACTATCAGGGCTTCAGATAGGGACAGCGTCTCTGCCTGACGTAGGGAGAGCGACAGGGCCCGAGTGAGGCCTAGATTCAGGTCCTTAGCTGGGGACACTGTCAGGGCATGACTCAGGAGCAGCATCAGGGCCTCTGTAGGATCAGCATTACGGTCTTAGTTAAAGACATGATCAGGGCCTCAGTTAGGTGGAGTGTCAAGGCCTCAGTTACAGAGAGCTTCAGGGACTGTGTTAGGGACACACTCAGGGCTTTATTTAGGGCCAGCATCAGGGCTGACTCAGGGTTAGTGTCAGGACCTTGGCTCTAGAGGGGTCAGTATATTAGCTCAGGATAGTGTTAGGCCTTTAGTTATTGCCGGCAGCAGGGCCTGCATTAGGGACAGCTTCCTGGCCTTACTTACAAACAGTGTCAGGGCCTTAGTGATGACTAGTCAGGGCCTTAGTTAGGCACAGTATTAGGGCTTCAGGTAGGGTAAGAGACTGGACATTAACTACGGACTAGGGATAAAGTCAGGAACGGAGCAAGGGACACTTTGAAGGCCTTAGTTATCGAGAGCACCTGGGCCTTCTTTAGGACCAGTATCACGGCCTTTGGTAGGGACAGTGTCAGGGCAAGACCTAGGAGGAGCATAAGGGCCTCTGTAGGATCAGCATCAGGGACTGGGGATGGGGGTGGGGATGGGGATGGGGATCGGGTAGCGGAGGGTTAGGCTAGGGTTAGGGCTAGGGCCTTAGTTAGGAATAGTGTCAAGGCCTTAGTTAGGGTCACTGTCAGGGCCTTAGTTAGGGTTAGCATCAGAGCCTTTGTTAGGTATAATGTTAAAGCCTGAGTTAGAAGTAGTGTCAGGGCCGTAGTGAGGGACAGTGTCAGGTCCTTGGTAAGGACGAGCGTTCGAGCCCTTGTTATGTATAATGGCAGGGCCAGAGTTAGGAGGAGAGTCAGGCAATGAGTCAGGGATACTGTCAGGGCCTTAGTTAGGAACAGTATCACAGCCTGAGTTATTAGTAGTGTCAAGGCATTACTTAAGGACAGTGTCAGTCAAGGCCTAGGAAGATCATGAGGGCTTCTGTAGAATCAGAGGCTGGGGCTGGCGCAAGGGCTTGGGCTAGAGCTACGGATAGGGCTCGGGCTAGGGCTACGGCTAGGGCTAGGGCCTTAGTTAGGAATAGCGTCAAGGCCTTAATTTGGGTCACTGTCAGTGCCTTAGTTTGGGTTAGCCTCAGAGCCTTCGTGAGGTATAAAGTCAGGGCCTGTGGTAGAAGTCGTGTCAGGGCCTTAGTGAGGGACAGTGTCAGGGCCTGAGTTAGGAGTGGAATCAGTGCCTCTCTTAGGAACAGTGTCAGTGTCTGTGTTAGGTGCAGTGTCAGGGCGTAAGATAGGCCAGTGCCAGGGCCTTACTGAGGACGAGCATCAGAGCCTTGGTTTGGTATTGTATCACGGACTGAGCTAGCCGTAGTCTCAGGCCCTGATTAGGGACAGTGTCAGGGCCTTGGTTAGGACTACCATCAGAGCCTTTATTAGGGACAGTGTCAGAGTTTTGGCTAGGACTGGCGTCAGGGCCTTCTGTTAGGAACACTGTCAGGGCCTGAGTCAGGCATAGTGTTAGGGACTTTGTTACGGACAGTATCAGGCCCTGACGTTGGACCACCACGTAGGCCTTAAATAAGGACAGTGTCACGGCCTTGGGGCTAAATTGAGGGCCTGAGTTATGCATAGCATCAGGGCTTTAGTTGCCGTAAGAGGCTCGACTCTGGCTAAAGACAGGGATAAGTTATGATCTAGGTGTACTGTCAGGAAGTGACCCAGGTATAGTGTCAATATCTTAGTTACTGAGAATATTGGGGCCTTGTTTAAAACCAGTGTCACGGCTTCAGGTAGGTACAGCGTCAGAGCCTGACGTAGGGAGAGCGACAGGGCCCGAGTGACGCCTAGCATCAGGCCCTTAGCCGGAGACACTGTCAGTGCATAACTTAGGAGCAGCATCAGGGCCTGTATAGGATCAGCATTACGGTCTTAGTTAAAGACCAAAATAGACATTTCTTCAATGAAGATATACAGACTGCCAACAAACACATGAAACTATGCTCAACATCATTAATCTTTAGAGAAATGCAAATCAAAACTACAATGAGATATCATCTCACACCAGTCAGAATGGCCACCATCAAAAAATCCAGAAACAGTAAATGCTGCAGAGGATGTGGAGAGAAGGGAACACTCTTGCACTGCTGGTGGGAATGTGAATTGGCACAGCCACTATGGCGAACAGTATGGAGGTTCCTTAAAAAACTACAAATAGAACTACCATATGACCCAGCAATCCAACTATTGGGCATATACCCTGAGAAAACCGTAATTCAAAAACAGTCATGTACCAGAATGTTCACTGCAGCTCTATTTACAATAGCCTGGAGATGGAAACAACCTAAGTGTCCATCATCGGATGAATGGATAAAGAAGATGTGGCACATATATACAATGGAATATTACTCAGCCACAAAAAGAAACGAAATTGAGCTATTTGTTATGAGGTGGATGGACCTCGAGTCTGTCATACAGAGTGAAGTAAGTCCCAAAGAGAAAGACAAATACCGTATGCTGACACATATATATGGAATTTAAGAAAAAAAAAATGTCATGAAGAACCTAGGGTTAAGACAGGGATAAAGACACAGACCTACTAGAGAATGGACTTGAGGATATGGGGAGGGGGAAGGGTGAGCTGTGACAAAGTGAGAGAGTGGCTTGGACATATATACACTACCAAACGTAAAATAGATAGCTAGTGGGAAGCAGCCGCATAGCACAGGGAGATCAGCTTGGTGCTTTGTGACCACCTAGAGGGGTGGGATAGGGAGGGTGGGAGGGAGGGAGACGCAAGAGGGAAGGGATATGGGAACAGACGTATATGTATAACTGATTCACTTTGTAATAAAGCAGAAACTAACACACCATTGTAAAGCAATTAGACTCCAATAAAGATGTTAAAAAAATGATTCTTTGGCAAAATCCTGCACCTTGTTGCTACTTGTTCATTCCTCATTGCTTTCAATTCCTAGAAAGCATCTTTGCAAGGCAACATGGACATTCACACCTGGATGACGCTGTTTCCACAGAAGGCCCTGACACTGCCCCTAAATAACGGCCTGACACTGGTCCCAAGTATGGACCTGATCCTGTCCATAACTAAGGCCCCGAAGATGTCCCTCATGAAGTCTCTGACACTGCCCTTAATAAGCCCCTGACACTGTCCCTAGCTCATGGCCTAAGCTATAACTTACAAAGTCCCTAACACTATCCCCAGGATGCTGACACCCTCCCTGAGGCTTTAATGCTGTCCTTTAGTGCCTAAGTGGTGACAAAATAACACCCTGATTTTATTACTAAGGCCCTGAGTATATCCCCAAGAAAGTCTCTGAAGTGTCCCTAACTAACGGCCTGGACTGTCTCTTACGAAGGCCCTCAAGTGACCTCTGAGGGCCTCACAACACTGTCCCTAACTAAGGCCCCGTTGCTGGCCCTAACGAACGTCCTGATGCTGAAGCTAACTGAGGCCCTGATGCTCTTCCCAACTAAGGCCTTGATGCCCATTCTACCTGAGGCCCTAAAACTGTCTGTAACTAATGACCTGACTCTTTTCCTAACTAACACCCTCATTTTGTCCCTCATTAATGCCCTGACACTGGTCGACACCACAGCCCTGATGCTGGCCCAGTCTAAGGCCTGGACGATGTCCCTAATAGTCTTAGATGTCCCTCACCGTTGTCCTGACCCTGTCCCTCACCGAGGCCCTGACCCTCTTCCTAACTAAGGCCCGGATGCGGTCTCTACCTCAGAATCTGAAATTCTCATGTCCCGACTCTCCCTAACATCCTGACGCTGCCCCTAAGTGAGGCCCTGGCACTCTTCTTAACTAAGGAATTGCCGCCGTCCCCACCTAAAACCCTGACACTGTCTGTAACTAATGACCTCTTTCCCTAACTAACACCACCGTTTTGGCCCTACCTAACGCCCTCACACTGGTTCTAATTATGGCCACGATGCTGGCTCTAAGGCCCTGAAGAGACCCCTAAGGAACAGCCCGACCTGTGTCGAGCTAAGGCTCTCACGTTCTCTCTTAACTGAAGCACTGACACTGTCCCTAACTTAGGCCCTGATGCTGTCCCCTAGAGTCTCAGCTGTCACTAAATAATGCCCTGATCCTGTCCACAACTAAGGCCCTGAATATGTCCCTAAGTGCATCTCTGACGATGTCCTCAACAGCCTGAACGCTCTTCAGGTTATCTCTGAGGCTCTGACACTGGCCCTTCCTAAGGCCTCACCCCGGCGTTGTCCCAGGCTGCTGGGCAGTTCTCTCTTGTCCGCATCTCTGGCCAGCTGCCTGCCATTGGCCACTCTAAGGTTCTGCGATGCAGTGGTCCCACGTGGGATGTGCCTGTGTAGGCTCACCTGTGGGAGGAGAGTCATGGCCACTCCGCCCTCCAGGGGACGGCGGCTCAGGGTAGGAATCTCTCAGCCAGTGTCTGGAGAACGGGTTCTGTGTCCTTGTTTGTTGTAAATCCCTTGGAGTTACCTCTAACATGTTTTAAATGGATATCCCCCTCAGGATAATTTGATAATAATTTGATTATGTCAATAATCAAATTACTGATAAATAATATAAATTACTTACCACATAAAAATTCAGGAATGACATCATGAGAATGAGCAGGAAAACACCGGATGCCCCCCACCCCCAATGATCTATTACTTGGAGGATTTAAAATTCTAATGAGAAAACACTCACTCTCCTCACCCTCTTGGGTGTCAGCACAAGGCGGGAATGAGCTGCATCCTTTATTTATCCCTCTGATTTTCCAGAACCTTTCCTTCAAGGAGACATCTCTGGGCTCTGCGGGAGCTGTGAGTGGTGACCATCAGGTAAATCTGAGACTGAAAAGCAAGAGGAAAAGAGATACAGGAACAGATGAGAATCGGTGATGGGGAGAAGCAGGGGCATCCCCGTTCAATCGCAGGCCAAGGGTCTGGGTTAATCTCCAACGAAGCTAAGGACCACCAGGATCTGGCCCCACTGGCCTTGTCACCTGGTGTGGGGACTGGGGACAGCCAAACCACCATGGCCACTCTCAGAGAAATAAAGAAGGTGGGAGGGCACCCCGAGAGCCAGATTGAAAATGGTCATGCTGTGAGACAGTAAGATGCCCTTTTCAGAAAAGTGAAGACTGTTCTCTTGGCTCTCAAAGACTTGCAAATACTCTGTGTCCTTCTGGAGGCATGCTGAAGGCTTCAGCCTTTGAGGGCAGTAATGGGAGTGCATCGGGGCTCAACACCATCCAGCACTCACTCACTCCTTGAGGGTGCCGAGGATGACCAGTGACCACCCCTCGGGTGCCGTGGGGCCTGAAATTCCCTGATCACCGAGGACGGGAGGGGCCGCACAGACACTCCACTGGACCACCGGGGGCTTGGCCGGTGGGCTACATACAGTCCTTTATCAGATACATGGTTTGCAAACATCCTGTGCCATTTTGGATGGTGGATTATCTTATTCCTTGCTCCTTTTATACACAACTCCTTTTCATTTTGAGGAAGTCTAATTCATCTATTTTGTCTTTTGTTGCTTGTGCTTTCGGTAGATCTACGATATCATGACCAAATCCAAGGTCATGAAGATCTACTCTCATGTTTTCTTCTACGAGTTTTATAATTTTGGCTCTTGCACCTAGGCTTTTGGTCCATTTTGTGTTGATTTTGTATATGGGGTGGGGGGAGGTAAGGGTCCAACTTTACTCTTCTGCATGTGGGTATCCAGTTGTTCCACTACCTGTGCTAACTGTTTGGGAGAAAATACCTGCAAATGATGCGACCAACAAGGTCTTAATTCTAAAATATACAAACGGCTCATACAGCTCAAAAAAGAAAAAAAAATCAAAAAATAAGCAGAAGGTCTAAACAGACATTTCTCCAAAGACATACAGATAGCCAATAGGCACATGAAAAGATGCTCCACATCGCTAATTATTAGAGAACGCAAACCAAAACTACAGTGAGTTATCACCTCATAGTGGTCAGAATGGCCATCATTAAAATGTCTAGAAAGAAATGCTGGAAGGGGTGTGGTGTACTACATACACTACTGGTGGGAATGTAAATTGATGCAGCCACTATGGAAAACAGTATGGAGGTTCCTCAAAAACTAAAACTAGAATTACCATATGACCCAGCAATCCCACTCCTGGGCACATATCCAGACAAAACTATAATTCGAAAAGATACATGCACCCCAGCATTCACAGCAGCACTATTCACAATAGCCAAGACATGGAAGCAACCGGAATGTCCCTCAGCAGATGAATGGATATAGAAGATGTGGTACATATATACAACGGAATATTACTCAGCCATAAAACAGAATGAAATAATGCCATTTGCAGCTACATGGATGGACCTAGAGATTATCATACAAAGTGAAGTAAGTCAGACAGAGAACAACAAATACCATATGATATCACTTATATGTGGATTATAAAATGAGACCCAAATGAACCCATCTACAGAACAAAAACAGACTCACAAATATAGAAAACAGACTTGTGGTTGTCAAGGGGAAGACAGGGGAGAGGGATGGATTGGGAGTTTGGTATTAGTAGATGCAAATTATTATATATAGGATGGATACATAAGGTCTTCCTGTACAGCACAGGGAACTGTATTCAATACCCTGTAGTGAACCATAATGGAAAAGAATATGAAAAATATGTATATATGTATGTACGTATGTATGAATCACTTTGCTGTGCAGCAGAAATTAACACAACATTGTAGGTTAACTATACTTCAGTATCAATTAGTTTGAAGGCACTTTTATAAATTAGGTCTTAGTTCTCTTGTCCTTTCACCCTGGGACAAATGTATAACAGAAACTAACCTGGATTACTCCAGGATGAACTCATATCACACAGAACTTTAACTGTTGAACAAACCATGAATACCAGTTACACCATGGGATGTCCTGACCCAATATGAAGCTTGTAAACCTTGTAACAAGCCTGCAGAATCCACTAAATTTGGAAATTCAAACTGAAATGAAGCCACCTATCCCATGACTTCTCCACAACTAGTCATACAACATCAATTGGAAACCATATACGATCAAATGAATGTAGACAAAAACAAATATAGCCTTCCTTTTTTTCCCTTTTAGATGAATACGGTATTTAAGGTGATGTCTTGGGCCGTTTCAGGGTGTTACTCAATTTCCTGGGTATCTGCCATGCACACAGGAGGTACACAGGTTAGTTAACTTGTTTGTGCAACTAAATGAAGGTAGTTAATACCACAAAACTGTATACATAAAGTGAATTAAATGCTAAAAAAAAAAAAGTCGTGTTTTGTATTTTTAATGACAATGAAAAAAAAAAGTGTAGCGCTGATATTTGTTACAAAAATGAACGTTAAAAACATTCTTAGTGAAAAAAGCCATATAGAAAAGGCCCCCTAGATCCCATGCTCATCTTGTCTGCTTCAAATCCATCAAGGTTGTCCAAATGAGGGAGAAACTCAGTCATGGTTCCAGAAAAAGAAAACTGGATCAGGATGGAAAAAGACATTTTCATACCGTTCGGACAGTAGGTGAAGGTTGAAGTGGGGCTGAGTATTAAATTATAATGTGGACATCAGGATTTCTTCATTTAGGGGTTATGTGCTGGTGCCTTGGGCAAAACACACTGAGCATTTTGTGTCAAGTGGCAAATGTGAGTACTTTTTGACATTACTGCAACTTTTCTGTACATTTTAAATTACTGGAAAGTAAATTACTTTTCCAGACAACCATGTCAGGATCATGCCAGAAAATCAGAGAAAACAGACATCAAATTTTTCTTATAGAGGCCAAGACTTACCCAGACCACGTTCAACCAAAGTTGTGATACTTATTTCCCTTGTAGGAGTCCGCACGGTATTAAGAGGCACCGTGGGAAGAGTGTAGTAGTAGCTACCATGTCGTGGGTCCTGTGGATCACCTGGGGGGCAGTAGAAACGGTGAGATTTTAGTATTGCAATTGTTCACATTACTTCAAAAACTATGTTAAAAAAAAATTCAGTAAAGTTGCAAAATATGCACTCAATATACACAAATCAGTTTCGTTTCTATACACTAATAATGAACCACCAGCAAGAAACATTAAGAAAACAATCCCATTTACAATTCCATCCAAAAGAACGAACTATTTAGCAATAAATTTAACCAAGGACACGAAAGACCTATACTCAGAAAACTATAAAGCACTGGTAAAGAAACTGAAGGCACAATAGGAAACAATATTCCATGCTCATGCGTCAGAAAAATTACTATTATTAAAATGTTTGGGAGAGGGGGAAGGTGGCGGAAGAGTACGACACGCAGATCACCTTCCTCTCCACAGATACATCACAAATACAGCTACACGTGGAACCACCCCTACAGAACACCCACTGAACGCTGGCAGAAGACCTCAGACCTCCCAAAAGGCAAGAAACTCCCCACGGGGCTTCCCTGGTGGCGCAGTGGTTCAGAGTCCGCCTGCCGATGCAGGGGACACGGGTTCGTGCCCCGGGCCGGGAAGATCCCACATGCCGCGGAGCGGCTAGGCCCGTGAGCCATGGCCGCTGAGCCTGCGCGTCCGGAGCCTGTGCTCCGCAACGGGAGAGGCCACAACAGTGAGAGGCCCGTGTACCGAAAAAAAAAAGAAAAGAAAAAGAAAAGAAACTCCCCACGTACCTGGGTAGGGCAGAAGAAAACAGAATAAACAGAGACGAAAGGATAGGGCCGGGACCTGCACCAGTGGGAGGGAGCCGTGAAGGAGAAACGGTTTCCACACACCAGGAGCCCCTTCGCGGGCGGAGACTACGGGTGGCGGAGGGGGAAAGCTTCGGAGCCGCGGAGGAGACCGCAGCCACAGGGGTACGGAGGGCAAAGCAGAGAGATTCCCGCACAGAGGACCGGTGCCGACCGCCACTCACCAGCCCGAGAGGCTTTTCTCCTCACCCGCCGGGGCGGGCGGGGCTGGGAGCTGAGGCTCGGGCTTCAGTCAGAGCGCACTGGCGGCGTGAACACAGCCTGAAGGGAGTTAGTGCGCCACGGCCGGCCGGGAGGGAGTCCGGGGAAAAGTCTGGAGCTGCCGAAGAGGCAAGAGACTTTTCCTTCCCTCTTTGTTTCCTGGTGCGTGAGGAGAGGGGATTCAGAGCGCTGCTGAAAGGAGGAGCTCCAGAGACGGGCGCGAGGCGCGGCTGAAAGGGCGGACCCCAGAGACGGGCGTGGGACGCTGGGGCTGCTGCTGCCGCCACCAAGAAGCCCCTGTGCGAGCGCAGGTCACTCTCCACACCTCCCCTCCCGGGAGCCTGTGCTGCCCGCCACCGCCACGGTCCCGGGCTCCACAGACCACATCCCCGGGAGAACGCACGGGCGCGCCTCGTGCTGACGCAACGTCACGCCGGCCTCCGCCGACGCACGCTCGCCCCGCCTCCGTGCCCCTCCCTCCCCCGCGGCCTGAGGGAGCCAGAGCCCCCGCATCAGCGGCTCCTTTAACCCCGTCCTGTCTGAGCGAAGAACAGACGGCCTCCGGCGACCTACATGCAGAGGCGGGGCCGAATCCAAAGCTGAGCCCCGGGAGCTGTGCGAACAAAGAAGACAAAGGGGAATCTCTCCCAGCAGCCTCAGAAGCAGCGGATTAAAGCTCCGCAATCAACTTGATGTACCCTGCGTCTGTGGAATACCTGAATAGACAACGAATCATCCCAAATTGAGGAGGTGGACTTTGAGAGCAAGATTTATGATTTTTTTCCCCTTTTCCTCTTTTTGTGAGTGTGTACGTGTATGCTTCTGTGTGAGATTTTGTCTGTATACCTTTGCTTTCACCATTTGTCCTAGGGTTCTATCCGCCCGTTTTTTTTTGTTTTGTTTTGTTTTTTTTACTTAAAAAATTTTTTCTTAATAATTCTTTATTTTAATAACTTTATTTTATTTGACCTTACTTTATTTTCTTTTATCCTCTTTCTTTCTTTCTTTCTTTCTTTCTTTCTTTCTTTCTTTCTTTCTACTTTTTCTCCCTTTTATTCTGAGCCGTGTGGATGAAAGGCTCTTGGTGCTGCAGCCAGGAGTCATTGCTGTGCCTCTGAGGTGGGAGAGCCAACTTCAGGACACGGGTCCAAAAGAGACCTCCGAGCTCCACGTAATATCCAACGGCGAAAATCTCCCAGAGATCTCCATCTCAACACCAACACCCAGCTTATCTCAATGACCAGCAAGCTACAGTGCTGGACTCCCTATGCCAAACAACTAGCAAGACAGGAGCACAACCCCACCCATTAGCAGAGAGGCTGCCTAAAATCATAATAAGTCCAAGACACCCCAAAACACACCACCAGACGTGGACCTGCCCACCAGAAAGACAAGATCCAGCCTCATCCACCAGAACACAGGCACCCTCCACCAGGAAGCCTACACAACCCACTGAACCAACTTTAGCCACTGGGGACAGACACCAAAAACGACGGGAACTACGAACCTGCAGCCTGCAAAAAGGAGACCCCCAAACACAGTAAGAGAAGCAAAATGAGAAGACAGAAAAACACACAGCAGATGAAGGAGCAAGATGAAAACCCACCGGACCTAACAAATGAAGAGGAAATAGGCAGTCTCCCTGAAAAAGAATTCAGAATAATGATAGTAAAGATGATCCAAAATCTTGGAAATAGAATAGAGAAAATGCAAGAAACATTTAACAAGGACCTAGAAGAACTAAAGATGAAACAAGCAACGATGAACAGCACAATAAATGAAATTAAAAATACTCTAGAAGGGATCAATAGCAGAATAACTGAGGCAGAAGAACGGATAAGTGACCTGGAAGATAAAATAGTGGAAATAACTACTGCAGAGCAGAATAGAGAAAAAAGAATGAAAAGAACTGAGGACAGTCTCAGAGACCTCTGGGACAACATTAAACGCACCAACATTTGAATTATAGGGGTTCCAGAAGAAGAAGAGAAAAGGAAAGGGACTGAGAAAATATTTGAAGAGATTATAGTTGAAAACTTCCCTAATATGGGAAAGGAAATAGTTAATCAAGTCCAGGAAGCACAGAGAGTACCATACAGGATAAATCCAAGGAGAAACATGCCAAGACACATATTAATCAAACTGTCAAAAATTAAATGCAAAGAAAACATATTAAAAGCAGCAAGGGAAAAACAACAAATAACACACAAGGGAATCCCCATAAGGTTAACAGCTGATCTTTCAGCAGAAACTCTGCAAGCCAGAAGGGACTGGCAGGACATATTTAAAGTGATGAAGGAGAACAACCTACAGCCAAGATTACTCTACCCAGCAAGGATCTCATTCAGATTGGATGGAGAAATTAAAACCTTCACAGACAAGCAAAAGCTGAGAGAGTTCAGCACCACCAAACCAGCTTTACAACAAATGCTAAAGGATCTTCTCTAGGCAAGAAACACAAGAGAAGGAAAAGACCTGTAATAACAGACCCACGCACATATGGTCACCTTATCTTTGATAAAGTGGCAGGAATGTACAGTGGAGAAAGGACAGCCTCTTCAATAAGTGGTGCTGGGAAAACTGGACAGGTACGTGTAAAAGTAGGAGATTAGATCACTCCCTAACACCATACACAAAAATAAGCTCAAAATGGACTAAAGACCTAAATGTAAGGCCAGAAACTATCAAACTCTTAGAGGAAAACATAGGCAGAACACTCTATGACATAAATCACATCAAGATCCTTTCTGACCCACCGCCTAGAGAAATGGAAATAAAAACAAAAACAAACAAATGGGACCTAATGAAACTTCAAAGCTTTTGCACAGCAAAGGAAACCATAAACAAGATGAAAAGACAACCCTCAGAATGGGAGAAAATATTTGCAAATGAAGCAACTGACAAAGGATTAATCTCCAAAATTTACAAGCAGCTCATGCAGCTCAATAACAAAAAAACAAACAACCCAATCCAAAAATGGGCAGAAGACCTAAATAGACATTTCTCCAAAGAAGATATACAGATTGCCAACAAACACATGAAACAATGCTCAACATCATTAATGATTAGAGAAATACAAATCAAAACTAGAATGAGATATCACCTCACACCAGTCAGAATGGCCATCATCAAAAAATCTAGACACAGTAAATGCTGCAGAGGATGTGGAGAAAAGGGAACACTCTTGCACTGCTGGTGGGAATGTGAATTGGCACAGCCACTATGGCGAACAGTATGGAGGTTCCTTAAAAAACTACAAATAGAACTACCATATGACCCAGCAATCCAACTACTGGGCATATACCCTGAGAAAACCATAATTCAAAAAGAGTCATGTACCAAAATGTTCACTGCAGCTCTATTTACAAGAGCCCGGAGATGGAATCAACCTAAGTGTCCATCATCGGATGAATGGATAAAGAAGATGTGGCTCATATATACAATGGAATATTACTCAGCCCCCAAAAGAAACGAAATTGAGCTATTTGTAATGAGGTGGATGGACCTTGAGTCTGTCATACAGAGTGAAGTAAGTCAGAAAGGGAAAGACAAATACCATATGCTGACACATATATATGGAATTTAAGGAAAAAAATGTGAAGAACCTAGGGTTAAGACAGGAATAAAGACACAGACCTACTAAAGAATGGACTTGAGGATATGGGGAGGGGGAAGGGTAAGCTGTGACAAAGTGAGAGAGTGGCTTGGACATACATACACTACCAAACGTAAAATAGATAGCTAGTGGGAAGCAGCCGCTTAGCACAGGGAGATCAGCTTGGTGCTTTGTGACCACGTAGAGGGGTGGGATAGGGAGGGTGGGAGGGAGGGAGACGCAAGAGGGAAGAGATATGGGAACATATGTATATGTTTTACTGATTCACTTTGTTATAAATCAGAAACTAACACACCATTTTAAAGCAATTATACTCCAATAAAGTTGTAAAAAAAATGTTTATTCTACCTAAAGCCATCAACAACCAGTGCCTGGAAAACTAGACACCGGACTCCAAAGAACGACAGTGGTCACCCTCTACACTGTATATAAAGCTAACTAAAAGCACACAGTATTCCACATTAAATTCTTTCTCTCCTGAGTCCCCTGAAGATGCACCCACCCAGCCAGCAGTCAGTTGCACAGGAAGATTCTCCACACTTGCTCATTTTTTCCTCTTGCGGAGTCTCCTCACCAGTGGCTCCTGAGAAATCCCAGCTCCTGTCAGTGTGGACAATGCCTCATGTTCCAGAAACCTAAGCCCTGACAGGAGACAAAGCTCCCGTCTGCTTGTCACAGAGCAAAGTCTGTGGGCAGGGTGCACCTGTGCCCCCAGGGTCAGACAGGTGGGTTTGGCGCCCCCTGTGGGACGTGAGAAAAGTGCCGGGAGTGCCGCACTCACAAACCCAGAGGCCTCATCCGGAAGGCAGTTCTGCTGTATATACTAAGTTTGGAAATCCAAACTGAAATGGAGCCAAGTGTCTCACTGTATCTTCTCCAAAATTGGTTAAGGAGCAATTAATTACAAACCATATGTAATGAAATGAATGTAGACACAAACATTACAACTTAAACCAAAATTCACTCAAAATTGCCCATAGACAAATTTAAATTACCAAACTATAAAAATCCTAGACAAAAAAAGATAATCTACATGACTTTGGGTCTGGTGACCTTATTCAGAAAACAGGAAGACAAACCACAAACTGCAAGAGACTATTGCCAAAACACATATCTGTTAAAGGATTTGTACTCAAATTATGCCAACAGCGCCATTAAAATTTAGTAAAGATTGAAACACACACCTAGCCCAGGAAGATAAACAGGCAGTAAATAAGCATACAAGAATATGCTCAAGATGCTGGTGGAATGCATGTACAACCAACTTTGGAAGACAGTTTGGCAGTTTTTTCCAAATCTAAAAAGTCTCACCTTAGGATCCAAGAAGTGTACCTCTTGTATTTAGACAACTGCTTTGAAAAACTGTGTTCAAACCAAAACTAGCATCAAGTAATGCACAGCAGCTCTATTCATAATGGCTAAAAACTTAAGATATCAGGATGTCCTTCTGTAGATGAATTCATAAGCAAATTAGGGCACATACATGTCAAGGGGAGCAGAATACACCACACCAAAATATGCCCATTTGACAAAAGGATTATTTTGGACTGGTTAATTTAAGAAACAGCAGACCCAGGAGAATCTTTCAAAACCAAGTAGATGGCTTCCCTGGTGGCACAGTGGTTGAGAGTCTGCCTGCCGATGCAGGGGACACGGGTTCGTGCCCTAGTGTGGGAAGATCCCACATGCCGCGGAGTGGTTGGGCCCATGAGCCATGGCCGCTGAGCCTGCACGTCCAGAGCCTGTGCTCTGCAACGGGAGAGGCCACAACAGTGAGAGGCCCATGTACCGCAAATAAATAAATAAATAAATAAAGTAGAAAATGCCCTTTTAGGAGGTAAATTTCCATTTATTAAGGATATCTCCATTTGTAAGGGTATGTCCCTCTTTGGACCAGGAATTGAAAGATGACTAAATATCAAGAAAAGTTTGTTGGGACTTCCCTGCTGGTCCAGTGGTTAAGACTCCACACTCCCAATGCAGGGGACCAGGGTTCAATCCCTGGTCAGGGAACTAGATCCCACATGCTGCAATTAAGGGCCTGCATGCCGCCACTAAAGATTACACAGGCTGCAACTAAGACCCAGTGCAGCCAAATAAATAAATGTTTAAAAAAAAAAAAAAACAAAGCTTGTCAATGAAATAGGCCTGGATGTAAATCTGTGTAACAACCATACCCTTGTTTACTGGGCTTTGACTAATAACATCCCTTAAATGGCTTCCTCCATTCCCTAACATCTTTCTTTTGTTCTCAGCAGAAGATAGCATTTAAGGTAATGGCTTGGGCCATTTCAGGGAGTGACTCAGTTTTCCTGGGTATCTTTCAAGTATACAGGAGGTACGCATGGGATATATTAAACTTCTGATTGTTTTCTCCAGTTCATCTCTTTTTCATTACAAGGGAGATCTCAATAAAGAACATAGAAGTGTAGAGGGAAAATTATTTTTCCTCTCATATACATGCAGTGCAATAGTATTCAGAGATATAAAGGAATGGATCATCAACCCATGCAAATATATATAGATAGATATACATGCAACTAACACGTACATTGCTAAGTGAAAGAATCCAGTCTGAAGTGCTACACACTGTATGACCTCATTTATATGACATTCTAGAAAAGGTAAAACTGACACTGGTAAACAGTTTAAGGAATATGTGGTAGAAATAGTCCATATGATACTTTAGTGGTGAATACCTGTCACTATGCATTTGTCTACACCCACAGATTTTTACAACACAACAAGTAATTTACAATCTATTCAAACTTAGCTACTTAGGATATGGGAGTGTCAAAGCCTGGAATACAGAATGTAACAAAGAATCTAACTGTTTCAGAAATGTATGGAAAAACTCACTGTTGGTAGTGGGACAAATGGGCTGACCTAAGTTAACTTTGGAAATGTACAGAATCTGTAGGCCAAAGACAAAATGTGCCATACATACACAGTGGACTCTAAGTTCTTTCCCATGAGGGGTAGTAGCTAACAGTACTGAAACTACTATATCAGTAATCGAATGGAACAAGCACTGAATTTAATAAATGACAAATGGTGGAAGCCAGGTTTCTTACCACTGGTGGGATGTTACAGTCAAACAAAGGGAAAAGATTACGATATCCATGTCATAACAGATCCGGTTGGAGACATCGGTATAAACTATCTTTAGCCTACACATAGTTCCATATGGATATCTTTATAATTATGTGTATATGCATAGGCTGGGATACATGCATGTATTTCTATGTACTGTCAGCTGAGTATATTGAGCTCCCACATGTAAGTTTTTAATACCATTCTCTAATAAAAGGAACAAGGGCTCTTTGAAGAAAGGGCTGTGCTAGGACTGAGACAGTAAATATATGAAGCAGCGTAATCTTAAAATATCAGAAAGTAAAGAAGTACCCAAAATTTTAAAAAACCCACAAAAGGAAAATTATGTAAAATGAAAACAGGAGCAAATGGAAAAAGCTCTCAACAGCCAAAGCAAGAATGAACTAAGCAGTCTAATAATGTAGTGCTGGATTATAAACACAAGTTTACAATAATCATTCACGTGTCCAAACTGGTAAAAATAAATTACATAGTTTTCGATGAATGGTGTTAAATAGAAATCTCCTATGTACAAAGCCTCTAAACAATGTATATAGACACTCAGCTGTCCATCAAGGATGTGAAGCTAACCCCTCTCTCCTCAAGTGTGGCTTCTGCATTATGACTTCCTCCTAAATAAGACACACAGGATGGACATGGGAAAAAAATTAACCTGTGGGAAAACTTGACAAACACTACTTCAGCTAGGTGACCAAAGTTAAGAATATAAGTGAGAAGTTTCCTTAAGAGCCTGTCCTCTTGATATATAGTGAAGAGGAAGCACTTCACCTCTGTGATCTGCTTTTTCAAAGCCAAGTCTAACCACGACAAAAACACCAAGCAAATCCCAGTGCCCGGCAGTCTATACAATACCTGACCAGTCCTCCTCCACACTGTCAAGGTCATGGAAACAAGGAGAGTCTGAGCAACTGTCAGAGCCCAGAAGAGACTAAACAGACATGATGACCCCATGTCCTTTGAGACCCTGGAACAAGGAAAGTTATAAAAAAGGGAACGTGAATAGGAACTTCAGTTAATAGTAAAGTATCAGTATTTGTTCATTATTTGTCATGATTCTGTAAAAAATCAGACAGGAAAAAGTAAACGTCAAATAAGAGAAATCTACTGTAACAAACTGGAAATCTAGAGGAAAAGGGGGATTTCTTTGTAAAAACACATTACCAAAATGGACCCTAAATTAAGGAAAACACAAAAAAGCCAATTAATCACTGAGGAACCTCTTCCCCTACTGGTTATCCTATCACTGTTCCAGGCTTTTCCTCTCCTGGGACAGGGAAGGAACAGGGACAGAGCTGTTTGGCAGCTCCCCTAGTATATGACCCCACCCAGTGTCTTCACCTCCCCCAGCCACGCCTTCCCAGTGAGGACACCTGAGGAAGGATCAGGGATTATTGACTCAAATGTATCAACCAGGACTTTTTCTTTTCCCAGCGACTGGACACACTTACGGAAGTAAAATAAATTAGTATTTATTGTAAGGGTAGAAATACATTAATACTTGCAAGTGACAAGTTGAAGAATGGGTTTGGACCTGGCAGGTCCAGCGGCTCACACTGTCTCAGTGTGACCTTGCTTCTCTCCAAACTTTGTCCTGCTCAGTGCCTTTGGGGGACCCCATTCACAGGCACAGGCTCTCTCACTGCCCTTTGGCCAACAGCAGTTCTAGGCTGACAACCACTCACCATCCATTTTCCGAGAAAGAGTTTCTCCTTTTCTTGGATTCCAAAAAGTCATGGTTTTAAATGCCTTTGATCTGGCTTGGGTTGCATTCTCATCCTTGACCCAACACCAGAAGGTGGAAAATGGGACTGGCTAGATGTGGGTTGTAAACCCTTCTTCGAGCTGGGTGGAACATGGGGTCATCCTTCTGCAACTGTTTGGACTGGAAGCAGGTGAGATGTAATTCCCAAAGGAAAACTGAGGCACTTGGGCCTGAGAACAGATGTTGGCTGGGAGAAAGCAACAGATTCTAAGTCAATGACAGCTCACTGCACAGCACAGAATCTGACACAAAAGGAAGAAAGGGGTTCACTTAGGGTCAGGGGCTGCAGCTATGTATCCAGTGCTCTTACTGTCCCTCCTAAGACTGCAAGAAGTTCTTTCACTTGCTGAAAAGTCAGGATCATTGGTGGTGGTAAACTCAAGTCTCTTTCCTTGGGCATCAGGTCCTCACATCTCAGAGGCTGGCCCAGAACAGCCCATGTGCCCTCAGAACACACACAGACCTCATTCCTGCCCCTGAGAGGAGGGAGCCCGTGAGTTATGCCATCTCCCTGGCCATATTAATTGCTCATCCCTGAAAAACAATACTGCTCCTTTTCCAGTTTCTTCTCTCTCCTTTTCTAAGGGAAGAAACCAAAAGCCAGGGTGGTAAGGAAACTCTTGTGCAATGAAGTAACGGGAGGCTCAAGAATTATTCCATGCCATGGAACCCATAATTGTCAGGCTTCCAGAGGCCACATGGATGCATATGGCTCTCCAAGACAAAGGCAGTGTCAGTGTAAACCTCCCACTGGGAGGTCCAGGTGCTCCCATATCTTTGATTCTTAATGAATATGCATGTCAAAAGTTTCTAAGGACTGAAAGGACAAAGGATTGCAGGGCCATGGTCTGCTGTATGGGTGTTGTGTCAGGGACACACTCCAAAGTTTAGAGGATTATTACTTCTCTTGGCAGCCTATGAGGCTGTGAGCGGGAGGCCTTTTTCTCAGCCACATGCATGTTGGTAGTTGAAACTTCTCAAAGGAATGTCTACACTGCCCAGGTAGCTCTTGAATTGCTCAGCATCATGGTCAGCTCTGTAACTGTACACGAGGGCCTGACAATGCCCAGGCTGGACTGAGCTAGAGGACCACAGATGCCTGCCTGGATAGTCAGAGGTCAAGGGCTGTCCTTCCTGAGACTTGATCATCTATTCATGCCCACTCAGATGGAACAAAGGATGCCTCCAGGGCCAGGAGGGCCCCACCAGCCCTTAAGAAGGCGGCATCTGGGGGCTGGCAGGTCACTGCACCCAGTCCTGTATAAATCCACACGTGTCCGCTGAGTGCCCTCCTGTCTTGGCTGTGCTGGAACCTGGGGCTGCCCAGGCAGAGTAGGGCCAGCATCACCATTCCCAGGTAGGAGGGCAGAAGGAAACCATGCATGACTTCTGACACCCTCCCCAATCCTTGACAGAGGTTGAGTTGGATAAGAAACAGTCCGAGACAAGAACAGACATTTCATTCTTCTCTCAGAGCCCAGGACTGGGGGAAGGGAGGCCCAGGACGGGGGAAGGGAGGCCAGAAAACCAGTTATTGACCTCAGCTCCCTGACTCCTGTTTGACCCTGGGCAAGTCCTATCCATTCTGGAGGCTTCAGAGAGAAGGAGAGGGGAGGGCAATGAGGGCCAATTGTGCTTAAACCTACCTCTAACCTTCACCCTAAGAACCCTAACCTCTAACTGTAACCCCCTAACAACCCTAACCCCAGACCTCTAGACCCTCGCCCATGACCCCTAAACTCTAACCCCCGACCCTTTAACCACAACCCTCTACCAAGACGCTCCAACAATGACCCCTAACCCTAAACCATGACCCCTGAACCCTCACACTGATTCAACCCTAGGCCTAAAGCCTGGCCTAGTGGGTACCGAGGTATGACTGTATTAACTCTCAAATAAACCAAGGAATTAAATCTTCCTGACCATGAATTTAGCAATGGTTTCTTAGATTTGAGAGTAAAGCATAAGAAATGAAAGAAAAAAATAGATAAATTGGATTTCCTCAAAATTACAAACCCTTGTGCATCAAAAGAGGCTATCCAGAAAGTAAAAAGACAGCCCACAGAATGGAAGACAATATTGGCACATTATATATCTGATAAGATTCTTTACCTAGAATATACCCAGGACTTCTACAACTCATCAAAAAAAAGACAAACAATAAAATTTTTGAAGCAGACAAATGGCTTGCATGGACTGCTCTCCAGGCAAGACATACAAACGGTCAACAAGGACATGGAAAGATGTCAAACGTCAGTAGTCATGATGAAAATGCAAATGAAAGCCACAGTGTGATGCCCCTTCACACGCACTAGAATAAAAATAAACTTTAAAATTAATTTTAAAATATATAAATAAAAATAACAAATGTTGGCAGCAATGCAGAAAAATTGGAACCCTTAAAAGTTACTTGTGGAGATGCACAATGGTGCAGTCTATGTGTACAAACCTTTACCATTTACTTAAAAATATAAAATATAATTACCATGTGGTTCAACAACTCCACTCCTAGATATATACCAAAAAAATGGAAAACAGGCGTTCAAACAAAAACTTGTACACCAATTATTCATAGCAGCACTGTTCACAATAGCCCAAGGTAGAAAAGATTTAAATGTCCATCAGCAGGTAAATGGATAAGCAAAATAAGGTAGATCCATAAGCTGCATTATTCTGTCATATAAAGGAATAAAGTAAAATTATACAGCTGCTGTGGAAAACTGTATGGTGGCTCCTCAAAAACTAGGAAAATGTGTGATCCCTTGATTCCACTCCAGGGTGTACACCCAGAATATTAGAAAGCAAGGACTGGAACAGACATTTGTACCCCATATTCATAGCAACATTATTCACAATAGCCAAAAGGTGGAAGCAACACAACACATCCTTCAACAGATGAATGGATAAGTACAGTGTAGTATATACACAATGGAATATGACTCAATCTTTAAAACTAAGGTAATTCTTACTCATGCTACAATGTGGATGAACCTTGAAGTCATTATACTAAGTGAAACCAGCCAGACACAAAAAGGACAAACGTTCTATGATTCCACTAGTATGAGGTATCCAGATAAGTCAAACTCAAAGACAAAGTAGAATAAGGTTGCCAGGGGTTGAGGTGAGTTAGTGTTTAATGGCTACGTTTTCACATGGGGAAAATAAAGTTCTGGAGATGGATGGTGAGGATATTTTTACAACAATGTGGATGCAGTTAATGCCATACAACTGTATACTTACAAATGGTTTAAATGGGGCTTCCCTCATGGCACAGGGGTTAAAAATCCGCCTGCCAGTACAGGGGACACGGGTTCAAGAGCTGGTCCTGGAAGATCCCGCGTGCCGCAGAGCAACTAAGCCCATGAGCCAGATCTACTGAGGCCTCGTGTCACAACTACTGAAACCCGTGCGCCTAGAGCTCGTGCACCGCAACAAGAGAAGCCACCACAATGAGAAGCCTGCACGTGGCAACAAAGAGTAGCCCCCGCTCGCCACAACTAGAGATAGCCTGCGTGCAGCAACAAAGACCTGACACAGCCAAAAAATAAAAAATTAAATATTTTTTTTAAAAGCTTTTAAAGGGCTTCCCTGGTGGTGCAGTGGTTGAGAGTCCGCCTGCCGATGCAGGGGACATGGGTTCGTGCCCCGGTCCGGGAAGGTCCCACATGCCGTGGGGCGGCTGGGCCCGTGAGCCATGGCCACTGAGCCTGCGCGTCTGGAGCCTGTGCTCTGCACCGGGAGAGGCCACAACAGTGAGAGGCCCGCGTACCGCAAAATTAAAAAAAAAAATGGCTTAAATGGTAAATGTTATGTGTTTTTAATCACAATTCAAAAAGTGAATGAAATAATGATCAGTGTTACAATGTGGATAAATACTGAAAACATCCTAAGTGAAAGAAGCCATATAGAAAAACCACCCAGATCATGCTCATCTTGTACACTTTAAATCCAGTAAAGTTTTTAAAGTGAGGAAAAGCCCCAGTGATGGTTCCAAGAAAAGAAAAGTGGATTCGAATGGAAAAATACATTTCCACAAAGCTGGGGCAGCTGGTGAAAGTTGAGTAAAAGCAACCTGGAGTATTTTATGAATGTGGAAAACTTTATACTGCTATTTAAAGTTTTTATACACTTGAAATTTATCAGAAAATAAAATACTTATCAAAATAACCATGTCATACCACGCCAGAAATGCAGACCTCAAACTCTGTTATAGAGGCCAACCCCTACCCAGATCCAGTTCACCCACAGTGGTGATCCTAATCACCCTTGTAGGAGTCCACATACTATAAGAGGCACCACGGGAAGATTATATTGGGAGCCACTATGTCTTGGGTGCTGTGGATGACCTGGATGTAGCTGAAACAGTGGGATTTCTGAATTCTAGTTTTCCACATTCAACCACCAAAAAACTGTTACAACTAAAAAATTAATTCAGTAAAGCTGCAGGATATAAAAAAAAGAAAAATCAATGCACAAAAATCATTTGTGATTTTATACACTGATAATGAACCATCAGAAAAAGATTTTTTTAAAAAAATCCCACTTACAATTGCATCCAAAAAGATAACTAGGAGTAAATTTCACCAAGGACGTGAAGGACCTGCACACTGAAAACTGGGAGACACTGATAAAGGAAACTGAACAGACAAAAATAAATGGGAAGATACCCTGTGCTCATGAGTGAAAAGAATACTGTGAAAATATGAATTCTAAGGTGGGACTTCCCTGGCCGTCCAGGGGTTGGGACTCTGCTCTCCCACTGCAGGGGGCATGGGTTCCATCCCTGGTTGGGGAATTAAGATCCCACATCCTGCATGCCACATGGTGTGGCCCCAAATATTTTTAATTAAAAAAATATATACATCCTAGCCAAATTAATGTACACATTCAACGCAATCCCTACCAAAAGTCCAATGACATTTTCCATAGAAACAGAACAAACTATTGTAAGTTGTGTGTGGAGCCACAAAGGACCCAGAAGAGCCAAAGCGACCCTGAGGCAGGAGAACGGGCTGGAGGCATCTTGCTCCCCGACTTCACACTTCATTATGAAACTACAGTCCCGAAAACGTGTGGAATTGGCACAAAAACAGGCCCACAGACCAGAGGAACAGAGCAGAGAACCCAGGAATCAACCTACAGGTATGTGGTCAGTTCCTTCACAAGAAAGGAGCCAAGAACATACACCAGGGAAAGGACAGTCCCCACAATGAACGGTGCTGGGAAAACCGGACGCCACTCACCAAAGAACAACACTGCACTCTGTCTACACCACACACAAAAGGGGCCAAAAACCCAGTTTTCCACATCAAGCCCCTCCTCTCCTGGGTCCTCTGAAGACAGACACCCTCAGCGGTCAGCCATGCACAGGAACCTTCTGCTCACTTTTCCTCACCTTTTCCGTCAGTGGCATCACCTCCCGGCAGGTCCTGAGGAGACCAGGCTCCTGTCAGCATGAACTGGACCCCACGGTGTCCCAAAGCTGAAGCCCCAGCGGGTCCTGAGGAGACCCGGCTTCCGTTAGTGTAGACTCGACCCCGGGTGGTCTCGAAGCCCAGCCGTCAGCGTGGACTCGGCCCCGCATGTCCCAGAAGCCAAAGCCCCAGTGGGTCCTGAGGAGACGGTGCTCCTCTCAGCATGAACATGAACAGCATGATCTGAACAGACGTCCCGCCGAAAAAGATACACAGAGAGTGAAAGTCATACAGAAACAAGCTCAACATCATACACCATTAGGGAATTACAAATTAAAATCATGAGATATCACAGCACACCTGTTAGGACTGCTAAGCTCCAAAAATAGGACAATACCAATTGCTGGAGGGTGAGGAACAAGAGGAACTCTCCCTCATCGCTGGGGGGATGCATGTGCAGCCACTTTGTAAGACAATTTGGCAGTTTTTTCCAAAGCTAAACAAGTCTCATGTTGGGATCCAACAATCGTGTTTCCAGTATTTAGGCAACTGCTTTGAAAATCTATGTCCAAATGCAAACAAGGGTGCAATTATTCACAGCAGCACTTTCATAATGGCTAAAAACTTGAAGAAATCAGGATATCCTTCAAAAGATGAATGCATAAGCAAATTGGGGTACATCCATGTCAAGGTGAGTAGAATATGCCACCCCAAAATATGTCTCTCTGGCATAAGGATTATTGGCCTGCCTTAAAAAAAAAAAAAAAAAAAAAAAAAAAGGCTTCCCTGGTGGCTCAGTGGTTAATAGTCTGCCTGTCGATTCAGGGGACACAGATTCGAGCCCTGGTCCAGGAAGATCCCACATGCCACAGAGCAACTAAGCCTGTGAGCCACAACTACTGAGCCCGTGTGCCACAACTACTGAAGCCTGCACGCCTAGAGCCTGTGCTCCGTGACAAGAAAAGCCACCACAATGAGAAGCCCACGCACCGCAATGAAGAGTAGCCGCTGCTTGCCACAACCAGAGAAAAGCCTGCACGCAGCAACAAAGACCCAATGCAGCCAAAAATAAAATAATAAATTTATTTTTTTTAAATCTCAGAAAACTGAGATTGCCGTATTATGAAGGACATTTACAATAGAGAAATCTCCATTTATAAGGGTATGTCCCTCTTTGCACCAAAAATAGGATAATTAAATCTTAAGTAACTCTTTTCAATGGAGAAGTCCTGACTTAAATGTGCAAACAGTCATACCCTCGTTTACTGAGCTTTGCATGATAACCTGCCATAAGTGGTCTTCCCCCGTTCCCCAGCATCTTTCTTCTGTTTTTAGCTGAAGACGGTATTTAAGGGGATGGTTATGGTCATTTCAGGGAGTGACTCAGTTTCCATGGTATCCCCCCTGTATTCAGAAGGTATGCATGTTATTAAACTTCTGCTTTTCTCCTGGTAATCTGTCTTTTATTACAGGGGCAGGGGGGACCTCAACCAAGAACCTAGAAAAGTAGAGGGAAAATTGTTTTTCCTCCCATACACCTGCAGTGAAATACTACTCAGCAGAAAGGAATGCACCACCAACCTATGGAAAGACATGGATAAATCTTCAGTATATACTGCTAAGTGAAAGAATCCAGTCTGAGGAGGCTGCACACAGTATGACCCCATTGATGACATTCTGGGAAAGGCAAAGCTACATAGATGATAAGCAGATCATGGGGTGGGGGGTTTGAAGTGTTCCACGTGATACTCTAGGGTGGATACCTGTCACTATGCAGTTGTCTAAGCCCACAGATGTGCACAGCCCAAGGGGCCAATCATAATCTATTCAAATTTAGTTATTTAGGATGTAGGAGTGTTGCAGGATGGAATACATAATGTCACAGAATCTAACTGTGTTAGAAATATATGGAAACAACTCACTGTAGGGGATGGGGTAAAAGCTGCTGACCTAAGTTACCTTTGGAAATGAATGGAATCTGTAGACTAAAGGCAAAATGGACCGTATATAAACAGTGGGCTTTATTCTACGAAGTTCTTTCCAGGGTGTAGTAGCTAACAATTCTGAAACCTCTGCACATGTAACCTGGAAAGGAGCCATGCACAGATAAATGGCAGATGGTGGGAGCCAGGCTCCTTGCTGTGGGAGCAGGAAGTTACAGATAAGCAAGGGGAGAGCCTCTGCCCTCATTATCCTGGATCTGGGCTTCCTGGGAGGATGCTGACTGGCTGCGATGTTGACAGATCTTCATGCTGGGAAGACCCTGCAGACATAGGAACTTCACGCCCCATCTTTCCACCCATACCTGCTGGAAACACTGAGCCCTCCCTAATCAGTCAATTGCAGCGTTTAAGACATTTTCACCCCCAGGCAGATAAAGGAGCATGAGGGTCTTGTTTACCACTAAGCTGTCCCAGAATCCAGGCCCTGGGGGTGGAGCCAGGATGGGGGTTCCTGGGCCTGTGAATCCAGGCCCTGGGGGTGGAGCCAGGTTGGGGGTTCCTGGGCCTCTGACCAGAAGGTGAGAGGAGGGAGGAAGACCGGTCCTGAGGACAGAGGTTCCCTCAAGTCTGTGAGCCCAGGAGCCCCAGTGGGGTTCATTCCCAGTGAGGACACGGGCGGGGCCTGCAGTGGTCCTGTGTCCCCCTGGACCCCTTTGATGAAGCCACGGCAGCACTGGGCCCGGACGTCCCCTGGGGTTTGTCTCAAACTCTGACACAGCGGTTTTACAAAGGAGCAAGAGGATGGAGCTGAGCCCCTGACGGCCACTCCTTTCTGGCTCTGAGTTGCTTCCACCAGGACCGCAGTCACCTGCACGTAGCCTGCTGTGACCTACCTGCCCCCACTGGCCTTTCCTCTCCCTCCCTGCGATGATTCCAGTGACATTTCCAGCCTGGACCCCTCCCCCAGGCCAGACGCCTCTGTCCAGCCACTGCACCCCCATCTCACCTTGGGGGCTAACAGGGCCCTCAGAGGACTGGGATCCCGCAGCTCCCCACACCCAGGAGCAGCCCCACCTTCCCAGGTTGCTGAGCCCAGGCACCGGGTGTAACCGAGCCGGACCCTACAGGGCCTTCCCAGGACAGAGCCCTCCCCCACGTCCTCTGCTGTGGGTCCTCTCTGAAGTACCCGGATAACAGCGTCTGACGCACGCTTCCTCCACCACCAAGTGGAAGGAATTAACTACTTGATGATCATGAACAGGTAGCCCCGGAGCTTCTGGTGCCTAAGAATTTATAATGTTAACCGCCTGTTACCTCACCATCAGCCAGAGAATTGTGCACCAGCTGATCACATACCCTGCGACCCCCCTCCTTCACTTGGCCTTTAAAATTGCTTTGCTGAAATCCTTCAGGGAGTTCGGGGTTTTAGAGCACAAGCCACCTGGCCTCCTAGTATTGGCACTTGTACAATTAGAGCTGCACTTTCCTTCACCACACCCAGTGTCAGTAGACTGGCTTTACTGCACTCGGGCAAGCGGACCCACGTTTTGTTCGGTAACACTGGGGTCTCCCAGGCTCCCACCCTCCTTGCGCCCCAGTGACTGTCATCTGCTCCTCCAGAGTCTTGTTGCAGCAAAAATAGAAATGAAGTTTTCCCTCCCCTGAGAACAAGGAAAACAAAGGGAACAGTGAACAGGCTGAGAAGAAACACAACCTGGCCTGAAAGAGTTCATCACTCCTTGTTTTACTTTGTCACTCATTTGTAGTAACTAGATTTGTACTTTACAAAGCTAACCTCACTCCCTGACACTATGTAATTTACATTCGGCACCCATCACCCCTGACTCTGTGTGAGTTACATCCCCTGCCTCTCACTCCCTAACCTTATTATGTCCAGCACTTACATTCTATACGCCCCTCATAACAAGTCACCCCCTATAGTTTTTCATTTCAGAAACAAGGTCACCGGCCGATAAACCAGAGGCAAACGGATGCAATTACCAGACTGCTGGACCCCAATTACCAGGCAGCCTGACACAAACTATGACTGTTTTGAAACAATGCAAAGGAAAGGAGGAATGCAAGACCTTCACTACTTTGATCCTCATCCTATACCCCAGACTGCGAGAGCCCCACATATAAAATCTTCCCTGATTCTCAAGGAGGGGTGCCCAGTTCTTGAGGCGCTAGCCAGCTGTGTCTTCCCTTCTGCCTGGCAGAAAAATAAAGCCATCTCTCTCTTCCTCAGAAATCCCTGTCTCTGTATTTCTGCTCGGCCTCAGTGCACAGGGAAGCCGATATTTTGACAACAGTCTGTGGCCAGTTCCCACACTAATTCCCCTCTACACCCACAGCCCTGGCCCAAGCCCAATCTCGTGCCTGGTTCCTCCATCAGGCCTGACAAAGCTCCCTGCCCCACAGTGCGTCTCACATCCCACCCCAATGTGGTCTTTCTGAAGCATAAACGAGACTGTGACCCTCTCCCACCTGTAATCCCCCAAATGTTTCCCCACTTTCGCTAGGGTATCTGCCGGGAGAGACATCTGCCAAGGCCCTGAGGGTCCCCGGCATCCCCACTAGGCTGCTGGCTCCTGGGTTCCCTGACAATGGGCACCTCAGCAGGCCAGGAGACACGGCAGGAAACCCCAGAACTGCTCACCTCTGGAAGGGACTGGCACTGCCACTGCCTGATCAAAGAGAGCAGGGAAGGATTCCCCAGCTGGGACACAAACTCTGCACGAGTGGCCTCTCCTTGAGCCATTACATCACCTCGTGTGACTTGAGGGAAGGAAGGACTGAGGCACCCTTGGTTCCTAAGGAGGATAGTATAGGCTCAGTCACGTCCCCCTAAATCCACATGCTGAATCCCTAACCCCCAGGACCCCAGGATGTGGCTGTATTTGGAGATGGGATTTTTAAAGAGGTGATCAAGGTAAAAATGAGGTCACTAGGCTGGATCCTAATCCAATAGGATTGATGTCCTACAAGAAGAGATTAGGACACAGATAGGCACAGGGGGAGACCTGGGGAGAAGATGGCTGTCTAAGCACCAAGGAGAGAGGCCTCAGGAGAAGCCAGCATGCAGACACCTTGATCTCAGCATCCAGGACTTGGAGATAGGTCTGTTATTCAAGCGGCCCAGTCTGTGGTATTTGTTACGGCAGCCCCGAGCAGACTCACACGCAGGGTAGCTCAGGGCTCAGACTGGACAGAGCCCACTCTCCATCCCCCTGTACGTGAGTCACAGGATCCTCAGGAACTGAGGAGGGGGTCCCTGAGGGGAGGCATAAGATAGAAGATGCTAGGCATTAACATGACTGCATTCATGTTAAACGTGCCTGAAGTCCTTTCACACGAGATGGTTTTGTCCTGTATGTACATCGGCAGCTTCAGTCTGAACTGCAGATCTTTGGCTTCACCACCTCCACTGAGGGCATTAGCTTCACCTGCTGTAGACTGTCTCCTATAGGATTTCCAGAACCACAAAGCATCGAAGCTTCACAGGACCCAGAGTCTGTGCGCTACCATCCAGGTGACCCTCACAGCAGAGCCGCACAGCTGCCCATCAGAACCCATTTCCCTTTTTCCTGTTCACGGCTACCCTGCACCTCCCAGCCTTCCCACCCCTTATAGCTGGGGCACAATGTCTCGTGTTACCAAGGGAAACGGGTGGAGGTGGTGAGGGCCCTGGCCAGCCTGCATCCTAGGACGGAGGGCATGATGCCCACCTGGTCACCCCACCCTGCTGGTTGGAGCCCTCACCTGGAAGCAGGGAGGAGAAACAAGGGGGACAGAGCCTGGGACCTGACACCCACCTGCCCTGGACTCTCACAAGAAGGGGACAGAGACATCTTGAGCTTCAGCCCAGTTTTGGGAGACACTTTGTTCCATCAACAAACTTTTGCCTTAAAAGCCAAGGTGCTTTACAAACCCCTCCCCAGCTGTCACAGAAAGTCAGGCTTAATCTCATCACACTTTTCTCAAACCACAGCTCATGCTGAGACCACCTCTCGGGTGATGGTGCTTCAGAGCAGCCCCTTTAAAGATCCCTGGAGTTCAGCTCTCCCAGCCCTGCCTTCAGTTTAAGGGAGAAGTTTCCTTGACAAACCTGCTCATTTTCCTTGACAACCAAGCAACCTCCCAAACTCTCCTCCTTCAGACGTTCCTATTCGAGGCTGAATGAGCCTAAAGTGACAGTGCTGTCATCATGTGCCAGAGTGACTCCTCCAAGCCCGTAGTTATTGGTTACATGATGCTACTGATGATGAAATCCCAGAAGAGCCAGCTTTGCAATATAACCACTTCTGGACTCGGCACTGGGTCCCTTTCCATGGACAGAGTGGAGTGGCTGTTTCCACGGGCCCCGTGGTGGGAGAGCTCACCTAATGCAGCCAGGACTTCATCCTTTCCAGGTGATTCCAGGGTCCTCACTCTGCCCAGACCCCACCCACATGGCTGCTGTCTGTGCCAGTCTATACAGGACCTTGGTAATCTCCTAAAATGAGGGTTATTTTATACACAGGTAATGGGTTGAATGCTGGCCCCAAAAGATGTGCCCCCCAGAACACGTGAACAGGACCATATCTGAGAAAAGGGTCTTTGTATATGTAGTGAAGGATCTCGAGGTGAGGTCATCTTGGGTTAGGGTGGCCCTCAATCCAATTGAGAGAGTCCTTATGAGAGACAACAGAGGAGAAACACAGACACAGAGGAGAAGCCACGTGAACACAGAGGCAGAGACGGGAGGGACGCAGCCACAAGCCTGGGGACGCCTGGAGCCCCCAGAAGCTGGCAAAGGCAGGAAGAACCCTATCCTGGAGCCTTTGGAGAGACTTCCGTCCTGCAACACCTTGATCTCAGCTGCCTGGTCTCCAGGACTGGGGGAGGATGAATTCCTGTTGTTTTAAACCACCCAGCTTGTGGTCATTTGTTACAGAAGCCACAGAACGGTCACACAGACCCTGCTCTGTAGGATCCTGGAAGTGTGGGTCTCACTAAAGGCAGATAGAGGCTGGATTACAGAACCCTTAGAGTCAGCACTGGGCCCCAGAAATCGTAAAGTAGTGGCTGGACACCAGAACGTTGAGGGGTCAGTCGGAAGCCCATCCCTAGGGTGCTGGCTGCACATGGCCTCCCCAGGTTTTTACGCCTGTACATGTTGGGGATAAGTATTTCCATCCTGATTCAGGACCTCTGATGTCACCATTCACGTTGCTAATTAAGAAACCCCTAGTTACACAGATGAAAACCCTATCAGGGCACTTGCTTCAGTGGTAAACAATTCTGAAGTTGGTCAGAGGTGGGGAATCATCTCCCAGGCAGCCAGCAGCCCCCCCGCAAGGAGTGTCCTCATTGCAAAGCTGGGGGACCGTGCCAAGGCGTCTGTGAGTCACCGTGAGCTGAGCCCCAGGCCAGCTGCTGCTGATCTGTTCCCACCCTTCCCAGGTAAAACACCGGAATGTGTGCAAGGACTTGAAAGTCTAGAGGAAGGGCTGTGGAGCCACCCCAGCGACAGCACGCAGGCCAACCTGGTGCCTGCAGGCCAGCCAGGATGGTCCTGGCCCCGGGCGCTCTTCTGGAAGCTTTCCACTTCCCTGCCTGAGGTACCCCTCCTGTCCCAGCCCCCACTGCTTTTTTCCTTCCTCACCTCTGCCCGGGGAGAAATTCCAGCGGCAGCTATGGGTGACACATCCTCTCCTTTAGCAGGTGGCAGCCTGGCAGCTCCTGCAGAAAGTCCAGCAGAGCCCCACTCACACCGGGCCACCCACAAAGCCACGGCCCCTCACTCCCTCCCACCAGCCCAGCCCCGACACTGCTGACGGGGCAGAGAATATGGCGTCAGGCACAGCTGCAGGGGCTCTTGCTGCCTGGAAGGGTGTTAATATAGACCTCCACCCAGGCACACCTGGGGAGGGCTGGCCGGCCGGGTCAGGCTGCCCAGGTCAGCCAATCCTTGCCCATCAGGGACTCAGAGTTGCGGAAAATGGGGCTTGCTGCACCGGCCAGGTCCAAGGAACAGGTGTGGGGTCCTGAGGGTCACGAGAGACACGGGGCTGCAACTCTGCTTGTATTCTCAACATTTTATCTGGTCCATGAGTGGGAGACAACTTCAAGACCCTCTCCTAATGAGAGGAACCCAGGAGTCAGGGAGAGGAGGGGTGATGGGTGGAGACAGAGGCCTGGTGCCCCGGCTGCAGTGGAAGCCTCTGGAAGACCAGGTGGAGGGAGGCTGCACAGAGTGAAGCCCAGGGTCACAGACCTGTCGGAGCTGCTGTTTGTTAGTTCAGGTCCTGCTCTGAGGTGCTCTGTGTCAGCTCAACCGACAGGTGGGCTGGAGGTGCTCTGCAGTGAGGGCTACGTGCACGATTCCTGGGTGCCCAGCCCTGCCGGGTGCCTGCCCAGGTGAGCTCCAAACCGTGGAAGGGGCCTGACCACGAGAGCCCCGGGGGCTACTGGGTGCCGGCCCAGGTGAGCTCCATACCCAGGGAGGGGCCTGGCCACGAGAGCCCCGTGGGCTTCTGGGTGCCAGCCCAGGTGAGCTCCATAACCGGAGAGGGGCCCGGCCACGAGAGCCCCGTGGGCTGCTGGGTACCTGTCCAGGTGAGCTCCATATCCTGAGAGGGGCCTGACCACAAGAGCCCCATGTGCTGGGAGGGAGGCGTGTGTATGAGCGCCCTCTCTGTGCAGCCGGCACAGAGTTGCTTAGCAACTTCCCTGTGGGCAGTGCTGGGATGAAATGAGAACCAGGAGATGCCACGGGCCCCCTGAGCCCCTGTCCATCCTGAGTGATGAGGTCAGGAGGCGGGTGCTGGCCACTGTGCTGCGTGAGGGAGGCCCCACGGGTACCTCTTGTGTCATCCACCTGACAGCACGGAGGCCTCCCCAGGACAGAGCAGACAGCCTGCCTGGGGCAGGTGGGAGCTCCTGGTGACGCTGCAGGGGACATGAGAGGGACGGACCAGGCAGGAGGAGGTGGGAGCCCAGGAAGAGCCATGGGGTTTGGGGCCGAGGGGGCCTTTCTGGGTCTGAGCTGGGAGTGGATGTGCAGGTGGTGAGTGTGATCCAGGAAAGCTGCCCTGGTGGCGTGAGGCTGAACGTGCTTCAGTGACAAGCCTTCCAGATGATCCCAAAACAGGATAGTGAGACGGATCCTGTTAGAAGAAGGTAAGTGAATCCCCCCAAGAGGAAGCTCTGTGAGCTGGTCCCTGGAGGGGGGTGAAGGGAGCAGGCGTGGAACCTGCAGGGAATGGGCAGTCCCCCTGGGTATGCGGCGGGTGCAGAGCCCACTCCGTGTCCCACATCTGTGTTTCCGGCTGGATTACTTGGCTTCTCGGAGCCTCAGCTTCCTGGTCTGCTCGTGGGGTGATGGTAGCATGGACTGACTAGTAATTTGCTCAGAACAGGGTAGGAAGGGGTCTAGTGGAAATTCCACAGAACATCGTCAGTATAGGAATCGCAGGTCCTGTTTCCCGCAGGTCTGCCTTCAGGATCGGGAGAGCAGATCTGAGCAGACTTGCAGCAGAGCCTGGGGACGGGCTCCGTGTGGTGGGTCCCCCTGCTTCCTGAGTCTCGGAAGGAGCAGCTCCAGCGGGCAGTGGCAGCTTCATCCCACACCTGGAAGCATCCAGACCTCAAGGCCCAGCAACCCCGAGCCCTGTGTCTGGGCCCCCGGGAGGCAGACGGGACAGGCCGGCGTCCTCCTCGGCCCTCTTCCTGCCCAGAACATTCGGGGTCCAGGCCGTCATTAGGGAGAAGCACGGATGGGGGTGGCCCATGTGGGAACAGGACACGGAGAGGCTTGTGCACGTGGACGCCCACACTGGGAATGTGGGTTGGTGGGACGCGGGCCCTAGGAGGGGCAGGTGGTGGGCCTGAGGAAACAGGGTGGGGCCGGGGGTCCTGGGGGGTGGTGCTTTGCCTGTGCCGGGCCTCAGACTCCACGGGGCTTCCCTCCCCTGGTCACTGGGGAGGAGGGGCCGAGCAGTGTTGTTGGAGGGACCCCTCGCGTCCCCAGGCCTGGCAGCATCAGCCCTTCAGGCTCTGGGTCGGGGAGCCTGAGGGGCGCAGGCCCAGCTGTGCCCACAGGGAGGCCTGGAGGGGTCAGGCGGGAAGCACTGGTGTGGTGTCGCCTGTGCAGAAGCTTCCGAGCCAGTGTCCAGTGGGAGCTCTCACCTGGCATGTGGGTTTCAGGTCCACAGCTCAGATCACCTTCTAGCCACTTGGTTTGTTTTCTAGACACAAAGTCCTAATATCTCCTACGTCCCCTGCCCATGAAAAGGCACGTCTCACCTGGCACCAGGTGCTGCCTCTGGTCCCCCCTGACGGGACGCCCAGCAGCCAGGGTCACCGCGTCACGACTGTCAGGGGGTGTCAGGTGTGGGGGGACGAGAGCACACGGTCCAGGCCCACAAGGGGCCGTGCCATCCACGGAGGCTGTGCTGTGGCTGTAGGTGTTCCCTGCCCCCACCCCATGGGCAGAGACCGCTGCCCCCTTACAGACTGTTCCCAAGTGACGTCACGTGGACCCTGCTCGGGCCCCAGCCTGGCGAGGCACTCTGCCCCAGCGGGGGAGGTTTCCTTTGTCCACGTGGAGTCAAGTAGGCAAATAACAAAACCAGAGCCCAGACCACCACACACAGGCTCTATTCAGTGGCCAGAGAATGGAGAAACGGGAACTAAGTTCACAGATCAACTTCTCGCCCTCCTGGAGAGAGTGGCTTAATTTTAAACAGTGAAGACAAAGGGAGGAGGAGCGAGGCTAGTGATGGGATGAAGAGGCCTTCAGGGGAAGGGGTGGGGCTTTTCCCAAGGGGGTGGGGCACCACCTCCTTTGACCCGTTTCTGGTCCTTCATGCCAGTCACGGCCGCCGGTGGGTGTGTCACTTAATATGCCGATATAGTAAATTCAGCATGTGATGAGACTCAGGGTCTGTTGGAGGTCACATTCGTTGCCATCTTGGTCCCAGCTGGTTCCATCTGTTTGTTTCTGGCTTCCTTTCTTACCTCTGGACCCCTTAACTTAAATACTTAGGTGAAATCCTGCTGAAGTTGGGGGGTGGAGGACAGCCCTGTGAAAGGTGGGTCCACGGGCTTTGAGCAGAGCCTGGAGCAGCTCTGACAAGAGGAGACTGAGACGGGCGGTCAGTCTGACGCCCGCACTGGGGCCTGTGGTCGGCATGCGGAGGTGGTCAGCCGGGGGCACGTGTCAGGGAAGGTTCTCGGTGTTTACACAGAAGATGTGAACGTGGGTCCAGATGCAGAGCTGCCTGCGGACGCTGGTACAGAAACCCCTGATTCTTTCCTGAGAAAATTTCTGGGCGGTCATTCAGGCAACAGGGCAAACAGCTTGCTCTGGAGGCTCTTGTGGGGAAGTGGGGACTTAGCCACAGGGGCTCAGCCTGCATAACCCCAGAAGCCCTCCCAGGACAGCCCCAGAACCGCTTCTGGAATGGCAAGCAGAAGTGGGTCTTCCACCTACTACACGTGGAGGAGAGGGCTGGGGTCTGCAGGGCCGCCCTCACCTTCAGGGACTGGCTGGAGGCTCACAGGACCCAGCACATGCTCGTGGCTTGTGTCCTCACAGCTGAGATGGGTCACAGCACGCAGTAGGCGTTACCTCGAGGCAAGTGCTCACACTGAGTGTCCCGTTAGCGACACAGCATGGTAGGATGCTGACTTTCTCCTCGAGCAGAGTGACTTCAGGTACGAGGTCCTCGAAGAATTCTGAGCAGAGTATTTTCTCATGGCAGCTCAGACGACGGCCATGACGAAGACTTCCATGTCACATCGGACTGGCCACAAATGTGGTCCTGAGGCTGTTCGAGGGCTCTGGAAATGTAACTCTCCTTAAGGAACATGCAGTGTGTTGCCCTTCACTCGGCATACACAGAGGGCCTCCGAGGGACCGACCTGTGGGCCTTGAGGTTGCTCAGCAGGCTCACAGGGGTCTGGAGGTACTCAGTGATCTTGGAGGAAAAATGATGCACATCCGAGGGGCTTAGGAGTCCTGAAAAGGGTACTTCCTCTAACATAAAGCAAAACAGTGACTAAGACCTCATGGAAAGAGCTGCATGCCTCCCTTTCTGCACGGCTACTCAGGGCCTTTCCTCGAGGCCACTACTCACATTGAGTCTCCCTTTAGCTCTAGAGCATGGCAGGATGAGCTCCACCCTGGCCATGGAAGCACCCGGTTTAGCTAGAGAAAACTCATTTTCTTCCCACAGCCATGCCTACAGTGGCTAGAGGCTTGTCAACAACAGTGAATTTCAGGTAGCTTCAAGGCAGCATGAATGCAGCTTTCAAAATGGGAAAGCAAGGCTAGTTCCATCAGGCCCCCATTTCCATGAGCACACGCAGCAAACATCCCTGTGGTTTCTAACAAGTCAAAAGAGACACAGGTTACCCAGTGGTTCATTCCCTGAATCAACTCCTTGAAGCAGGGTTTTCTGCATCTAGAGAACTGCCTCAACGAAGGAGCGCCCTAGCTAGGCCTCCGGGCCTGTGGCTCTTCAAAAGCCTGCAGTGTTACACAAGGAACTGCGCTTTAGATGCAGTCGGAACGCAAGCCGACTTTCTCCTGGAGGCAGGGTGACTTCAGGCAAGAGGTCCTCGATGGAACGTGATGCCGAGGGTTTTTCTCAGTGCCGCTCAGACTAGGGCAATGAGTCAGGTTTCCACGGCATGTTGGACCTGCCAGAATGGTGTTCGTGAAACTGTGGGAGTGCTGGGGATTTCAACCTGTCCCAAGAAAGAGTGCAGTGTGTTGCCCTACACTAGGCATACACAGAGTGGCTTCGAAGGGCTACGGGACTGGATGTTGCTTAGCAACTAAGTCCCTAATGCTGATCCAACAAAGGCCCTGATGCTGCTCCTACATCAGGCCCTGAGAGTGTCCCCAGCTAAGGGCCTGATGCTAGGCTTCACTCAGGCCCTGTTGCTCTCCCTACGTCAGGCACTGATGCTGTCCCTACCTGAAGCCCTGACACTGGTTCTAAACAAGGCCCCGATACTCTCAGTAACTAAGGTCTTGACACTATCCCTAAGTCATTTCCTGACACAATCCCTAAACTTTACCCTAACCCTGTCCCTAGCAACTGTCCTGCCTCTTAAGCTAACTGAAGCCCTTATGCTGTGAATACCTCCGGCCCTGAATTTAGTCCCAAGGCCGTGACACTGTCCCTAACTAAGGCCTAGATGCTCATCCTAAATCCGGCCCTGACACTATTCCTAACTCAGGCCCTGACACTCTACCTAACAGAGGCCCAGATGCTAGTCCTAACTAAGGCCTTGATACTGTCCCTAACTAAGGCCCTGCTGCCGTCAATATCTAATGTCCTGACACTATCCTGAGCTCATTTCCTGACCCATCTCTTACCAAGATTCTGAAACTGTCCCTAAGTAAGCCCTGACACTGTCCCTAAGTGAGGCCCTGAGGCTGTCCCTAACAGAGGCCCTGAGATTGTCTTTAACAAAGACCCTAATGCTGATCCTACAGAGGCAATTATACTACTCCTAAGTCATGCCATGACACTGTCCCTAACTCAAGCCCTAGAGATAGGCCTCACTTAGGCCCTGTTGCCGTACCTTAGTTAGGCTCTGACGCTGTCCCTACATCAAGCCCTGACACTGGTCCTGATTAAGGCCCTGACACTCTCAATAACTAAGGTCTTCATGCTCTCCCTAGCTCATTTCCTGACACTATCCCTGGCCTGGAACCTGACTCTGTCCCGAGCTTATTTCCTGCCTCTTATCCTCACTGAAGCCCTAGTGCTGTCCCTAACTAAGACCCAGACTAGTCCTAACTAAGGCCCTGACACTGTCTCTAACTAAGGCCCCGAATCTGTCCCTAATATAGGCCCTGATGCCGGCAATAACTAAAATCTGGACAATATCCTGAGCTAATATCCTGACCCATTTCTAACCAAGGTCCTGACACTGTCCCTAAGAAAGCCCTGTCGCTGTCCCTAAGTGAAGGCCTGAGGCTGTGCCTAACTCAGGCCCTGTAGCTATGCTTAACTGAGGCCTTGACTCTGTGACTACCTCAGGCCCTGATCACGTCTTTAACTAAGACCCTAATGCTGATCCAACAACGGGCCTGATGCTGCACCTGAGTCATGCCCTGACAGAGTCCCCAGCTAAGGGCCTGACGCTAGGCTTCACTCAGGCCCTGTTGCTCTCCCTAAGTCAGGCACTGACGCTGTCCCTACCTGAAGCCCTGACACTGGTCCTAAATAAGGCCCCGATACTCTCAGCAACTAAGGTCTTGACACTATACCTGGGTCATTCCCTGACAGGATCCCTAAACTTTACCCTAACCCTAACCCTAGCAACTGTCCTGCCTCTTATGCGAACTGAAGACCTTATGCTGTATTTAACTCAGATCCTGAATTTAGTCCGAAGGCCGTGACACTGTCCCTAACTAAGGCCTAGATGCTCGTCCTAAATCCAGCCCAGAACTGTCCCTCACTAAGGCCCTAACACTATTCCTAACTCAGGCCGTGACACAGTACCTTACAGAGGCTCTGATGCTAGTCCTAATGCCCTGACACTGTGTCTAACTAAGGCCCTGCTGCCATCAATATATAAAGTCCTGACATTATTCTGAGCTAATATCCTCACCCATGTCTTACTAAGGTCCTGAAACTGACCCAAAGTAAGCCCTGATGCTGTCCCTAACTAAGGCCGTGAAATTAGCCCCGAGGCCATGAACCTGTCCCTAACTGAGGCCTGGAAGCTCGTCCGAACTCAGGCCCTGACACTACACCTAACTCAGTCCCTGACATGGTACCTAACAAAGGCTCTGATGCTCGTCCTAAATCAGGCCCTGACACTGTCTCTAAGGCCCTGCGACCGACAATATCTAAAGTCCTGACATTATCCTGAGCTAATATCATCACCAATGTCTTAACAAGGTACTAAAACTGTCTCTAACCCTAACCCTAACCCTAAACCAAACCTAAACCCTAATCACTAACCCCGAACCCTAACGCCTAACCCAAACACTAACCCTAAATCCTAAACCTAAACCCGACCTAACCCTAACCCTAACACTCACCCTCACCCTAACCCTCACCCTCACCCTAACCCTAACCTAGCCCTCACCCTAACCCTAACCCTAACCCTAACCTAACCCTAACCCTCACCCTCACACTAACCCTAACCCTCACCCTCACCCTAACCCTCACCCTCACCCTCACCCTAACCCTCACCCTAACCCTCACCCTAATCCTAACCCTCACCCTGAAGTCTGACTGAGCCCCTCTCTGTGCTGCCCAGCCTGCCACTATTGCACACAAGTCCTGGCAAAAAGGTATTCATGGCATTCACCGGCAACCTCAGTCCCTCTAGCACAGTAAGGATGACCACAATGAGGTACTTGCCCCAAAAGTGGGACAGGTGTGCCACCTTACCATCAAGGCGCCCAAGAAAGCTACTCACAGGACACACCACCACAGTGGTGACACGAGGGGTTCGCTGGGAAAAGGAAATGGCACTGCTTGGTTTTCAGCACCTGACGGACAACCTGTCCAACTGCAGAGGCACCACAGAGAGTAGGTGACACATGCTCACACCCCAAGGAGGCATGCAGCAGAGCGGGGGGATGGCTCTCCCCAGGGCACAGAGGGCCACTTGCAAGACACGCCAGGAAGGTGAAAAAAGCGTCTGTTGCGTCAGAGGACCACAGCCACGCTGATGCCCTGAAGCAAAGGACAAGACACTAAGGTCGGGATAGAATCGGCGCTCCTGAGCTCCACACACACCAATAGGTGGGGGGGAGGGGCAAGGGCCCCAAGGGCAGGACACGAGTGGCCCCATTCGCTTTGAACTTCCAGCCCTCATCTTGTTCAACTTAGCCCCAGCCCTGGAGAGCATGACATAACCACCAATCCATGTGCATGGAATCCCCAAAGGGGAGACCCAGGGAGGCCGTCACCAGCAGGGCCTGCTTCAGCCTCACCAGCCACGTCTTCTCAGGTGACAGTGCCCAACAATTCTGGGACTATTACATCTCACGCATGACATGACACCTGTGAGATGAGGTTATCAGAGCCACAGCAGAGTAGAGGACCCACACTGCACGGCCTCACTGCCCTCGGGTTGCCAGGGGCCAGAGATGGGCGAGTACGATGCAGGACTGGGTCAGCTGGACACACACCTAAGAGCCGATGCACACGCCCAGGCAGGCAGCTCAAGAAGCAAGGGGAGAGCCAGGTGCAAAGTTGTGGTCAAACCCAGAGCCCTATGCTCCAGAAGCCCAATGCCCCTGGCAACACGCGCTGAAGAAAACCACACCTCTCTAGCAGCAAAAAAACCGCCAACATTAGGTGAAAAACTTACCACACCCAGCAATGGGGGCTGGCCGTTCACAAGTTGCAGGGCGCCCCCGGCACCTCAGTGCAGCCACTGGTCCCCAGCGCTACCCCATCACTGCCAGCCCCAGAGCCCTCACGGCCATCTCAAGGTAGCGTGGCAGCAAAGGGGGGTGGGGGGGAGAGTGGGCGGGGCATGCCCTCTCCAGTTCGCCCAAGTTGGCAGGTACCGGTCCGTCAATGTCTCTCGATGGGGACTTGGGGAAAATTCTGAAGACGCACCTCTGACGACTGGGCCCCAAGAGGGACAACACCCAGACCCGTGCCACCCTATCCAGGTTATCTCTCATGGCCCGGGGCGGTCCCCACCTCCTGAGTGCGACTCCGAAAAATCTCTCAGAAAGAATCCAACCACCAGGACTCAAGCGGGCCCGCCACGGAGTCCATTCCACACTCCGCGGGCCTCAGCACATACCGCTCAGTCTTCCCCTCAGGAGCAGGAAGTGTAGAGGGAGGGGGGAAATTACTAAGGTTGACAAAGAACAACCGCGCCACAGGCGTCTGGGTGGGTGCAGGACACTCTCCCTTTCCTCCCCGCAGCGCCGGGCCACCGTAGGGTGGGTCCACGCAGCCAAAGGGGCGCTGGTGGGTACTGGCACGCCGGGCCCGGCGGCTCCACGTCCGGGCGGAAGCGCGGTAAGGACCCCCCCCCCGGAAGCCTGCACGCCCCGTCTGCGGCGAGAGAATGACACGCCCACGCCCCTGCGTGACCAGGAGAGTCGCCGCCAGCTTCGCCGGACTCCCGGACTCCCGGACTCCGCCTCACGCTCCGAGGCCGCGTCCCATCCATCGCAAAGGTCGCCAGAGCGCCAGAGGGAAGAGACGATATAAAAGAGGCCGCCAGATGGCGGCCGAAAACAGGCGCGAACGTAAGCGGGACAGATCCCGAACGCCCGGGAGCGAGGACGCAGCGCCGGCCGCCCCAAAGCCAGAGCTTGTCCCGGGGCGGGTGGAGGGCGTCCGCCCCGGCCCTGAGGCAACCTCGTCGGACTTAGCTCCCGGTTTCGCATGGCACAACACGGCACGACCGACCCCGGCAGCAGACAGGGGGAGCAGGGGCGGGGAGAGGAGGCTGGGAAGATATTGGCTGGCGTCTGCCGCCATGGAGACACGCTAGCCACGCGATTTCCAGGTGGTTAAAATTCCACGGGGACGCCGGCGGGGCCTGGTGGCCAGCAAGGGCTGCCCAGAGCGAGATCCTGGCTCCTGCGAAGGAGGGAAGCCGTGGACTGGCAAACCGAAACCAAGCTCAAAGAACAACAATGCACGAGTCGGTTTTCATTCCATACTTTCGAACGGAGGAGGTCTTTCAAATGCCCAGAAGCTGGAAAGGAAAGGCTGATACGCTCAATCCCATACAAGTGGAAATAAAAATCTATCTCTGCATAGACGGTGACAAAGTCCAAAGACAACAAATGGGTGTGTGGGGGACACTGGGGAAAATGCACTTGTGGTCATGAGGACATGGATTTCAGCATGACTTACCACAATAACGGGGTGGGGGGGGGAAAGTGTGTGTGTGTCAATAGCTATCCACTATACACCGAGTTCCAGTACATCGGTACAATGCAACATTGTGTGTTGTGTGTGTTTGAAATATGTTAGATGATGATGATAAACTGTAGTCCAATAAAAGAAACAAAATAAAACCACCACCCAAAACTCAAGATGTAGAACTTCCAATGTCGGGCATTAAAAAATAAATTTTTTAAAATGGGAAAAAAAAATACATATATATGATAAGGGGTTCCTATCCTATCCCTAACCCTAACCCTCACCCTAAACCCTAACCCTAATCTGTACCCTCACCCTAACCCGTACCCTAACTCTAACCCGTACCGTACCCCATACCCTAACCCTAACCCTAACCCTAACCTCGTTTTCCCCAGAGCACTCTTCTCCCATGCACTGCCCGCTTGCACCAGCCCCAGACTGGAAGCCACAGAATGCTCTTCATACAGCCCCACCCAGAATTTGTCTGCAGCTGCCGCTCAGTCCCTGATGCCTTCAAGCAGCACATTTTTGCATTTTGTGCAGATTTTCTAGTTGTTTTCTGTGACGGGTGAGTGTTCATGATCTTGCAAAATCATCACAGGAAGGAGAACCAGCAATTACCCATGCACTTTTAGAACTGCCTTGTGCACAAACCTCACATCCTTTGAGCCACACTTGGAAAAAGTATACATTTCATCTGTTTCAAAGGTCACGATGGCTTCACTACAACGGACTTCAGAAACAGATCACTATCTTAACAGAGGGCGCACTGCAGTGTAGGGAGGGGGGAACCCTTCGGAGCCCTGAGGTTTGCCAGAGGAGGGCTGGGGCTAGATGGTACAAGCGAAGGGAGGGAGAGAGAGGACCTCCCGCAAATGATTCCATTTTCAGATTCCCGTTCCCGCACAGCAACCTGCTCTTGTCCACAAGCCATCTCCCTTCCTTCCTAAAGCAAACCTCCTTCTCTCCCCACTAAGCCCCGCCCCATCATCCGAAGAGTCTGTCTCTCAGTAATTCCCTGACTTGCCCACCCCTCTCCATCTCCATGGCCACTCTCTGGCCCTGCTCCTGCCCTCAACTGAGCCGCTGCAGTCGCTTCCAATGGATTCGCCAGTCCCAGTTCCCCACCACACTCAGAGGATTCTCTGGTTGACACTCTGCCCACCTGACTCCCAACCCCTCCACTCAGTGCCCACCTCAAGAGTTCTTCCTGCTTCCTCCCACCCCATGTACCACGTGGAATCACGCAGAGGTCCCTGAATTCCTGTACTCACAGGCTGCTCCAGACCTTACCCACCCTATTGTCTCTGCCTAAAGCCACCCAACTATCCTCATCCATCTGGACTTCTTTCAGCTCAAGACCCATCTCAATGTCCACTCCCCAGGCAGCCTGCCTGGTCCCCCAGTTTGAGCTGGGGCCCCCCCTCTGCTCCTATACTGCCCTTGTCTTAGTCAGCTCTGGCTGCCATAACCAAACACCATACCTGGTGGTTACAAATAGTGGACACTCATTGCTCACAGTCTGGAGGCTGGAAGCCCAGGCCAAACTGGTGGTGAGCCTTCCTGGTTCATGCCAGCTCCTTCCCACTGTGTCCTCACCTGGTGGAAGCAGTGAGGAAGCTCTTACAGGGACATAATTCCATTCTTGAGGGCTCTACCTTTATGACCCAGTCACCCCCAAGAGCCCCACTTCCTGACACTGTCACTTTGGATGTTAGGATTTAACACGTGAATTGGGGGGACACAAACATGCAGACATAGCAACGCTTGACATACACTTATCACTGCTCCTTCCACTTTATCTAGGGATTGGTGGTTTCATGTCAGTCTCTTCCAAAAACTAAGCCCCTTGAGGTAGGAGCCCAGTCATTCATTCTCTGGGCCCTGGGCATCAGGCTGAGGGGCCAGTACACATGGGGAGGCAGTAGAAAGCTGTAGTCACAAGTCTGCGCTTTGGTGTCAGACAGACCTGTACTTACATCCTGGCTCCATCCCTTCCTCGCTGTGACCCCGAGCAAGGTCACTGAGCCTATTTATCCACCTATGTAATGTCATCGTGAGGTCATGTAATGCCTAGGTGACAGGTGTTCTCATGTGGTCAAATGTTCACGTGTGTTGGCTGCTCACACCTGGGTGTGTTCATTTCCACGCGCCCAAATGGGCACACACACATACACACCAGACCCTAGGGGCCCACAGAACATGGCCATCAGGAAGAGAAGCTCTGGCCCTAAATGGCCACAGGGTCAGGAGCATAGTTCTGACCTTCAAGGGATGGAGAAGCTGTGCTCTGGAGTTTGGGAGATGAGATTTCTTCTGGCTAAAGGTGCTGGTGTAAACAGCTTAGTGTCACAACATGGCTGGGAGGTGCACTTTGTCTCTGCAGACGGAGAGGCGTGGGGTCTGGGGAGCCATCGGGAACTCAGTATGGCTAGAGAGGAGTATCCAAGTGTTGATCCCAAACTTTTGCCTAGAATTCCCCAGGATCCAAGGAAACTCTCATGAACAAAATCTGGTCCATTCTCTCCAGCTTAGCACAAAGTGTGAGAGCGGGTCCAGCTAACACACAGCCATGCAAGAGGCAGTAAAGTGAGGGTCCAAGACGGAGGAATGTGAGGAATTCCGCGATCCCCTGTGCAGGGAGGAAGGGTGTCACTTGCTTAGGGAAGCAGCCAGGACTGAGAATGTCCAGGGCACCGACGCACACTCTGGAAGACGCAGCCCTGCAGCCCCCTCCCGACCCCCATCCTCCCGCCGTGCTTCTCATGGGGGGCCCAGGTCCTGCAGCAGCTGGTGTCTGATGAGTTTCTGAGCTGTGACCTTGACTCACTGCATCTCTGCTCCTTGACTCATCACCCTGTGACCTGCTCAGAAATGACCCTCCTGGCACTGGATCAGCCCCCGGTCCCTGGGCTTCTTGCTGGAGTTCCCTTGGTGTCACCTAAACAGCCCAGACTGTCTTTGCCCATCTTTTATTTTTTGAGCAGAGTAGAGCTGATTTTAAAAAACATAAAACATGTCTGTTTTGGTCAAATGCAGTGATTTCTCCCAGATTGAGAAATAAATCTGTTTATTCAAAATAATACCACTACAGTGAAAGCAGGGTTAAGGCAGATCTGAGCCATGACTGGTGCAAACAGGGCTGGAGCAGCTGTCAGTGAACACCTCCCAGGGTATCGCCAGGGCCAAGGGCCCCTGCGGCTGGAATAGGCTCACAGAACCAATGACCCAGATTTCAGAACAGGCCAAAAGAGGCTAATGAACGGAGAAGCTTGGGAATAACTGCTCCCTCACTAGCTTAATGCGCCTCAAATTTGAGAGCCCGGTCTTCACTCACATTGGGCCATATTAACTATTTTAATACGGCCCATCATGGGGTAGTCCGTGGGGTGTAGTCCGTGGGGTCCCAGGCTGGGTCAAGCATCCACGCCCATCATGGGAGATTTTAGGGCAAACTGTGCTGTGATCTTGGGTATTTAGGCCAGGTGATTCTCCAGTGGTTAAGATGAGGCCTATCCGTTTGTTTCCTATTTTATATTCATGTTTTCAGTAACTCCAGGGAGATTCTCAGGTGCAGGCAGGTCTGGGCCACTTGGAGGAGGCCAGGTCCCACGCTCCTGCCCCTAAGAGGCTGTTCTGTGACAGAGCTGGGCAGACACACAGCACAGAGCACAGCCCAAGCAGGAGCCACCAGCAGGGGCAACTTGGGCCGCGGGTCACTGTGCCGAGCCAGAAGGGGGTCTTGCCAGACATCGCCAACCACACCAACCTTCATAGGCAAACCTGACCATGGCGGGGGTGGGGGGTGGCGTTAGCTAAAGGGTACAGGTCGCTCTTTGTGGTGACGGAAACACCCCGGAATTGACCACGTGATGGTCGCTCTTATGCAAGAATAAACCAAGACCATTGAGGTGACCCTTTAAATGGGTGCATTGTGTCGTCTGTGAATTATAACTCAATAAAGCTGTTTAAAATAAATGAACAAATAAAGGGATGAACAAAGATTAAATACAATGAAAATGCAAAAAGGAAAGAATTAGCAAGCACCTAGTGTGTGATGCTGCAGATTGCTGTGGTCACTGGGACCACCTTGGGGGCCTGAGCAAGTGACCTCAGTTTACTCTTCTGTGAAAGATGTTATCAACTCTCCACCCCTGGGCTGGCCCCCAGCAATGCGGACGTGTTGAAGGCTACAGTCTCTAGCACAGCCTGACATACAAAAAACATTGAACCATCGCTATTTTCACGATCTGAGTGTTAATCAATTACTCAGATTTTCTGAACCATCATGATAACAAGTTTCCGCAGAAGCCAGAAGACCCTTCCAGCTGCAGGGAGGGGCCTGAAGGAGAGTGGGAGCCCTGGACACAGACGATCCTGCACCTGCATCCCCAGGGTCCCAAGTGAGGGTCAGGTGGGGCAGCTAGCAGGGCTGGTGGATGCCCCCCTCCAAACCCACCCGCCCACCACACTCAGAGGTCCCTCCCCCTGCTGCTCCCTCCAAGTGGAAAAAGTGAGGTCAGGCCCTGGCTGGCTCTGGATGAGCTGAGGGAAGTGAGTCACCGTGCGATTTCCCAACCCTGAGCCCTGCGGCCAGGGGTCACGGGAGCCCTGAGGTCAAGGTCAGTGTGAAAATGCCTGTGGACAGGGCTCAGGTCTCCTCAGCTGCGTCCAGCCCCTTGCTCCACAGTCGTGAAAACTGAGGCCCAAATGGGAAGGGTTGTCGGAGGCCATACAGGCGCCTCACGTGGGCCACGACTGCAGCCCCTTAGGGCGCTTTTGTTTCTCAAGTGTCACGCTAATAAAGTGCGGATCTGCTCAGAGTACGGCTTTATAAACTGAACACGTGTGCAATCCACACCCAGACCAAGACATAAAAAGTTCCAAGTACCTTAGAAGGCTCCCAAATGCCTTAGTCACCAGTCCCCAAGAATGACTACCACCCACGCTCCCGCCATCATGGGCGCATTCGCCTGTCCGTACTGCTTGTGCTGTGGGCATCCTGCTTCCTCCACTGAACTGCCATTTCTGAGATGCATTCACACCGGTTGTCCCCACATTGTATGTGAGTTCATTCTGCTGTCGGGGGGCACCTGACTCCTCTGGATTCGCTGGTCCCGAAGTCAGTGTGCACTCGGCCTTGGGAGAGACTTCCGGGTAGCTGCCCAGAGGCTTTAGGATCTTACGAGCGTCCCTCCCACCCACGGGACGGGGGGGCTCCTGGCGCCCCACACCCTTGCCGTGACTCGGCTCACGCTGGTGTTAAACCCTGGCGTTAAACCCTGGCGTTTTAATTCTCACCTCCCTGAGGCGCGTGTGTACATATGTGCTGAGCCTGCCAGTGGTTTGCTCCCTCTGTTCCGACACATGCATCGAAGCATCTGCCTTTCCCTTCTGCTGTGGCCCGCCCGTGTCTCTTGAGAGCTGCCTGGCATGGGTGGGAGACCCCTGTCCAACATGCCCCAGTCACAGAACTGACAAGGAAGTGCGTCCTCTCTGGGTCCCGCCCATGCTGCAGGAGACGCAGGCGTCCACTCTGTGAAACTCCTGTCGGGAGGAGGTAGGCTACCGGGTCTGCCCTCTCATGGGAGCCCAGAGACCCCTCAGATTTGCCACCATCATACACATCCCAACCCCACTGCTTGGCTCATAAATCCAAGGAAAGGGAAACAATCTTATGAGGACTGTGGCTCCACCCCATCCTCGCTCCCAGACTGGGGTTCAGGGAACGCCGTCGAAGTGAGCAGCCAAGGGCTGGGCCCCAGCTCTGTGTCCTGGAATGTGTCAGTCCACCCTCAGCCGCAGACACTCAGGTGACAGCCCAGCTCCCTCATCTCCCAGGGGCAGGATGGCTCAGATCCACTAACAGGGACACTGGGTGCACAGGGCAGGTCGTGCCAACTGAATCCTTGGGGGCTGACCCTGGACCCTGCTCACTGCCTGTCCTTTAGAGGGTGACCAGTTGAAGGGCGGCTGTGTCATCGATGGACAATGGCACAGCTCCGGCCCTGAGCCCTGCACCGGCCCTCCTGGTGACCCCAGGCCACTAGGGGCAGCCTGCTGCCTGCTTCTACCGTCAGGACCGAAGACTGGTCTTTACAGCAAGCTGACACGTTGGAGTGTTTGCCACCCTGTGTTCTAGGTGTTTCTACGTGTGTTAGTTGTTAATATCTCATAATAGGTCTACGAAATAGCTGTTGTTATCATATCCATTTCAGAGATGGAGACACCAAGGCACCGAGAGGTTGAGTGACTGCCAGGTTCTGACCCCAGGCTCACAGGCACCACCGGGCTGCGGCAACACACTTGGTGGGGCTGCTTCTCTTGCACCTGGAACCCTCCGTCAGGTGCCCCCATCACACACACCGAACCCAGAGACCCCAAGTAGAAGCAGCACAGCCCCCGGAGAATAGGCTGATTTCCTGGTACGCCAGCCTTCAATTACAATCTCTGCCGAGACATCCTGGGGTTAGAACATAATGGAGGCGACAACTGCCGTCTCATTTCAGAACCTGTGCGTCTCCAGTTCCCGGCAGACGACAGGCTGGTGCAGGCAAGGCCCAAGACGTGCAGGCCCGGTGACATAAGACACTGTCCGCCATGCTGCCAGCATGGCCCTGCCCTGGCCACTAGCTGGGCCTGTGGGTGGAACTTCCTTCCCAGACAGAGCCCACTGTGGCTGGGGCACCCTGAGGGCTGGGCCTGCTTCTGGGCTGCAAGGACTTCCCTTCCACAGGGTGATGGGGTCCCCGCTGAGGACAGGAGGGCAATGGACAGGTCTGGAGGAGAACGACCGTCCTTTCTGGGAGGCCTGTGTGGGGAAGGAGCGGGCGAGGAGAGTAGTGGAGCCCGTGCTCCAGCCTGGGGAACTGCCCTGAGAGCCCCACTGGCAGCCCAGCTGCCCTGGAAATCTGCCAGGCTTGGTCCAGCTTAGGGAGTCCAAAGGCCACTGGGCTCCTGAACTTGAGCTAATACTGGGGCTGGTAACCTAAGGAAAGGTCAAGCCACAGGACAGAAATGTCAGGAAGGGGTTAAAGGGTGGGGAGGGTCCCCTGCCTTCCGCAAGCTTCTTCCCTGGATCTGCTGGAACCCCTCTGCCCTCCACATGACTTACTTTCATACAAAGTCAGCCTCCTTTCCTAAACCTCCCTGCCTTCCAGGTTTTTCTGTGCATTTTTTTTTGAGCTGTACTATTTTTCCTGTACATACTATTCTGTAAACTTACCCCCATGAAATTATACCTCAGAAATACTCCACTGCCACAAACACAACTCAACACAAAATGATATTTGACCATATGATTGTATCGTAACGTATCTCCTGACTGGTAGGTACTTACATTGTTTCTGATGTTTTATATAGAAGTAAACATCTTTCTGCACGTAGCTTGGCTGGGGTCACTCATTATTTTGCGAGGACAGATTCCCAAAGTAGAACTGCTGGGCCCAAGAGCCTGTGTGTTTACTTCAAAGGCTGTGTGTGTGACAATCTCAAACCCACGGAGTACAAGTACAGTGTGAGGGTGTTTTCCTATCTGCTGTGAAAGTGTGTTGCTGACGCGAAGGCTCCATAACCCCCCCATTTTCCCTGCAAACCAGGGCCCTGCTATGTCAAAATCACACCAGGAAGCGACGGGGTGATAACCCTGCTTCACTCCGTCACTCTAACCGTCAGCACCATGCAGCCCTGCCAAGGATCCAGAGCAGGTTCCTGAGCCATAGACCCTCTGGAGTCAGAAGAGTTCAGTCCTGTCTGGACTCCCACAGCGGGAATGTGTGCCAGTTTAGTATCTGATAAAGGGTCTCTGTACTGGACACTCTCGGTTAAAACACTGGTTATTCCTGTCCACCTGTCCTTCCAGATGAGCTTTTGAATCACATTAGTAGGTGGTGGGCTGCCCCCTGCAGGCCTACGAGCCATGTCCTTGCCCAGCCTCAAGACCAGAGAGCCTGGAGTCAGCGGCAGAGACATCAGTGGCTTAATGGACAGGGACCTTATGCGCCTGAAGCAAGGTGGGGACTGTCTTCCCTCCTGGAGGGAGGGGGCATTACCAGTTACAGGGGGAATTGACGTCAGGCTGGCTCACCAGTTGAGTTACCAGGGAAACAAGTAGAGGAGCACGGCCCTCCCGGTCCCTGTGATAAGCTATCATGGTGGAGATGTTTAGCTCTGAAGATTAGAAGTCACTAGCTGGGGGGACCAGGGGCAAGCATGTAGGCATTTTACTGATTAGGCTCTAGGATGAAAAGGGAAAGTCAGTCACGTGAGTGGGTGTAGGTCAGGCAGGGAACTGGACGACCAGGGGGCGTCCATAGGGCAAGAGAACCTCCGTCTTGGGCAGGGGGGCAACCATACAGTGGGTTTAGAAAGATCCAGATATATTTTTGCTTTGACTTATCCTGAGTCCTTAAAACCCAGAAGAATTAATCTGTTCTCCAGGGCACAGTTGTCTCTGCCTTGGTCACACCATTTTTATAACCTCAGTGACACTGAGCTTTCTCATATTAAGCCTCTGCCTTCCTGGATGAGTTTGTTCCTAGCTTGCCCTATTGAGATCAGGTCTCAGCTTGTCTGTTACATTTTCAAATTACCACTGAATATCTAGGAAGCGTATTCATTCCACATATTCTAACGCTTACCTCCCAGCCCCATCCCGGTGCCTCTGCTCAAGTCTGCACATGCAGGAGGGTCTGGGTAGGAAGGGCACTATTGCACGTGCAGCCATACCCACACCTGCCCGTAGTCCTTCTGCCCTTGGCTTGCCAGAAATATCCCTACGGTCTCAGTGATTACACACCCACATTCCCAGCTTCCTGTGCTGTGGGCGACTTGTGTCTCCTTTACTTTGTTTGTTCTTTCCATATGTCTTAACTTTCCGAGTCTCAGTGAGAAGGAAGGGCGGGGAGCTGCAATGGTACCACCAGCCCGTGACCATCAGCCTGGTAGCCTCCTACAGGGGAGCCTTAGAAACAACCGGGACAGTGTCTCAGCGGTGTTGGCTACATAGGAGCAAACAAGCCTCAAGAAACAAAGGCCGCACAAAGCCCGAGGCGGGTCAGCGGAAGGTCCGATGCTGAGCCTGGACCACGAAGCCTGGCTCTCTTGCAGGCAGCCGGTGGCTGTGGGACAGCACTCCTCCCCTTGTACACAGAACAGGCCATGCCAAGGGACCCTGGGCAGGCCCCTTCTCCTCTCTGGCCTGGGCTGCGAGGTCCCAGGGCCCCTTGAGAGCTGGCTTTCCTCCTATGAGCCCCGTGACCTGATCTGGGGGGTTGCTTGCAAGTCCATCCCTTGGCCATGTGCGTTGAGGGATGGATCCCCTTCTCCATGGAGCTGTTTCCTGAAGATGTGGACAACAAAGCAGACGGACCTTTGGTGAAATCTGCATCATGTCTTTTCCTCCAAGGACAACTCCAAAGACATTTTAAAAATACATGTGGAAAAAATTCAAGTTTTCCAAAATAGTAAATGTTACAAAATAACACTGCATATTTCCTCTTTTGTGGATAAAACAGAAAACACGTGGTTATTTTTATCCCCTGAAGCTCCACTGGGAATGGGTGTAACATGTGCCCATGTGCACACAGAAAGGGCCCTTTTTTTTTTTTTGTGGTACGCGGGCCTCTCACTGTTGTGGCCTCTCCCGTTGCGGAGCACAGGCTCCGGATGTGCAGGCTCAGCGGCCATGGCTCACGGGCCCAGCCGCTCCACGGCATGTGGGATCCTCCCGGACCAGGGCACGAACCCTTGTCCCCTGCATCGGCAGGCGGACTCTCAACCACTGCGCCACCAGGGAAGCCCCAGAAAGGGCCCTTTTTATCAGCTGCCCTGCAAGGATGGAGCCGTCGCAAAGGACGCAGGCAAGCGCAGCACTGCTCTGCCTGGTGGGGATTCCCTCCAGGCATGGCTGCCCAGCAAATGGGGAAGGACGGACTCCCTGGAACCCCTCCTCCTCTTCTTATGCAGAGTGAATCCAGCTCAGGCCCTGAGGCTCCCAGACTCAACCTCCTCCTGGGTAAAACCAGGATAGCGAAGGTGAGGCTTAGGTTTACGATGAGGGTTTAATAAAAAAAATGCTTCACCCACTACCCAACACACCCGACAAGTGGCCACATTACCATCACTGCCACCATCAGTGTTCGTCCTTCGATTTCGCCATTTATGCAGTAAATCGCCTCTCCAGGGACCAGCCATCTGAATGACTTCTTTTTCCTTGCAAACTGACCCCACATCTCCACCTGCAAACAGGATGTTGGAAAGAAGGACATCCTTGAGGACTTCACGGAGTAAATATCAAGGAGTCTGATATCAAGGGCTCCTAATGGCCAGAGCTGGAATGATTTGAGGAAAAAATAATCATTACTTATTAATATAATGAGTGTGCCATTAATTAATAATGACAGTATTGGCTAATCTCCCATAGACCAAAAGGTCTCAGTCCATACTCATGTAAATATTCAAATAAATAAATGTGGTAGAAGAAAGTGTTTTCCTACAGAAAAAATGTTATTAACAAATGAGGAAGTGGCTTCCCTGGTGATACAGTGGTTAGGACTCCACGCTCCCAATGCAGGGGGCCCAGGTTCAATCCCTGGTCAGGGAACTAGATCCCACATGTACGCTGCAACTAAGAGTTCGCATGCCACAACTAAGGAGCCGGCAAGCCACAACTAAGACCCGGTGCAACCAAATAAATAAATTTTTTTTTAAAAAAATGAGGAAGGGGGTACTTCCCTCGCAGTCCAGTGGTTAAGACTCCAAGCTCCCAATGCAGGGGACACGGGTTCAATCCCTGGTCAGGGAACTAAGATCCTGCATGCCTCCAGGAACAGCCAAAAATAAATAAATAAAAAAGGAAGCAATGAGGGAAATAGAATATCACCATTAGGCAAACAACCCTGTAATAATTGTTTCCAGAAATTGGGCAAAAATCTGAGGAGAAACAGGATGCTGGCATAGCCTCAAAGCAACTCCCCCACAATATGTATCAATTACCCTGGGGAGGTGGCAAGAAATGGTCGTTCTGGATATATTTTTAGATCAGAACTTCTCATAAGCACTCTCCTTGCATCCCCTTCCCCACCTAGTTTTTTTTTCTTTCATGAGAATCTGCTTACGTATTAACTTCAGAGTAATTCTGATTTAAAACAAACTAAAATCCTTGGAACAATGACTTACATAAACCATAGGCTTGAAATGAGGGTGAAAGGTAAAACATGAAGTGAACACACATGGCTAACATTTCAACACGTTTATTTTGCACTAATGTCCACAGTCTTACCCACTCTTCCCACTCACGCCCCCATGGCCCACGCAGGAAGGATGCAGCTCCAGGACGCCTTCCTCTTGGTGCACGAGGTCACGAGTGACTAAACAACAGGAAGAAGTCGGAGAGGCTAAATCTACACAGTAACGTCTGAGCTGGAGGACCTTAGCTAAGAGGGGCTGGGCGAAGAGGGAGGTGAGGGCAGAGGCCAGGCACACACCCTCCCCAACCCCTCCTTGCAAGACCCCACGAGAAGCCTGCCTGGCCCCAGCTCTCCCACAGGGCACCCAGGGCCGAGCCCCTGGAAGGTGGGTCATCCTGGGTGGTCCCCTTGTTGGCCAGGGAGGTCTCTACTCTTAGCAGTAATGACAACAAACTAAATATAAATGTGAAACCGTTATTAAACACCTGTTTACTTGAAAGAGACAAATTCATCCGTGCACCTGCTCCAACCAAAGTGTGGCCTGATTGCAGACAATCTGCAGGGAGGACCTTCCTTCGCTCCTTGCTCCCTCGCCTCCTACTCTGCTTCTCATCCTTCCCCACGGGGCCCAGAAACAGGTTAAAGAGGCCCACTTTGCAGTCAGAGAAGGGAAAAAGGGACGGGATACGGAGAGGGGACACAGGAAGAGGGGAGGGGGCGGAGGTGACGCGGAGCCATAGTCGGACGGACACACGGCGCCGGCTCTTCCGGTCGCCTTCCGATGGCGTCACCGGCCGGCGCGGGCTAGAAGGGCAGAGTGCGTCGCCCCGATGCGCGCCGAGGGGAGACCAGGCCTGAGCCGCGCCGCTTGAAAGGCAGGGCCGGCTCCCTGCGGAGGCCCCTACATGGCGGCGGCCGCACACCACAAACGCCCCTGCGGAAAGCATGACAGGCGAAGGAGACGGGCGAGACTCACCTGACACAGTAGACGAGCCTCCTCAACCCGCCTGCCAACCACGGGCGTCCACTCCGCGCGTGCTCAGGGGCCGCCGCCAGACTGCGCCTGCGCGGGCCCGATGGTCACAGCGCGCCTGCGCAGCGCCGTCTTTGTCGCCCCGCAGGCGCCTGGGAGTCTCTGCGTGCTCCTGGCTGCTCCGGTTGAGCCCTTCTCGGACTGCCCAGTTCGAAGGCATACGCTCTACTCGGGTTTCCAGCCGGCAGAAGGCCCACCCCTCAGCGCGTCTGACCATCATCTTGACCCTTACCCCCCGAATGTCCGCTACCACCTCTCCTCTCTCACCGAACCCTCACCTCTCCTGGCAGCGAAGACGTGCGGCGATCCGGCGCTCAGCTCTGCGCCTGCGCGGGGCCCCTCGCAATTCCCAGCCGGCTTTAAGCTTCTAAGTGCAGGTTATCGCCCACTCGGACACAAAATGTAGTTTTTCATCTTCAGCCTAAGGTTTTCTCCAACAGGGATGTCATGGGAATTACGATTTTCTAAGTGTATACTAATGATCAAGAAGGGACAGTCATCACTTTAACATGTCCTAATGGCCTCGGTTCTGCTGTCCGCCTTAGCTTCGTTTGGGTTCTAAAGGCCCGCGGCCAACTAAGGTCCTCGCTTCCTTGTTAGATTTTTTTTTTTTTTTTTTTTTGCTTTGTTTGAAGGTCGGGGGTTGGGGGGAGGTTCGTTTCTCCGCGGGGACCTTGGCTGCCGGGACTCCGCCCCTTGTCCAGCCCAGGGCTCTGCAGGGAGTGCGGGGGCTTAAAGGGCATGTGGGGTCAGGAGACCAGGGAAGAGTTGGGGGGAGGACCCCCTGGGAAATAGACTGAGACGCCTCAGAGACAGGAGTGGGTGGCCCCGGCCTGGACAGTTCGCTGAAGGTCTAAGCACCAGAAGGGATTCTGGGGGTCATTTCCACTTCCAGATGGGTGGTGTCACCCCCTCCACGTGAAGTTAACCTGCCCAGTAATGGGGAGAGAAGGGCTGCCGTAGCCAAACAAGCTCCATGCAGTCTGGGCTGAGGGGTGAGAGTGATGCCTCCTTTCCCCCTTGTGTGGGAGGTGGGCCAGGTGAGGTAACAGAGGCCTTTCCTGTTCATGCTTTGCCCACCTGGGAGGTGCCCCTTAGCTCCCAGACAGTCCACCCACTCACCTCTCCCCACAGCCCTTGAGTTATGTTTCTTGAGATTTGGGGGCTGTGGCAGTGAGGTCCATGGGTATTGGGGTGGGGGTGGGTGGAAGGTATGTCCTGTCCTAAACTCTCGTAGGCAAGAGTGATGTATTCTGGAAAAGCAGTGAAAACAAAGGTCACAGAAGGAATGTCGGCTAAGCCTACAGTGCAGTGTGTGAAATGAGCTCGAGTGGCTGGGCCCAGGCAGAAATGTAGGCTGGGAGGAAGGCCTCCAGGAAGAAGAGGGGAGGACCTGACACCCTCAGGGTGTGGAGGGGCGAGGGGACTTGGGCCTGGCAGGACAGATGGAGGGGCCAACCAAAGCATGGTCCCCATGGGCAAATTTGAATGTGGCCTGCATTACAGGTGAGGGCAGTGTTAGACCAATCCCAGAATGTTGCCTGAAATTTGTATTATAATTTGGTTTTAGATTATATTTCTACTTGATCTGTCTCTCTCTTATAAATAAATGGAATACAGCATGGCAATTCTGGCTATTTCAGTTCTGGTTAATGCAGATTTTAGTGCACTAAGATTTTGTTGGCTAATTAGAATTAATTATAATTTGGGGGTATTTTACCATGCCATCGTGCAATTTTCACTGTTGCAAATGGAGAATGAAATCAAGTACCTGTGACACTAAAGCGATCTGTTCATCTTCAGTAACTTGAGCGGAGTTAAGTAGCCCAGTCAGTCGGGCTGTCTCCGCAGCTTCTTCCAGAACGACTAACTGAATTTTGGTAGAGAAAGGCTTTCAGAGATCAAAGGAAGAATGACAGGCAAATGAAACAGCTCACAAAACTCTTCAGTACAGGCTTTTCAAGCTCCGTGAGCAGTAACATCCAGCCAGGTGGCAGGGTCCTGAGCCCCCTCAGGGTCAGTACACCTTTTGTCCTGGTTTATTTGAATTATTTATGCAGAAAACTCTTGTTCCCTGGCTGGGAAGACCTGTTTACGTGGACATCTCTTTTTAGACAACTCCCCTCTATTTTTTTCATCTATTCTTGAGTAATTCCTGGGAATAACATGAAGAGGCATAAGTGACCTTCACCTGGACACAGGTCCAGCATTCCCTCTGATGCGCTTCAGGAAAATAAGGTGAGAGCAGAAACTGGTATATTTTTAGATGAAATTTCTTTGAGAAATAGTTTCTATTTTATCTGTAATCCTCTGGCTAATGTTTAAAATCAGTATTCATAATGCTGCCTAAGAGCTTTAGAATAAATGGATTTTAATAAAGAAAAGCTATTTTAGAGTGCTGTGTTGTAAGAGGGGCTCGGCAAAGAAGAGGAGTGGAGAGGAGACTAACAGATGAGGGGTCCCCCAGGGCCCAGAGGGAGCAGCCAGGAATCAGACAAAAGTGAACGCAGGGCAGCAGACAGCCAGGTGCCCGTTCCTGGCCCTCCCGTGGGGAGAGAACTCAGCAGCAGCCTCGGAAGCTGGTTTAGGCCAATATGCGCAGGCCTCTTTCTAGTCCTGCAAGGTGAGCTGGGTGCCCTGCCTGCCCCTTTGCCTGTCCCTCCCCCTTTTCATCTCCAGGCTCTATCAAATGGTTATTTTTATTTGTGAAGCTGATACATATGCCTTTTGTTCTGTAACCATAATTAAATCCCTGGTCTTGGTATCGGGTGCACAGTGCGTGTGCCTAAGGCACCCCACACCCCACACACTGTGTCTCCCCTTTCCTAGTTCCACCCACAGTTAACGCTGACCATTGCTCCCACTCTGTGGCAGTCCTGTGAGGTGTGGCTTGAACTAGGTCGTAGCAGGAATGTTTACACCCCAGATGTGGGCATACCTGCAAATCAGCACTTGATTTATTGCTTTGCAGAGTGTCTTGACTCAATAAAAGGATAGAGAAAACGTTAACAGTGCAGATTAAACTTAATACTATGTTGAAGCCCATACAGCGTGAACAGCACAAGAAAATGGAGGAAATATTCTTTTAGTATTAGAAAACTATAATCCAGTTCAGCCAAGGAATCGTTGACAAACAAGAGAGGATCAGACTGAGTTTTGTGGCTTCATTTTTGTCTTATCTGTTAATGCAAAAAAAAAAAAATCCACCAACATGGGTGTGGGAAGGACGCTCACTGATCAATTACAGGCATAGGTTACCTGTAGAGACAAGAGTTCACCAAAAATCAACAGAAGTATTCTGTGAGAATCAGTTGGTTGTTTGGAAATTACAATGAAGAGGATTGTGTATTTTTTAAATTACTTGTAAACTATGTGCTCCAGACACTTTACTAGAATTTACAATAGGCTTGTACACATACGTACATGCGTATGTTTTCGTTCCTGAGCGCCAGCTGTTAGACCTTTACCCACAGTCATGGCCACCAGCGGGGTTCTGCCCTGGGATAGGTCAACCTTCATTCCTTTTTCCGTCGAATTCTTGCAGTTTTTATACCTGCAGTTATGCAAAGTTCAGGTACGAGGAGATTTACTTACTACATGATGCACCCATTTTTGCATAGATTTTGGTGATTTTCAGTGATTCTGTTTGACTCTTATAATTGTGGCAAGTTGTGCATTTACTCAGCAGATGCCCTGTGGTCTGTGCTGAGCACATGATGGCCAAGGATGCTGTCCTGGTCCTCAAGAGGTTAGACCTGAGTGAGACCCTGTGAGGGTCCTAGCAGATTCCCAGGTATTTACAGAACAGCCAAGAGACACAAGACAGCCTCCTTCTCCTCAGCAGTGTCTAAGAGGCTAGTCCTCGCCGGCGACCCGTCCCTCCTCTCTCCAGGGCCCCTCCCTGTGGCCACCACCACCGAGCCCTCTTCCCTCCTGGTCTTGGACCTGCCCTGCTCCACACCTGGGCTCACTCCAGAGCTGAGTGGGTCCTGAAGCTACACCTCAGGGGTCTGATGCTTCTAGAGACATTTGGGATTGTCATGAGCACTCCTGAAGGGACAGAAGGCTGGCCCTGAGGGCAGGTGATGAGTCCCCAGACACAGTGTGGGTGGGTGGCTAGGGTCACCTCTGCAAATGCCAAGCCTGGGCTGGGTGGAACACCTCCCCGGACGGAGCAGGGGTGGAGGACCTCGAGGGTTTCAGCATGGACTACCTGCCCGAGCTGCTTCTGAATGGAATCCCCCACATAGTACACAGAGGGTGTGTCTGTGACAATAGGTTTAAGTGACAGGATCATCCCAGAGACATCAAATGGGTGGTGGTGGGAGGGTTGTACAACCACATGCCGTGGTCCTGCAGCCAGCCTCCTCTTGGCCCTGGCCCACCATGTGTGTGGTGGCCCAGAGGGAAGGAAGGCGCAGGGCTTTCTGGTCATCATTGGATCTTCCTTGGAATAAAGAGGCCGCCGGTGTGGCCTCCCATTCAGGTCCCATCAGCAGCCACACGAGCCCTCCCCACTAACTGTCCACCATCCACATGGGCAGTGTTGCTCTCCAGGCAGCACTGGAGATTAATTAAAGAAAAAGTAAACATTGCTGGGGACGTCATAGGACATGACACTTGCTGCCCTCTCTTTCTGAAGCTGTAACCATGATGGATGACCCATTGTTGGATTATTATGAAAGATGGACAAGCTTAGAATTTCATCAAAACCTAAAATATCATCAGTGAGCACAGTCAGCTTAATGGTTCATAAAGCAGCTGCTTGATTGCTGACACGATAGGTCTAGAAGGAGGGCCTGGACTTTCCCAGCAACCTTGCCCTGAGAACATGGATTTTCTCCAGAGCCTTTGTTTCTTTTTCCTTCCTGTCCCACCCCTGGTGCTCTGGTACCTCCGGGACCTGCCTTCTATACAGGACCTGTTTGTCTTGGGCAGTTGCGTGGCTGCATTTTGGGAACCAACTGCAGGTGACCAGCCTGGCTCAGCTCCTCCCACATGAGGTTCAGGCCTCGTGGGCAGGTGACACATTCCCTTGGGGGCACAGAAGTTTCAGGTGCCGAGGAATTGACAGCAGTATCTGGGCACAGGCTGTACATGGTTTACATCCGAAGCCTGTTCACACAGAGCAGGTGGTTAAGACAACAGGTTGGGTTTGGATGGACCTGCAGCGCACCTGCCGCGTGACTTTGAATGGTCACCTCCCCCCCATTTCCAGAGCTGGGGTCATGCCATCCACCACAGAGGGCACCACGTGGCACAGTGTAAGGAGATGCTGAACGTGCAGAGCCTCCTCGAACCGGCCCAAGGGTAGGTGGCTGCTGCACGTGTCACTCTCTAGGCCCCTCTGGAGATCTCTGCCTCCCTGTTCTCTTTCCGTTCGTATCTCAGCATGACAGGCACCCTGGAAGCTGTGACAGAGGGCGTGGTCTGCAGGACAGAAGACCCTGGTCCAGGTCTTACCTGGTGACAAGTGACAAGATCAGGAAGGCAGGACTTTATGTTAACCAGTGGGGACAGGACGCTGTGATGAGAGGTGGACACTGAGTCATGGGTTTCCCGGAGCATGCGAAAGCTGCCTCCTGAGCAGGGTCAGAGCGGTCAGTTCCTCTTAGCAGCCTGGGGACTGAGGGCCACCACGAGAACGTGGACATGGCAGAGGATGCTGACAAAGGCTCTGTGTTACTGTGGCAGCATCTGCCTCGGAATAATGACAGATGTGGCAAGTGTTGTTTGTTATTCCCGTGATTAGGTTCAGCTGCGTAAACAGAAACCCAAAATAACAGTGGCTAAAACAAGTCAGAAGTGCATTTTATTTCATGCTAAGGAAGCACAGAGGTTGGCATTCCCAGCTGACGTGAAATTCACACCCGGGTCACTAGTGACCAGGAATGCTTCTACCCCATTGCTCATGGCTTCCCTTCTCCCAAAGTGGCTGCTGGAGCTACAGCCTTCATATCTGCCCACTTCCCAGCTTGCAAGGAGATTTCCAGAAGCTCTCAGACACCACTCCTGCTTATGCATCTTCATCTCCAGCTTACCTGTCCACCTATACCGGCTGCAGCAGAGACTGGGAAATGCATCAATAGTTCAGGTGACCATGTGCCCACCTGAAAGTTGGGCATTTGTATCCTAGACCAGCAGCACCCAACCATTTTGGCACCAGGGACCGGCTTTGTGGAAGATCATTTTTCCGCGGACGGGTGGTGGGGTGGTTCAGGCAGCAATGCAAGCGACCGGCAGCGCGGATGAAGCTTCTCTCCCTCGCCGCCGCTCACCTCCTGCTGTGTGGCCCGGTTCCTAGATCACATCCTTTACCATAATAAACCAGTAAACGTAAGGAGTGTTTCCCTGAGTTCTGTGAGCCACTGTAGCAGATTACTGAACCCAAAGAGGAGGTCAGGGGACCCCCTGTGTTATAGCTGGTTGGTCAGAAGCACAGGTAACAACCTAGCCCTGGCACCTGAGTGGGGGCCATCCCAGGGGTTGAGGCATCACCCATGGGATCTGTCAGAACTGAGGGCACCATAGGGCGCCCAGCTGGTGCGGGAAAAGCCCACTCTTTGGGTGCAGGGGGTGAGTGTGACTCAGGAAGGCAGGGGTTTTTTCTAGACCTCAGCTCGAGCTAGCAATCTTTGTCACAGGTATTCACAAATTCTCTTTCTTTTTTTTTTTTTTCTGCTCTTCTGATGGAAAGTAGAAGCTCCCTGAGAGGAGGTGACGGCCCAATTACTGGGGGAAGGAGGAAGGAGGCGAGTGGGGAGGGGCCTCAGTCGTGCCTTCAGAAGGGGCAGCAGATCTGACCGTGGGGAAAAGTGGGGGCAGGGAGAAGGGGTCCGAGACAGATGTGAGGTAGCCAGAGGGAGGGCAGAGGGGATGGACAGAACCCTTGACTTCAGAGGGAAGGCTCATGGCAGGTGTGAGACGACATGGTCGGACTATCACACGACCCGTAGGAGAGGCCCCCCAGGCTGTAGGGCACGTGGACCTGGATTCAAACCAGGAGCTGGGGCTGGGGCTGGGGCTGGGGCTGGGAGTCAGAGGCCGATGCTCAGAGTCGAAGGGTCGCGGTCACGAGCAGGGCAGCGATGCGGGGGAGAGCAGTGCCAGGATGGAGCCAGGACGGTGACGCTGTGCGAAGGAGGCTGGTGAGGCCGGTTGACCAATGAAAACAGGAAAATGTGGTGAGTGGGAGCCAGATGGGGAAGTGTTTCAGGAAGGAGTGGGATCTGTGGCCGGTCAGGAGAATTAGAGGGCGACAGGGAAGGGCCGCACCATGCCATGGCCACAGGAGGGAGCGTGGTGCTGGGTAGACCGGCGTGGGCAGCCCCTGTGAGCACAGCCGCCAGCTGGTCCACATAGTTCAAAAATTCCCTAAACTAAGGGCTGCGGTTCCACTGGGGTCGCTGGAGGGCCTCCTGCCTCCTGCTCCACCCCTTGGTGACACAGAGGGGTCACAATTTACCCTAATTGCCTATTTCCCTTTCCTTCAGAAAGAGCCCAAGAAATATGAATTTTACTGGTGAAGTTTTGATCATTGGGGCTGTTCACTTGCAGTGGAGTTTTCAGGTCTGAACAGAACTCCTTCTCTGTGGGTGTGTGTGGAGGGGGTTCAAGCTGGTCTGTCCTGATGCCCTGCTCGGTCCAGGCTGGGCCCACCGAGGCCCCTGAGGAAATGCACAGGCGGCAGAGCGTGGGGCACAGACACAAGGAAGACAGAATGCTGGAGGACACGTCTGCACAGCAGAGTTTCCTCCTGGATCCCTGTCCAGTTGCCAGAGCCACGTGTCTGCCTGTGAGGGTACTAAGGTCTCGTCCACGATTCATCACGAGACCAAAGTCCCACAGTGTGAGAGGGGATGGGCCTGTCACCTGGGCTTTCTGTACAAAAGGCCCTGTGGGAGGAGGGGGCACACCTATGTCCCTAACAGGGTCTGGAGGGCCAGCCCCGAGGTCAGACACACAGGCCTGTTCAGGGGCCAAGCTCCACCCGTTGAGACATGACGACAGTGCTAAAGTCTGTGATTCTAGGTGAGGATTTGGGTACAGACGCTATCAGGGATGAGCAAGGGCAGCCAGGAGATTTGCTTTTTTGTGTGGGGGGGGACGCTGTTCAGCATGCGGAGCTTCCCCAACCAGGGATCAAACCCGCGCCCCCTGCAGTGTGAGCGCAGAGTCTTAACCACTGGACCATCAGGGAAGTCCCGCAGAGTAGATTTTATCTTCACTAAGATGTGGTCTGCGCCAGAATCACCTGGGACTTTGTGGAAAATGCAGATTCCTGGGACCTGTTGAATAGAATCTGTGGTGGAGGCCCTTCATTCTGCATTTAACAAGCTCCCTCAGTGAATCCCATGTTCATTGGAGCTTGAGAATTATTGGTGATTAAAGCAATGGGAGCTGAGTAAGGCTGCCTCGTTCCCAGACAGGCGACCCTGGACACCTCCCTGCCCATCTGTCCGGGCCCTTCTGGCTGCCAGACCAAAGATACCACAGATTGGTATTTATTTCTCACAGTTCTGCAGGTCCAAGATCAGGGTGCCAGCATGGTCGGGAGAGGGCCCACTTCCTGGTTCAGGGATGCCCATCTCCTTGCCATGGCCTCACTTGGTGGAAGGGGCCGAGGGGACCCCAGTCTCTTCTTACAAGGGCACTAATCCCTTTCATGAGGGCTCTGCCCTCATGACCTAGTTGCCTCCCGAAGGCTCCAACCCCAAACGCCATCCCATTGGGCATTAGGATTTCCCCATATGAATCTGGGGAGGGCACAAACATTCAGTCCATTGCATCACCTAAGCCTCAAATTTCTCTTTTGCAGACTGAAGTAGCATCTCTCTAAGATTCTTTTTGTTTAAAGTAATAGAAATCAAAGCCAAACTAAATCAGACAAAATAAAAATTAAACATAATTTTATTAGCTCAGGTCATTGCAAACTTCCAGGAGTCGGACTGTGGCAGACAGATGGACTTAGAGACACATAGAGTCGCTGGGCCCTCCCTCCCTCGCTCGTCTCCAGAGCTGCTCCCTGAGTGCGGCTTCGCTTTCCAGAAGCTCCTCCACAAAAGTCACCAAGACCCATTCTGGGCTTACCTCTCCCTCAGGCTGGTGATCTTGAGAAACAGACCTCTTCTCTCTGCTCTACAGCTGAGTTCACATCAACCTGCAAGGTGGTCTCCAAGACCGTGGGGTCGTGCTCACCCTGGGCCCATCACACATCAGAGGGACCAGGGGCTCGGGCCGGCCAGCCTCAGCCAAGTGCCTGCCCACCAAGTCCCACCAGATCCAGGGAAAGAAGCTGCAGCTCGCCAGCAGGAAGAAGTTGGTGAGCTTGTGCTTGTGGACGACACGGCCTGCATCTCTCAGAACGAGGGCTCTCCCGGTCCAGCTCCTGGTAGACGTGTCCTGTGTCACATTCGCGGTTCTGCACGGCCCTGGCTACTTCTAAGACACAAGACCCGAGCAGGTGGTGTCAGAGCAAAAGCAGAACAGTCCTCTTAGCTCTCACATTCACATCTAATACCAAGTGTCCCAGCTCCGCAGGTGGACGTCCCGTCCCTGCTGGGGCATCAGGTGTCAGGCAGAGACCTCGCAGAGGGTGTGCATCTCCCCATGTGCATGGAGAGATTGTGCTCTCCCCATGTGCATGGAGAGATTGTGCAGGGTGCTCTGGGGAAGGATTCCCTGAGCAGGCTTCTATTCTGGAAAGTAGAAACAAAAGCCCCTGGTCGCTGTTTGCCAGAAAACAAAGAAATCCGATTGTCAAGGGCAGCACAGTGTTCAAGCTTGAATAGAGTACCCATTGAAAGCTTTGAAGGTTTCCTCAGGGAAGAGTCTCAGGGACATTTCCCTCAGCTGCTGTTTTTGTTGGCTGGCCCCACAAGATGCTGACATTTACCTTGAAGGAAGGTCCGGAGGGACACATACACAATGGGTGTTGACGGAAGGAACCCTCCGGTCAAAACAGGAGAGCCACACTTCCCAGAACCTCTCTGGGGGCCAGTAGTGCTCATCCTGTGGGCGTCTGTCGGGGCCTGGACACAGCCCTCACCTGGCCACACAGTACTGGTTTCATTCGCGTCCAATTCAGCTTTTAGGAAGGCAGTTCCTCGGGGCTCAGGGAATGGCATCACGGTCACTGGCCCAACATCCCAATTCCCACTACGGCCCATGTAGAGCTCTCCTTAGCTTTGGGTCCACGACAAGGACCCTCTCCTACAAGCTCTGAGCAGATGCTGCTGTGCATGCAGACCTCAGGGTCTGCCCTCATGTCCCGCCATCCTTGGCTCATGGTGTGATACCAGGGGGCCAAGTCTCAGCAGTAAAGCTGAGGTGGACCAACAGTTCCTCATCAGCTCCCAGTTTAACCATCCGATAAAAATCATGGGTCTGGGCTTCCCTGGTGGCGCAGTGGTTGAGAGTCCGCCTGCCGATGCAGGGGACGCAGGCTCGTGCCCGGTCCGGGAGGATCCCACATGCCGCAGAGCGGCTGGTCCCGTGAGCCATGGCCGCTGAGCCTGCGTGTCCGGAGACTGTGCTCCACAACGGGAGAGGCCACAACACTGAGAGGCCTGCGTACTGCAAAAAAAAAAAAAAAAAAAAAAAATCATGGGTCTGAACAGTAGCCCTTCTTAGAGGAAACGGTGCTTTCCCATCCTGGTAAGAGACGACAGTGGGTTCCTGAGCTGTGAAGTTAAATTGTGGAGGGACTCTGGGCACCTGAGCCTGGCAGACGTGGCCATCAGGAGCTCCAGCCTGTGACCAGACAACTTCCCTTGCCCCCCAGACAGAATCTGCTTCTCTGAGGAGCTGGAGGGATGAGGGCCAGATATTACTCCTGACCAGTTGCCAAGTGCCTCTCATGACCCTGCCATCTTCCCCCTGTACCTCCTGAGCCCGCTTACTCGAGAGAAATGCCAGCAGGAAGGACAAGATTCCGGCCTCAGCTCTCACCACTGCTGTGCCCTCTACCCCAGACAGGCTGAATGTCCCCCAGCCAGATGCTAGCAGGTTGCCCCCCGCCACCGTGGAGGGCTGCTCAAGGCCCTGAGGGGGTCCCTTCAGCGCCACCCTGGAGTGTGAGCGGTTCTCAGGGCAGTTGCTGAGGTGAACATCCAGGGCCACAGCAGCTGCCCTCCAGCCCAGAGGACAAGCCAGGGGTTTTCAAATTGGGGTGCTCAGAACAAGCTTCACATCCCAGGAATTTTGGTGGGCATTCCAGGAAGGGCTAAGTCAAGCCTACAGGTCCTCACTCCCACCCTGGCCTACACACACTGGCCTACTCTGCCACAGAAATGTTTGCAGTAAAGTTCCCAAGCAACCTGCAAACGCACAGCCGCTTTTGATGGCACCCACCGTTCCCCACTCTTTCTTCTTGAAAGCAGATGGTTTAATGTCACGTCATCACCAGCTTCACACAGTCTTCCCAATCCAGGTGTAGTCTTGTGGACCGGCTGCTCGGACACGGTCTCCGTGGCCACGTGGGTTCCCATGACACCAGCATGGGGCAGGGGGTGGTGTGCGCAGCGTCTCCGTGGATGTGGCCATCTAGCCCCCGCTGCACTGCAGGCATCAGTGGGTCTATTCAGTTCCTGGTCCCGACAGTCGGAGCCAGGGGGGCCAGACCAGTGGGATCTCTGTGACTGGCCACCTTTCCCTTGGACTCTGGGGGCCCGCAGAGGTGTCCTAGCCTCCCTGATGGGAGCAAGCACTGGCAGAAGAAGCAAGTTCTAGAGGGTCTCTCCGTGGCCTCACTCATTCACCACCCACCACCGACAGCTGTCTCTCTGGCCACACATTGTCCGTGGTTCAGCGACCTCTCAAGCAGCACAGTCTTCTTGGTCGTGGGTACCATGCTCCTAGCCAGACCAGTCAGCCTCCCAAACTGTAGTCTGCTTGCAGGGAGCACCCCTGTGGAGCCACCTGCGTGGCCGGCCTGGCTGCTCCCACTCTAAAGGACCCAGGGTCTCCAGTGGGGTCCCTCAGATCCTGCAGACTTGTAGGGGTGTCCCTAGCCCCTCCAAGACCAGGGTCGAGGGATTCCAGGTCCCCTACCCCTTGCAACTCCTTCAGCAGCTGCATTTTGATGTTTTATCCACTTTTATTTACATATCCTCATATTTTTGTTATTTATTTATTCATTCAATTAATCGAGGGCTGAACTTTAATTTTTTTAAATTTTATATCGGAGCATAGTTGATTAACAATGTTGTGTTAGTTTCAGGTGTACAGCACAGTGATTCAGTTATACATATACATGTATCTATTTTTTTTCAAATTCTTTTCCAGTTTAGGTTATTACAGAATATTGAGCAGCGTTCTCTGTGCTATACAGTAGGTCCTTGTTGGTTATCTATTTTATAAATAGCAGCGTGTATGTGTCAATCCCAACCTCCCAATCTATCCCTCCCTCCCACTCTTCTCCCCAGTAACTATAAGTTCGTTCTCTAAGTCTGTGGGTCAGTTTCTGTTTTGTAAATAAGTTCATTTGTATCTTTTTTTAAAGGTTCTGCATATAAGCAATGTCATATGATATTTGTCTTTCTCTGTCTGACTTACTTCACTTAGTATGATAATCTTCAGGTCCACCCATGTTGCTGCAAATGGCATTATGTCATTCTTTTTAATGGCTGAGTAATATTCCATTGTATATATGTATCACATATTCTTTATCCATTCATCTCTCAATGGACGTTTAGGTTGCTTCCATGTCTTGGCTATTGTAACAGCACTGCTATGAATATTGGGGTGCATGTATCCTTTCGAACCATGTTTTTCTCTGGATACATGCCCAGGAGTGGGATTGCTGGATCGTACAGTAGCTCTATTTTTAGTTTCCTAAGGAACCTCCGTACTGTCCTCCTCCATAGTGGCTGCACCAATTTACATTCCCATCAACAGTGCATGAGGGTTTCCTTTTCTCCACACCCTCTCCAGCACTTGTTGTTTGTAGATTTTTTTGATGATGGCCATTCTGACTGGTGTGGGATGATATCTCATTGTAGTTTTGATTTGCATTTCTCTAATAATTAGCAATGTTGAACATCTTTTTATGTGCTTCTTGGCCATCTGTATATCTTCTTTGGAGAAATGTCTAGGTCATCTGCCCATTTTTTGATTGGGTTGTGTGATTTTTTTTTTTTTTTTTTTTTTTTGCTGTACGTGGGCCTCTCACCGCTGTGGCCTCTCCCGTCGCGGAGCACAGGCTCCGGACACACAGGCTCCGCGGCCATGGCTCGCGGGCCCAGCCGCTCCGCGGCACGTGGGACCCTCCGGGATCGGGGCACGAACCCGTGTCCCCTGCATCGGCAGGCGGACTCTCAACCACTGCGCCACCAGGGAAGCCCTGATTTTTTTTATATTGAGCCAAATGAGCTGTTTGTAAATTTCAGAGACTAATCCCTTTATCCACTTTTATTTACAGGCCCACATATGTTTTTTAACAAGTATAAAATCATTGAATCTAAACCACTTGTATGTTAAAAATCAAGAGGACTATATCCAAGGGAAAATGGACTTGAGCCGCTCCCTGCCTCAGGGGAAAGCCCCGCTTCCTATGAAATCCTTAAATGTGGCCTTGGTTGAAAAAAAGACTCATGAAGTCAGGGCTGCTCCTGTCCTGATGCCGGAGATGCAGGTGTGTCAGTTGCTTGGAGACTCCTGCCACTCCCTCCCCAGTGCCTTAGGTAGTCGTGCAATGTCCTCATTGTGTGTGTTCCAGCCTGGCTTTTAGTCACACCCACAGGATTGCAGGAGGAGGAAACTGGCCCCTGACTCTGTACCGATTCGGATTCCATGAATATTCGCTCTGACCTTTGCTAAGTCCAGCGTCATTAGCAGTGCCGACATTCAAACTGTCCTCAAGGCCGAAAGCAGGACTAGGCATCTGCTGTGCTTGCTTAATGAGCCATAAAATGAGCCGGTGGGCAATTGCTTCTCACTGTCAAGCCCCAGCTTGAGTGACAGACAGCCAGGACCGTGGGGGGAGGGGCGTATCTTGTCACAAAAGCCCGAGGCACTGCCTTCCTTGATCACAACTGACTAAAGGGAAAATATTTATATGCACTCACCTCATTTCCCATCATCTTAAATTTTTTTTTCAGTACTTTGTTTCTCCATCATCATTTTGGGAGAATGTTAGCACCATTAATCTTCCCTTCTTTAATTACAATGAGCCTGAGTGAGAGGCTCCCAGAGGCGGGGCCTCCTCACCCAGACCCTCTCCCCACCTCTCCCTCCTCAGACCCACCTGTTCCACCTCCCACGCCCTTGGGCCCCAACCCTCCCAGGCTCTTCTGGCTCAGCAAGGAACCCCTGCCCTGACCTCTCATCTCCTCTATGTTAACAAAACCTGGATCATTCTGTTAAAGAGAAATTTGAGGAAAACACACACCCATAATCCTGTTACTTTAACACATTCTTTTCCACATTTGCTCACACCTACTACCATTTTCAGCACTAATGTGGACATTCCACGTGGCCTCTGTCTCGGTGCACAAACCACCTTGTTTTAACACATAATTGGCACTAGTTTCTCAGGATCGAAGTCATGCTGAAACCTGTCGTAACTCAATCATATTCCAGTAACTTCATCAGCCATGATTCACCTCCCATCCCTTGAATGCTGAAATGTTCTTTTCCTCCATGTGTATATTTTACATGTAATGTCACAAATATCTTTAGGAATGGAAGCCTTTTTTTGTTGCTATTATGTTTTTATTTGTTTGTTCTTCAGCTGAGTAATTTTCTTCTGGGTCGATGGGATGAATAGCTTTAAGGGTCTTTTTTATATAAATTTATTTATATTTTATTTATTTATTTATTGCTGCGTTGGGTCTTCATTGCTGCGCACAGGCTTTCTCTTGTTGCTGACAGCGGGGGCTACTCTTCCCTGCGGTGTGCGTGCTTCTCATTGTGGTGGCCTCTCCTGTTGCGGAGCACGGGCTCTAGGCACACGGGCTTCAGTAGTTGTGGCTTGCGGGCTCTAGAGCGCACGGGCTTAGTTGCTCCGTGGCATGTGGGATCTTCCCGGACCAGGGATCGAACCTGTGTCCCCTACATTGGCAGGCGGATTCTTAACCACTGCGCCACCAGGGAAGTCCCTAGCTTTAAGGGTCTTGACTTTCAAAAAGGTTGTGCAGACCGCAGGGCTGCGACACTTGTACTCGGTGGAGACCTGGGTGCGTCCTCAGAACTGAGCCATGGCAGGCAGGACACTTGGAACAAGGGGCAAGCCCGGCTCTGGGGTCAGGTGGGGTCCCCTCCCCTTAAGGTGTCACGTCTCAGTGTTATCGTCCCAGACAGTAGCCACCCTTGTGCAACCCCCTCGCTGTGTGTGTAGCCAGGACCCAGGTCTAGGTTCTAATGGGAGAGTGTGGGGATATAGGGCTCTTCCTCAGAGATCAGGGAATAAGGACTCTGATCTCTCTCTCTCTCTCTCCCTCCCTCTAGAAAGGCTGCTGCCCTGCTGTGAGCAGCCAATGACGAGGCAGAGGGGCCCACATGACATGGACTGGGGGCACCCATGCCACCCCTAACCCACCCCCTGACAGCCCTCAAGGCTGAAGACACAGCCAGGCCGCCAGATCCCCTGACCACAGAAAACATGAGAAGCCAAATGCTGTCATATTATGATGCCGGGTCCTGGGCAATTTGGTAAGTAGCACCGGCTTTGGACCACTTTATGGTGCAGTGCCTTTCCCTTTGTCAGGGGTCCACACAGCCATCTCCCCCCCTCAGCCTGCCCTGCAGCTACCCCTTGCTCTGCAAGGCCGTGTTGGCCCAGGGCTGTCTGCACACCAACTCCCCAGGGCTCTGGCATAGGAAGCAGCCTCAGTCCTGCAAGAGGGTCATGAGGCCTTTTTGAAAGTGACCCTGGGGCTCCCACTCACCCCCAGGGAAGGTGCAGCGATGCCGCTGGTCCCCTGGCGATGAGAGGGAGCCCTGGGCCCAGGAAGGACGGGAGCCCCCGTCCCTCTTACTCTTCATCCTGGACGCACCACACTCGAGGGCTGAGGGCAGAGCCTGGCTCCCTGTGGGCACTTTGGGATGTGTGTTCAGTTAACTAAGGGGTGAGTAGATCAGAGGGTTAAACAAGGCCTCTGTGTAAGGGCAGGTCCCCAGTCAGCCCCAGAGGGTCCTTTCCAAGGAGCCCCAGCCTGCCAACGTGGCTCCGAGTTGGTGGGTTGGGGGCCTTCGGGGGGCTGGCGGGAGGACCGAGCAGATGGCTGTCCTTCTGCTGCTTCTCTGTTCTCTTTCCAGGGCCACCCGTCTGGCTCCGGGCCTGGAGCCAGATGCTGCATTCTAGATGGAGACAGAAGAGGAGAGGTGGAGTGTGGCCCCGGAGCGTCAGCTGAGGGTGACCCTTTCCAGACTCGCAGGGCCCAGCGGACTTGGACCTGCTCTGGTGATTCTAACGTCAGGTACAGCAGGGCCCGCTGCCCTGGGTTTACTCACCTCCACGCAGCTGCTCCAGGATGGGGGCTGATGCCTAGACTTCTGGGCGGGGAGGAGCAGGGGCTTCCTGGCCTTTGCAAGAATCCCTGCTCCTCCAGGCCTGGAAGGGGGCTATGCACATGCATACACATACTAACACGCATGCGTGAGCACATGCACTTGAACACTCTAACACACGTGTACACACATCACACACGCATGTGTGCACACACATCCACACACGAATACGTGTACACATGTACGCACTCACGCACGTCTGTGTGTGCACACACGTACGTTCCTTGTCCCTCAGCTCTCCCCAAAGGGGCACATCCTAATTTCCTTGTGATGGGACTGAATGTCCAGCATCTAAGCTCTCAGGCACCGCTTGGGAAGGACCTCCCCTATGGTCAGAGCGGAGAGGTCGGAGCCCCACAGGTGGGCAGCCCTGCTCTCTCTGCTCCCCTGCCATCAGGACCCCAGGACCTGGGCCTTCTGGCCGCCTGGGCTAGCGTTTCAGAGGGACCAGTACCCATGGCTCCAGGACCTTCCTCCTGGACTGACCCTGGTGTGTGCCTGCCCTGGGGGACCTCAGTTTACTCACTTGTGAAGCGAGCAGGGGGACCACCAACCCTGGTGGTGGACGACTTGATGCCACTTGCTCAGATCCTGGCCGGTTTTTCCTGCATCCCTGTGGTTTTCTGACAAAGGGGGGCATGTTAGCGCTTGACATGTCCTCACCTCTTGCTATTTTTGCAAGAGGCCTGAGCACAGTTTTTAAAAATAGAAATAATGAGGGAAAGCAGAAGCTCTGACCTTGAGTCCTGAGGCCAGGACAGGATTCCCAGTACCCTCTCTGACTCAAGATGATAAATGATCATTGTGCTGTGTTTGCTCTCAGCTAATTTATCCTTGGCCTAGAGAGAAAGTTTCTGCCTCTTTTTCTCTTTGTGGGGGGAGGCTGGAAAAGTGCTTCAGGCCTAACCTCTGTGTCTGGTCTTTTGTGGTGGTTCTCTGCCTGGAAACGCTGTGCGGACCCCGTCCCAGGGGATCGGGGGTCTCACCCCTCCTATGCTGGCCAGAAGCCAGTGTGTCCCTACCACACATCTGGGGGTATTCGGGGAATGACCCACCACTTCCCTGCCCCCAAGCTGCACCCATTCCCCTGCACAGGGACCGAGAAGGCCGGGGATCCTCCAGCACCCATGGGAGGCCGTGTGTCAGTGGGACACTCAGGCATGGACATGATACCTACCGTCCTCCCGGCCTTGCTTTGGTGTCCATTTGAAATTTGCGATGTGGGACACACTGACCCTTCCCCACGCTCCCGAGGTCCCACTGTGCTCCTGAATTAGAAGGACGTCTGCAAGGACCCGGGACCAAGGCCTGGGACTGTCTTCTGGCCCCCACACCTGCGTATGGCTATGTACTGGCCCCCAGCCCAGGCCCTGTGCTTCTGAGGCGTATGCACACCTCTACATACAAGGTCCAGAGTGAGCAGAGCCTGACCCGGAAAACCGAGGTTTTTGAGCCTCCTCACTTGGAGCCTGGGCGACCGCTGGCCTCCCTCAGCTGGCGGACACCCCCTTGGCCTTGGGGGTTGCTGCGAGGTTCCAGGCATCCTGGGTCCTTCGGATGGAACGAGCTGCGGGAGGGTGGATGGGGGGGTGCCCTGCCCCATGTATACGTGTGAGCCGGGGTCTGCGTGGTCTCGGGAGCTGCCTCCCCAAGGCTCTTGGGACTGGCTGCCTGGGGCAGGGCTTCAGGCCCAGAAGTCTAGGACAGAATCTACGAATTCCAAACCAAGTGGCAAGTGTGGTCCTAGAGTAACATTTTTTAAAAATGTGTATAAATGGAAACTTTATAAAATATTCTGTATTTAAAATATGGAAACCAAAGGGTCTCTTTCAAAGAGTCTCTTTAAAAAGAACCGTCTAAGGCCAGGGCAGAAAACTGCAGATCTGAGGCCCTGTTCTGCCTCCCTCTTCGCTTACCAGCAAACTGAAATGATTTTTGTATTTTTAAGTGGTTGGGAAAAAATATAAACAAGAATATTTCTTGACGTGCGAATTATATGAAATTTAAATTTCAGTGTCCATAATAAAGTGTTATTGGGCCCAGCCTCCCACCAGCTACACCCGCAGAGGCTAAAATGTTCCGTGTCACAGACCGCGCCCTCTTCCACTCCAGACACCCTGACTTCCTGTGTTGGGCTTGCATGGAGGGCTGGGCAGAGCCCGACGAGGCTACGAAGCCAAGCATCCTTGGTTCTCCAGGTCCTCCTGGCAGAAGAGAGATGATGGATCCCAGGGACTGGGAATAACTTGCCCAGGAGGCCACTGGATCATGGCTGGAGCAGACACTGCTTTGAGCACTGAGGCCTGGAGGCCAGCTGGACGGCCCCCACGTGGATGAAGAAATGGCCAGGGGTTTGCAGATGGTGTGAGTGTGAGTGCAGTGGCCGCACTCTCCTTGAGCCGGGCCGGGCATGCAGGGTGGGGGCAGAGGGTGGAGGTCGGGCCTCAGGTGGACAGGAGCTGGGCCAACAGCTGGGCTGGCAGGGGTCCGCCAGGGTCTCTCAGGGTCCCTCTGCTGGGAGAGGACCTTGCTGGCTGTCCCCTCCCCTCCACCCTCCCCTCCCAGCTCTTCCCACGCTGTGTGCTGTCCACCGGGTGCTCCTTTGTTTTCTGGGCACCTCCCACCCTTTTCTGCTGTTCGCAGGGAGGGCGGGCGGGCTGGGGGCTGGTCCAGGCAGGGGTCAGTTCCCCTTCTGTTTTGCCAGTGGATTTGGACTCTGGGATGAGATGAGGCCCAGGCAGGTCCTGCACCACTTCTGCTGTAGCCTGAACATTTGGGTCCCTGCCAAAATTCATGTACTGAAACCTGATGCCCAACATGACTATTGCAGGAGGTGGGCCTTTGGTGGGTGATGAGGTCCCGGGGGTGGAGGCCTCATGAGTGGGATCAGGACCCTGGTGAGAAGAGACCCCAGAGAGCTCTTTTCCCTTCAGCCACGAAGATACAGTGAGAAGGCAGCCGGCTAGTGACCAGCAAGTGAGGCGTCACCAGATGCCAAATATGCCGGCGCCTTGATCTCGACGTCCAGCCTCCTGACTGAGAAATAGATGTTACTTAAGCCACCAGGCTGTGGTGTTTCTGATAAAGTCGCCTGACCACCCTGTGAGACCTGTGTGGACGGAGGGAGCTGAAGGGAGGTGGACAGAGGCCCCCAGCCCGCCCCACCCGTCCCGCCCCCTGAAGCGGCCATGAGGGAGGTGGAGCCGGGCCCCCTGGTCAGGGGGGAGGAACACTCTGCTGCTTTGAGCTCAGCGCTTTCAGAAAACGGTTTTGTTTTTAGATCAGTGGGTTCCATAGGTATCTAAAATAACATTAGCCACACCCCAAATATTCACTTTGTTCTTGGTCCTAAGACACTGGATTGGGTTCACAACAGGCGTGGCTCCAGGCCCCCAGGCCTCCAAGGGCAACATCAGCCCTTTGGGAGCCTAGTGACTTTGTCCAAGAGGTCACCTCCCGGGGACTCGGGATTGAGCAACGTACCCCCAGTCACACCTGGCCCCCTGCTGTCTGGTAGTGCTGGCCTTGTGCCCAGAGTCCGGGGGAGCAATTCCAGATCCCTGTGTTCCGGGGAGGCCACACCCCGCTGTAGGCAATGCGGGGCCTTGGGAGGCTGCTGGGGGAACCCCAATTCTGGGAGCCACCCCAACCATTCTGCAGAGTGAAGGATATGGATCGGGCAGGGGACATCAGCACTGGGGCCGAAGGCTCCAGGACTGCAGGGTGGGATTTCTGGGAAGTCACCACTGCTTCGTGTCATCGTGGACGCTAGTGTCTGTCCAGCCTTCGCTCCTGCTTCTGTTTCTCATTAACCCTATTTTTAGTCCAAACTGCTGAGGCGTCTGAAAACCTCGTTCCGATCTCCTCCACACCTGCCTTCTGAAGTGAGAGGCCAGGCTGAGAGTCAGACATGATGGGGGAGCACAGACCATTGCAGAGGCTGCGTCCCAGGGAGGGGTCCCATCCCCTCCAAGTCCCCTGAGGCCTAGGGCCAGTGGCGGGGGGCTTTCTAAAGAGAACTCAGCGTCCCCACAGCCTCTCAGGGGCCCCTCCCTGGCTCCTCTGAGAATATAAAGACCACTCTGCATGGCACCAGCATGGACCACGGTCAGATCCTGTCTGACCCCAGCAGCCTGTAGTGGGCTCTGCTCAGAGGGACAGGGATGGGGTGGGGAGTGTGGCCTGGGAGGCCCAGGGTCCATGCTGTGCTGACTCAGATCACAGCGTGCCTGAGAGAAGCGGGCCAGCTTGACGCCCGCTTCTCCTCCCTCCTGTGAGCTGGAGACATGGGCTTGGGCTGTTGGGATCCTTTAGAGAAGGGTCTGGACCCCCTGCTCACATCTCCGCCGCCTCAGTCCCTCTGTCCCTGGCTTTGGGCCATTCCTTACCTGGGGCTCTGCCCTGCCTCACCTGCCCTGGCCGAGGCTTCTGAGCCTTTCTCTGACGCCTCATCCTGGAGGCCCAGCTGGGGTCGTGGGTGCTGGGCCCCCTCTGGTGGGCCCAAGTTATCCTTTAATCTCTGGAGAGAGTGGAGACGAGGCAAAGCTTTGAGGAAAGTTGAAGCTGTTGCCTCTTCGGATCAAACGCAGTGATTTCCCTGGAGTGAACTCCGTCCTTCTCTCCAAATTCTGTTGCAGTGCTTGGGAGGCTGGGGCAGCTCAAGCTTATGGGAGCCCCCGGGAGGCAGGCGTCCGTCGACCTCGCGTCCAGTGGGAGCGGGCCGAGGGGAGTGAGGCTTTGGCCTTTACCCCTCGATGAGGGCCTGGACTGGAGGGGCGCCGAGGAAGAAGAAGAACTGCTTTTGTTGTCTTCTGATAAAGAGAACGGGATTTGGCCAAGGAAGTTTGTGCAGGTGACTGCCAAGCAAAGCGGGGATAAAGGAGGCCAGAGGCCTCCGTGGGCCCTGGAGTGGACGCCACCCCTGAGGGGGTGGGGCGGGGGGCACGGGTGCTGTCCTTGCTGCAGCCGCTTGACTGGCCGGGAAGCTGCAGAGAGAACGCACTTGGTCAGGCCTCGTCCAGGGGCCCCTGCTCAAGGCCCGATCTGCTGAGTTGGCCCGCGTGCAGCCATGCGGTACCCCGTCCCAGGGCAGCGCACAGCCCTGACACCATAGCGATGATGCAGAGGTGTGATAAAAGCCATCTGCCACTCGTAAAACACGACATCACTTTTCTGCAAAGCCAGAAGCCAGCCTGGGGCTCAGGCAAGCAACGGCCTATAAAACCCTGAATAATCACCTCAAAGCATACTTTCCAACGTAAAGAACATTCTAGGCAGCTGTTTCCAGATTATTTATGTGAAACCATTTTACACCCCTGACTTGTACCGTGTTCACTGTCTGACCCTTCCTAAACCCTCCCCTGTCGGCCTGCAAGCAGTCTTGGGAGCCCAAGCCACTGTCCCTCTGAGTGACAAGTGGCAGAGCTGTGCTCCTGTGCCCTTTGCCCCCAGATGCATTGGCAGGCAGGGCCAGAAATGCCAGCAATCTCCAATTTGCGAGGGAGGAGGAGCTGAGCTCTGTCCTGTATCTGTTTCTATGGTACCATAAACAGCAGCAGGTTGTGTCTGGGTTGGACGTGAAACCCTAACTCAGGGGGTCCTCCTTAGCCAGGGCTGTGAGGGGACCCCTCTGGCCATGCCCCGCCAAGGGGGCAGAGCCTGGGGCTTGCCCCCCAACACCAGAGGAGACGTGGAATCTTCATGGGTTGGCAGAGGAGGAGATGGAGTTCTCAAAAAGGGCTGATTACTGGAAGCCATCACTGTGGCAACAGGGGTGTTGGATGGGGCCACCAGGGTGGACCTGAAGCTGGGGCGGGGTCAGTGGGCCCCACAGCAGGCTGTTCCCCCAGGGAGAACCTGACATCCCACTATGTGACTTGTCAGCATGAGGTTTTTGCTCCAGATCCAGAAATTTGGTGGCTCTGAATAAGAATTTTTGCTGTAATTTATTCTCTCACTTGAATCTTGCATTTGCCTTTAAATATCAAATCTTATTTGTCTGATATTTGCATTTTCATCTCTAATCATTAAACCTGTAAATTACATTCATGCATAAAATAATGTTTGGTGAATGCCTTTTAATTTTACAAAATGCCTCCTTCTAAAATTATTCCCCTACACCCCAGAAAAGACAAAATGGTGTCACTGGTAACTTGGAGACAAAAATATTTAGTAAGTCTTATCAATTTTGGCTTTTGCTATTCAGGTTAGCAGTGGATATCTATTATCCCTCAATTATTGAAAGGAAAGAGACAACTAAATTAATAACGTCTCTACTTACTGTGTCCTCATCCTGCCCAGACCCTCCCATCCTGGGGGCCATGGCCCTGGATGATTCAGGTGGCCCCAAAGCAGCACCCCAAATACTCCTACATGCCTTTCCGTTTGGATCTGAAGGCGCCTCAGTTGTGATATCTGTGAGTTCACAGGACAGGGTGCACTATGGTGTCAGCTGGACACCACAGCTGGGCCAATACGGCAAACAGTGCCCAGCCAGCACCCAGACCCACAAAACCTGCACCAGAGCTTCTGGGAGATGGGTGCTGCAGACACCCTCAAGAGGTCCATTTCTGCCCCAGGTGCTCTGGATGCTCTGCCCAGTAACTGTCCCCTTCTTCTCAATCTGCCAGATCCCCCACCCTACGGAGCCCTCGTGGAGCTCCCCCGCCCCGCCCCACCGTGCTCCCTGGGCACAGGAGGCCTTACACCACCAGATTCTTACCACTCCGCCTTCTCCCCTGCTTTTCCTGAGGCCAGAGGTTTGCAGGGCCAGAACTCACTCCTCTAGCCACACTGCCCCTTAGCTCAGAGGCCTCTTTTTCTCCATCAGATTTCACAGCATTTTGACTCTTCCACTGGTCTTTTCAAAGAAATGTCTTCTTGTTTTATTTGCCATCTCCACAGTTGTTTGTTTTCTATGGCATTTGTTTTTGGTTTGTTCTGTAGGAATCCATTCCTTCTCTATTTGGGCTTATTTTACTGTTCTTTTCCTAGTTTCTCTAACTGAAAGCTTAGTTCCCTTATTTTTAGTCATTATCATTTTTTAACAAATGCGGTTATCACTCCAAGTTTCCTCTGAGTACCCCTTTCGTGGCATCCTACAGGTTTTAATAGGTGCCGTTCTCATTAGTGTTCTTTTTTTTTTTTTGCGGTACGCGGGCCTCTCACTGTTGTGGCCTCTCCCGTTGCGGGGCACAGGCTCTGGACGCGCAGGCTCAGTGGCCATGGCTCACGGGCCCAGCCGCTCCACGGCATGTGGGATCTTCCCGGACGGGGGCTCGAACCTGTGTCCCCTGCATCAGCAGGCGGACTCTCAACCACTGCGCCACCAGGGAAGCCCTGTGTTCACTTTTAAATGGTCTAATTTGCCTTTTGGTTTCCTTCATAACCCCCAAATTATATATAGCAGTGCTTTTATTTGTGGTATTAATTTCCAGGTAGAAATATTTTTACAGCTGAGCTCTTCTTCTTCTTCTTCTTTTATTATGAAACTGCACTGTGCTCGGTGTCTGTGTGCATACACACACACACACACACATACACACACACACACACACACACACACACAGACACACACAGACACACACACAGACACACACATACACACACATACACACACATACTCAGTGAACAGACTGTAGACGATGCATGCATATGTATCTGTATATATGTATACGGTATATATACGTACATACTCCATGAACCATCTGTAGATTATATATGCTTATGTATCTGTATGTACATGTGTCTGTGTGCATACACACACATACACACACATACTCAGTGAACAGACTGTAGATTTTCTTCCTTTGGAATTTCTTGACAATTTTCCTTATAGTCAGTAGATGGTCAGTTTTTGGTGGCTATTCCATGTATGATAGAAAACAATACATTATGTATTTGAGTGATACAAAATGTGCAAAATAAAGTCAAGCTTTTTTATTGTTTAATTTGCTCATTTTTTTGGCTTCTTGATATGTCATTTTAAATTAGAACAAAGGGGCTCTATTTTCCAAAGACCCCTCAGGCTGCGGCTGTGGGGACGAGGACAGGAGGATGAATGGGCCAGAGCCGCAGCAGGAGGCACTCAGTGGGCTGGCTGGTGGGGCCGGTGGGGCCGGGTTCGGCCACAGGATGCTAACCCCACTGCGGCCGCCCCTCAGAGTCCCCCAAGCCCAGCGCAGATAACACTGGTCTTATTGTCCCCCTCTCCTATGGAGGCATCCCGCCTGCTAGTGGTCAGTGTAAATCCCTCTCTCCAGGCCCATTACCCCAACGGCCCCAAGTCCCAGGCAGGCAGGGGAGGGCAAGAATGTTTCCATGTTTTCCAGTTCCCCCTGACAAGGGTTAAAACCCCAAACCCCGTGACACCTGGGCACACGTGGATGCCCGCACCCCCCCACACACCCCCACACCCCCACGCCCCGCCCAGTGCCCAGAGACAAGCCTTCTCCACCAGCCCAGCTAGCCCAGCCCCCAGCTCCCAGAATAGCCTGCGGCCAGGGCTGGCCTGTGGTAAACAGCCCAGGAGCCTCCCTGGTGGGTCTGGGATGAGTCATCCTTAGGAAAACACAGGGGTGGGACTGGGACCTGAGCTGGTGGGCGGGTCCCTCCAGGTCTCCTTCCTCCACTCCAGGCTGGACACGGGCTGGCCGGGTACAGAGGGGCTGCAGTGGGGAAGGCAGCCTTGGTGTCCCAGAAGGAGGAGGCATGCCAACTTGCAGGCCATGCTGCTCCCCTTTCTACACCCCCAACTCAGGAAGGAGGGTCCTGGGCCCTCCTGGAATGTTCCCCAGCCCTGCAGGACAACTGTCACCCTGCAGCTGTCGGCCCACAGGTCCTGGGACAGTCCTCCCCCTCCCGCCCCAAACGCACGCTCTAACTTCACGGCCCAAGTCTCTTCCCAGCCTGTCCCAGATTTCCAGGTGCCACTTCACAGGTGACACTGGATTAGGCTCCAGTGCCGGTCCCACACCCTCACATGACACCCACAAGCGAGTGTGTGCACTTCTCCCCTTCTGCACAAAGGCAGCCACTGCCCTGTCCTCCCGTCTCCAGTCACCACCTGCAGCCTTTTCTGTTTGAAAAGATTAACAGAGCCCCCTGAGCCAGGCCCACTGGCGGCTCCCCACACCCTGGGGAGATTTTGGGTGGAAGGAGCACCTGGCATGTGGGGGAACCAGGGGCCCTAAACGGGTAAGAGGCAGGTGGCGTCTCCCCTGTGTCTGTCCCCAGGGACCTCATCTCTCTCTGCCTGGAGCACCCCTCCTCACAGGAACCGCCATTTGTCCTCTGGCCCAGTCCCAGCACATCCTGTGAGATGCACCCACTCCTGCGGCCCCAGTATCCTCCTCCTGCCCTTTCAGGGCAGCTGCTGAGCCTCGAGCCGGGGCCTCCAGTCGGATTCCCTTGGATAAGCCCAGGTGAGGTCATACAGTGGTTCCTGCCCAGGATCCTCAACAAACACAAGGCTCAGCATCCAGGTGACCCCACTCGGGACCAGGGCCGGTCCTGCCAAGGACTCCAGCCCCACAGGCCTCCAAGTTGCTTATTCCCTCCCATGCAGGTTTCTAGTCAAATGTCCTTTTCTCAGGGGCCGTCCCCATGTAAATAGCAGTCCCCTCACCCAGAATGTGCATTATTCCCTCTCTGTGGTACCAACTTTATTTTTCTACGTAATTCCTGGCACCACCTGACACATTTAACACTGGTTTATTGGAGCGCCAGCCTTTGGGAGGAAAAAGCTCCCAGTGCTACTCCTCAGTCTTGGATGAGGCCGCATTTAACCTCCTGGTGCCCTTCCTGGAGTAAGCCCACCTGTCCTGGCCTTTGCCCAGGGACAGTACAGCAGAGGCCTAAGGGAGCTTCGGACCCTGTGCATTTGCGTGCATGTGTGTGTACCTGTGTGTATGTCTCTGAGTGTGTGTGTGTATTTGTCTGTGGCTGTGCCTCTCTGTGTGTGCATGTGTATGTGTGCCTCTGTGCATGCTGTGTGTGTATGTGTATATTTCCTTGGATGAGTCCATTCAGCCAAATCAAATTACTTCTCAGAGCGAAATATAAGGAACCAGGCAGGACTCGGACCTCTTGTGGTGAGTGCTCTGTGTTCAAAGGCGTTTTCCACGTCACCGTCGCCTGTTGACACCCGACCCCAAGTTGGATGGTGGCTTGTGGTCCCTTTGACACACGCCCTACATCTGCCCAGGGCACGGGTGTGAACAAGGCACTGATCTTGGTGGAGCATGTGCATTTCAGGGGATACAAGCCATAAATGAGAACAGAAGACGGTACAGTGTCTTCAGACGGTGATGGTGCTGCTGGGAAAATAATTAGAGTGGCGGGATGAGAGGAAGTGGGGCGAAGCTAGTGAGACAATGATTTTCCAAGGTGATAGCTGAGATAAATCAAGAACTGTGCACGGGAGCCATCCAGTGGTAGGGTCCAAATAATATATGTCCCAAGAGAATGACGGGGGTGGGGGGAGAGGTAACCTAAGTGCACAGGGGGCCCCAGTGAGGCCCCCACTCTTAATGTCCATGGTCCATGGGATCTGCTCACCCCACATCCACCCTAAGGACACTGAACATGGGAGGCCTGGGAGGGTGGGCGGGGCGCTGGAGCCTATAGAACCCCAAGGCCAAGGGAGACAGTGGTGACCACAGACCTAAGCTCCTTCCTGCCTGGTTCCCCCTCCCCCAGATGGGGGTTGGTGCTTCTCAACCTCCATCTCAGTTTGCACAGCATCTCCTTGGCCTCTCTGAGTAAACCCGTCCAAAGTTACCTCTTCTGCACACAAATGGTGCTGTCAGTGTGAGAGGGAGGGAGGGAGGAGCTCCATCTCCAGGGGATGAAAATGCCCCCAAGTGCTCCATTTCCAGTCAAGTCCACCTTCACCCTCTGGTCCCCACCCACCCCCAGCCCTGGCCCCAACACATCCTCCAGATCCCGTTCCAGGAGGGCCCAGCCCTTCACTTACTTCAGATGGCCTCAGAAACATCTATTTCACTGACTTGCGGGGCTGGGACTCCCCTCCTTCACCCCAAGTATCTAATGGGCGCCTTCTGAATGTCAGGCACTGGGCCAGGCACTGAGATTCAATGGTGAGTCTCAGGGAAAATGGACCCTGAATCCATTCAAGAGAAAACTGCAGTCCTGAGAGGGCAGTACAGTGAGTCAATGGGAGACTAGGGCTCCCACCCCAGCGCTCCCACCAGAGACTGGCCTCCCCTCAGTCCTGACAGAGAGGCTTCGTCCTTGGAAACTTGCAGCCCCTGAAGGGCAGGGGACAGTGAGCCTGTGGTAGGTGTGTTTGTGACGTCTCCTTTGGCCAGGTTCACTTACCTTCCCAACTATGACTTTAGGCCGAAATGCACATTAGTATTCCCTACTGGGGGGCTTCCCTGGTGGCGCAGTGATTAAGAATCCGCCTGACACGTGTTCCAGCCCTGGTCCGGGAAGACCTCACATGCCACGGAGCAACTAAGCCCGTGAGCCACAACTACTGAAACACGTGCGCCTAGAGCCCGAACTTGGCAACAAGAGAAGCTACCGCAATGAGAAGCCCGTGCACCACAACAAAGAGTAGGCCCCGCTCTCCACAACTGGAGAAAGCCTGTGCGCAGCAACAAACACCTAACGCAGTCAAAAAGAAATAAATAAAATAAATAATTAAATAAAAAATATTCCCTATTGGGGGCTGGGGGTCCAGAAGTTGTGTGGGCACAGAAGTACCACGCCCCTGGCTGTAGGTGGCCAATTTTGCGCATCTGGCGAGGCCAACTGATACGCGCGCGCGCGCGCGCGCGCGCGCACACACACACAGTCCCGCCCAAAGCGAGGGAGGTGCCGCCTCCCGCACACACCGGGCACCTCTCTGTGCCAAGCGAATTCTAACTGGGGCACCGGCGCCGCCATAGTTAAGGCGCAGGCGTGGTCCCCTCGAGGTGGGATGGGGCCCCAGCGTGCAGGAGCCTCGCCCCGGTGCGGGCCTCCCCTCCGGGTTTGGGCCAACACCCCGCTCCTCTCCTCGTCTCCAGCGGTGGCGACCCTAACGCCCCCTCCTCCTCCCCTTCGGCGGCCGCCTGGGGCGCGGCACCCGCCCGAGGCGGGGGCGTGGGGCATAAGGTCGCCGCCCAGAGGGAGCTCATCCGGCGGCGCAGACGCCCAGCGCCTCCGGGGAGGGACTTGGCCTGGGTTCTGGCCCTCGGCTTATCCGGGAGGAGCCGAGAGGCTGCAGCTGGCGGCGGCCTGCCCCGGGCGGGCCGAGGTCCTGGGCGCGGCAGCCAGGCCGGGGAGCCCTTCTCGGCAGAACCCGCGGCGCGGGATCAGCGCCGTCTGCTTTCCTCTCTGTCTTCTCCGGGCAAACCGCGGGAAGAAAGCGCCCTCTCTTTAGCGGGCCGGGAGCTGCAGAGCATCGCGGGGCGCGGCCGAGGGGAGGAGAAAACAGAGGGAGCAGCGTAGGCCCGGGCTCGCGGGGCTGCGGCTCCACCAATCTGCGGGCGCTGACGCGGGGGGCGGCTCCGCGGCGCTCGGATATCTGACCGCCCGGGGAGAGGCTCGGCTGTGCGGGGGCCACGCTCCGGGGACGGCCGGTGCACCTGCCCGGGGACTTCGCCGGACGCTCCGTGCGCCCGCCCCCCCGTTCCCTTCCCCTCCTCGGTCCCCGCGGCCCTGCGCCCTCATTCCCCTCCAGGTCCCCGCCTGCGGGCCGCAGCGTGAGAGAACCGAGCCCTGCCCGAAGGAGCCGCCCCTTCTCCGCCCGGCCGGCCCGGCGCCTAGCGCGGCCCACGGAGCAGCGCAAGAGACTGCGCCGAGCCTCGGATCGGATTGCGCCGCGCGGTCGCCGCCACCCCCCACCCCCACCCCAGGCCGCCGCGCCTTGGCCGGGATGGGCCTAAGTGTCCGGCCCCTGCGCGCCTGATGAGCGCGGCCGCGGCCCCGGAGACCCAAGCGGGCCGCTACGTGCGCGGGGCCTCCCCGAGCTGCGCCCCCAGCTTCGCGGACGAGGGCCGCCGGTCCCGGCCGGCTGAGGGCGCGGCCGCTCCGGAGAGGCGAGAGGTAACGGCCCCGAAATGGCCCGGCGAGCGGGCGCTTTGGCGGTGGGCGCCGTACGCGTGGGACAGCCCCGGGACGAGTAGCTGGCCGACGCCAGATGGACCTTGATCCGCGCCGCGGCACCGCATTCGTGCCAAGCCAAGACTAGAAGGGCACGGGCGGAGCGCGCTCTGGGGGCGCCCGGAGTTCCAGGCCCCGCTCGCCCGCCGGGCCATGAAGATGATCCTGGTGCGCAGGTTCCGCGTGCTCATCCTGATGGCGTTCCTGGTGGCCTGCGCGCTGCACATCGTGCTGGATCTGCTGCCCAAGCTGGAGCGGAGCGGAGCGCAGCCCTCGGGGGAACCCGGCTGCTCCTGCGCGCAGCCCGCGGCCGAGGCGGCGGCACCCGGCTGGGCCCAGGCGCGCGGACGCCCGGGGGAGCCCCCGGCAGCAGCCTCCGCCGCCGGCGACGCGGGCTGGCCCAACAAGCACACACTGCGCATCCTGCAGGACTTCAGCTCCGACCCTTCCTCCAACCTCACGTCCCACTCGCTTGAGAAACTGCCACCCGCAGCCGAACCGGCTGAGGGCGCCTTGCCGGGACAGGATCCCGGCGCCCTGCGACCCTTAGACCCCGGTCACCGGCCGCTGCTCAGAGACCCCGGTCCGCGTGGACCCGTGCCGCCCCCCGGCCCGAGCGGGGACGGCTCCCTCCTGGCCAGGCTGTTCCAGCACCCGCTGTACCAGGCAGCCATCCCGCCGCTAACGGAGGACGACGTCCTCTTCAACGTGAACAGCGACATCAGGTTCAACCCCAGGGCGGCGGCAGCGGAGAACCCAGACTGGTGAGTGGGGCTGCGGCTGCTGAGGTGGGTGCTGGCAGGCCCGACACCCAAGGCAGCCATGCGCCCCTTGAGAATAAAGATCCACCCCAGAAAGTGTCCTTGCACATCCAAGGCGCTGTGTAAAGAGGCTCAGGGTCAGAAACTCGCAGAGGGCGTGGACCCCATGGCAGAGGCCCCAGGAAGGGGAGCTTTGTGGGGCGGGCAGCATGCAGGCTCTGGGCACTGCCTTTGTCTCCAGAATGACTGCCTCCCTGAGAAGGGCTGCTGGGTGCTTTGGGAGCTGTTTCCTGTGGCCACTGACCTGGAAGGCAGACACGGCAGGCAGGAGCCGGGAAGCTTGAGTTCTGCATTTACAGGAAAGCAGTGCTGGCCTGCAAGGCCCTGGTCACTGGCTCACAAAGGGACTCAGGCAGTGAGTGAAGGTGCTTCCTTGGGAAGCCGCTGCCTGCCAGTGCTTTTGGCAACACCGCTCTGGTGGACGTGTCGGGAAGGTCTGGAGAGGCCTCATGAGCCTTGTAAACCAGTCCCTGAGAAAAAATTATCAGAGGGGCATGCTGGCCCCCATGAGGCATAACCAAGGGGTTCTCCCCCGACCCAGGCTGCAACGGTGTGACAGCTTCCTAAGAGGCGAGTAGCATCCCCCGGGAGCATCTCTTTAAACTGTCCTGCTTTAAACCCCTCCCCCAAGGCCCTCCTCAGCCACACAGATCAAAATAAGCAGATGCTGCCGCCCTGGGTGGTGAAATATTAACCAACAGCAAGGCCAGGATAAATAAGTACCTGCAAAGGTTACACAGGCAACAGAGGGGAAAGGCCAGGTTTCCAAAACATCTCATAAAATCCCTTCTCCTTTGCAGTTGGACCAGACCCAGTGTTTTCTGTCTAAACACACCACGGTGTTTGGTGGCCTCTGAGCTTTGTCTGCTGGCCAGGTTCACGGAGATGCTCAGAAGTTTGAGAGGCAGAACAGTGTGCTAGGCCTGGGCCTCTTTGTAGGAGAGACAGAGCCCAGAGCCAGTGGTCAGGGATGGGGCCCTTGGGCAGCTTCTCGTAACCCATCGTGTCTACTGTGGGGCAGAACTTGGGGCTGAAAAGGCCTCACTTTCAGGTGAATTAGCGCTTAGACAAGTTCCGCTTTTCCCTCCAGCAGCAAACAGGGCCTGTCCTCCCCCAGACTGGCCCTTTGGCTCAAGAGACAAGGAGGGGCCACGTTGGCAGCAGGTCCTCAATTTGGGCCTCGGCTGGAGTGAGTGCCACTTTCCTCTCTCCCCACCCAAGGCTGCTTCCTGAAAATCAAATTTAGCCTCTTGAATCATTGCTGCCCCAAAACAGCACCCAGCGAAGGTTTCCGCCAGACTGAGCTCATCTGCCCCCAGGAAGCCGGCAGCCCCTCGCACCCCAGGCTGACATCATGCTTGTCAGGCTGTTTCAGTGACCCTGGGACAGACGCGGCGGGGCCTAGCGCTGACGGTCTGGGTTTGGTCTGCTTTAGTTATAGCTGTCTGTGGCGTCTCCCAAGGGTAAGTGAGAATTATAGGCCTTCAAATGTATTATTAGTTGGTGGAACAACAGCCACAGAAAAAGTGCGTACGTCGCAGGGTCCTGTCTGAGTAGAGGCACCTCTGAATAAATCCATATTTGTTTGGATCCAAAGTGAAAACCTTGGCATTGATGCCAACTCCCCCATCCATCTCGAGACCTTGCTGTTCTGTTCTTTCCCTGTTGACCTGGGTCACCTTCATTTGTGCAGGCCACTCGAAGGTCCTGAGGATGAATTCCTACCCACAGGGGACGCGGCCGTGGACTCCTATCCCAACTGGCTCAAATTCCACATCGGCATCAACCGCTATGAGTTGTACTCTCGACACAACCCAGCGGTGGAGGCCCTGCTGCGTGACCTCGGCGGCCAGAAGATCACCAGTGTTGGTAGGTGCCCTCCCTGCCCGGCCAGCTCTCCTTGCTGGAGCATCACCTCATGGGCGAGTTATACTGGCAGCCTTCCCAGAGGAGGCGCCTGCAGGCCTTCGATGCTGTCAGTATTTGGGGGCAGCGGGAGGCTGCCTTCTGCTGTTGCAAGATGAGCCAGGCAGGGCCAGACGCCGCCCAGCCAGTCCTGTTGTTCTGCTGGGGGGGTGCACCCCGGGTCCCCACCGCGGCTTAAGAAGAGGCACCCCTGGCAGCTGCAGGGAGACGCCTTGGAGAGCTCAGCATCTTCTGGTTGTCTGGGGAGGCTCTGCCTCGGAGCCCACCAGGTGCTCCTGGGATTCGTGTGGGCGGGGAGTGACAAGGGCTCAACTCTATCCAGGGCAGAGCCCCATACACTGAGTGGTTCGGAGGAGACATCTCTGAGTTCTTTGGGATCTGCTGAATCAGAAGTTTCAGGGCATCCAGTTACTGATTTCAGGAAAACGTGTCGGCAGTGGTTTCTGAGTGTGGAGGTTTGATGCCATTGTTCGCAGGCCTGTAGGCAATTGTTTGTGAAGGTCCCGATTAGTCACTAATAGCTCCAAGGGCAGAGGGGGTGGGCAGAGGCCCTGGGTGGGAGGAACAGTCCCAGGAGGCGCGTAGGGTGGAGGGAGGCCCCAGGAGCATGAGTGCTGGGAGCAGGGGGTTCCAGGCACTGTCTTACTGGTGTCTGGGCCATCCTGAGGCTGAAGGGGCTCTGCTAACCTGGGCTGATGCCCAGGGAGTTGGGAGTTGCCTGCGAGGCTGGCGCCTGGGTTTCCAGAGCTCTTTAGAGGCTGTGTTGGGTGTCTCCACCCGGTGCTGAGCTGTTTGGCAGCACCACCCTTCTCCCTAGCATATGGTTGTTCACCCTGAGAGAGAACTTGCCGGGGCACCATGGTGGTCTCCCCTCCTTCTTGCTGCCCAGGAGGAATCTGAGTGCCTCCCGGCCCCCAGCCCCACCCAGCCCTCCTCCTGTGCTGGAAGGCAATCCGTGTGGATGAAGAGGACTGCATGGGAGAGGCCACAGCCGGGGTGTCCCCTTCTCTCCTGAGTAGACGAGGTCGTTAGAGAAACATCCAGTGCGATGACCATTTGTCATCTGTTCAGCGGATTCTCTTGAGCACCTCCTGCATCTCAGGGCCCCTTTCCAGGCTGTGGGAGTTGGGGGTGAATTCAGCCTCAACAAGCTTCTGCTGCGTCCTGACCTGCACATGCTGATGGACAGATAAAGTCGAGAGTGATTAGCGAGGAGGTGACCTCCACCTGGGAGGACCAGGTCTTGAATGGGGCGAAGGCTTTCATGATGGAAGGGGGCAGGGAGCGTGGGCCTTTTGGGAAAATGACAACAGCATTTTAAAATTGGGGTTTAGGGAAGTGCAGCATTCATGGTTGCAGGCTGCTGTCTGCCCCAGTCTCCCATCTGTCAAGTGGGCTCAGGCACATTGCATCTTATTTCAAGAAGATGGACAGTGCACCCAGTCTTGTACAGTATTAACTCCGGCTTTGTTCAGGGTCTTGGTTAGAGGCAGGGCTGCAAGGATCCCACAGGCCAGCCAGGCTCACCATTCCCCTCAGGGGACAGACAGCCTCCCAGCTCTCACTGGACGTTGCCCTGTGCAGATAGCAGAGCCCAGGAGCCCAGGGAGCCGCCGGAGGCAGAGGACAAGCCTCGGGGGCTCACAGGAAGCTTTGCCCGCCCTGGGCACCCTCCTCCCCCATTCTCCCGGGGGCCTGGCCTTGGGGCACCCCCACCCCCTTTGGTCCTGGGCAGCGGTGCCTAGGCTGCCTGACGTCCCAGAGCTCTGGCTTGCTCTGCGCCTGACAGGGTGACCTGGGGTGAATGCCTGCCCATCTGTGTCCTGTGGGCTGTTTGAGCTGATCTCACCCGCTGGACTACCCTGGCCTAGCTGGTCCTAATCCAGCATGTTCCTTGGGGCCGTGGGCCAGTCAGAGCCCAGGCTGGCATTCACAGGTGCCTGATGAGCATGGGAAGGTTGACTTGGTGGGACCCCGGGTGTCATCACCCACAGCGAACAGCAGGCCTGGTGTGTCCCGGCTCCCCCAGTCACGAGTCAGCGTGACTCTGGGCAGATGGGTTAACTTCTGTGGGCCTCCCCGTGTCTCCTGTGGCTCACAGACGTGGTCATATCCTCGACCCTGTAATCTCCAGCTTGCAAATCTGAAATCATAACCCATTTGACAGCAAAACCCGACCCAACATGAACGGACATGGAGGCAAAACCTAAAATGAGAGACTGTTTATAAACCCTTGTTTTTCTCACTTGGAGTGAATGTTCCCATGGAGTGCATTTAATTCCGGGGTTCTCCCCTGACCCGCTCAGGGCTACAGGATCTGTGGGGTGGATACACCACCTGCAACTCTTGTCATCTGAAATTTTCAAAACCCCTGAACACTTCTGCCCCAGAGATTTTGAAGACGGGTGTGGATCCATGAAACCTGCCTCACAGGGCTGTTGAGAGGTTTTGGTGAGGAAGAGGAAGAGGTGGGAGCAGAGGCTAAGCCGTGTCCCCGCTGGTTACCTGTGTGTGTGGGGGCCAGCACTGGGCAAGCTGGAGCCTGCTGAAGGCCTCGACCGGACGCTCACCCCACTATCTGCGGCCTGGTGCCTGGACGTGCCTGGAGGTGCTCCCAGTAAGTTCACGCTTGAGAGAAGGCCCCTCTTCCTGAGGAAGCAGGACATCTTCTCACCTGGAGCCCAGTGGAGCCTCTGGGAGCATGGCTGCAAGTGTCCGGGCCCAGGCTCCTGCTAGGTGGGGAGCAGGAGAGGGGCTGGCCCGGCCAGGCTGCAGGCGTCCCTGGGGAATGCACACCTCCCCGGGGCTGTCTGCCCCCACATCTAGCTGGTCGTTTTCGTTGGACACCCAGCGGCTGACACAGCAGCCTCTGACTGGGCCCTTGGCGTAGCAGAGCCACTGGGTGGGTTCGCAGACCGGGGTCCCCGGACAAGAGCTGTCTGCTGCTGGAGGCCCTGCCCCTGACACTGCTGTGACCTGGGTGGGTGCAGCCCTCGGAGGCCCCATGGGAGCCGGGAACCTGCCTTGGGAGTCAGGGTTCAGCAGCGCCGTCCTTTTGAGCTTAAAATGGAAGAAGAGCTAGAAATCCAGGCCATCTCCCAACCCCATCCTGCAAATCGGGGAACAGGCTTCCGGGAGGGCAGGCTTGCCCACGGTCAGCACATCTCTGCCCCCAGCTCTGGGCTGTGTCTGGACCCAAATGGTCACTTCAGTCTTGGAACATGAGCCCAGAAATGGTGTGGCCGTGAGAACGGGTCCTGCGAGGCCCCCGATGCTTTCCCTCAGAACAGTTCCTTCAAGGCTCCCCGTTCAGAGCCCCTTGATCTGCCCACAAAACGCATGTGGCCAGCGGAGATTTCTTTAGACCTGGGCTCCCAGCTGCTTGGTAATGGCTATTAGCTGCCTTTAAAGAGGCTCAGGACCCTGAAGCCAGGCCTGCGGAGGCTTTGGCTGGGCCAGTGGTAGTGTTGATAATTAAATCACTATTGTGCACAATCATGGATGCAAAGAATAAATGACACAATTAACTACTCTGTACTTGGAGTTACTTAAAAAGAAGTCACTCAGCAGGAGAGGATTTGGGCAGCCTCTGGCCTGAAGCACAGACCCCGCAGTTGCTCATCCAGATCAGGACAAAGCCATGGTGGTGCCGAGCAGTGGAGACGGCTCCACGGGACGGAAGTCCTGGGCGCTCACTGACCTGCAGCCCTGGGGGCCGTAGGGCCGCCCTGCCTAATGAGCGGGCTGCTCAGGAAGGTGGCTCTGGGCCCAGAAAGGCTACAGTCCCCCTCCTACCCCGGGGACACCACCACTTCATGCCCCAGTCCCAGGAGCCTGGCTCGACTGACCCGGAGGAAGGGAACTGAAAATGCCCAGTAAGCTGGACGCCCAAGCCCAGGGCCAGAGGGGCCTTCAGTCATCCTGGAGGAAGGACAAAGGCCCCCCTGGGGACCCGGAGAAGATGGTGAATAGCTGAGCTCCCCCTCATCTCTCTCCGCTGTCGGGTTGAAGGTCAAAAACAAAGCCTGTGCGGTGCTGACCCGGCTGCACCCACCGGCGCTTGCTTTCTCCATTTTGAACCGTTGGCAGCCACGGCCCCGGGATCCAGCAGGTGTGTGTTCCGACTGGGTTCCATCTAAGTCCAGGGCGGGAGCTGGTTTCCACCTGGGACGGTGCTGTGGTTTCCCTTTCAAGTAAGCAGAATTCCCCCAATAAGGGTGAGCTGGATTGTGGCAAATCACAGCGTCAGTCGTAGTCCAGGCTGGAAGCTGTTGCTTCTCAAACATCCTGGGGCCTGTGTCGTGGACTGAAGTCTGGGCTGCACCCCTGAGTTGGGCCGAGGACCCAGGCCGGAGCACAGGCTTACGTGGGGCAGGTGCCCACGGGGCTGGCCCCTCAGTGCCTGTAAATGGAGGCGCTCTCGCCTTTCTCCGTGGCTGTGGGGTGGGCGGGGGAGAACAGAGAGCCCAGCTGCTCCCGCTGTCGTATTCTCCAAACCTGAGCCGTCCTTGGGCCAGGTCTCGCTTCTTCTGGCCCTTAAATCAAGGCAGGGGCTGTGAAAACAGCTGGACCAGCGTCCTGACCGTGACTCCTAAGGACAGACGTTGGTCCTACTTCACAGATGAACTGGCCGAGGCCGAGGGCACAACGTCAGTGGCCCTGCTGGCACCTGGCAGCACCTCCCACATGGAGGTGTCTGTGTGGTCCACCAGTCTCCAGAAGACGGAGTTCATTCATTTAAAGTCAGGGTGGCCCATCCAAATATGGGTCAGGGATCTTGTTAGGAATGGGGAGGGCACAGGCTCGGGGAGCTTCACGCACAGACCTGGGTCACACTGTCTCCGATGCTGAGTCCAGGTCCCCTTCAGATGGAGCTGCTGACCTGGCAGCAGGAGTCAGGCAGGTGGCCGGGGACCTGGAGGACAGGTCTGGCCTCAGCGCCCATGGAACCCTGCAGCCCCTGAAACATCTGGGAACTTGGACCTTGAGGTTCTGCCTCTCTCGCCCCTGAAGTCCGCTGACCTGAATGTGCCTGACGCTGTTCCAGGTGCTTCACTGGCGTGACCCCGGTCACCACGAGAGTAACCCCGGGAGAGGGTGCAACGCGTCCCCATGCTCACCTGAGTCCCCTGAGGCACCGACGAGTGGGTCTCAGCCCTGCCCCCAGCCCCATGGGGGAGGCTGGGTGGGTGTGCTGAGCCCCCTTCAACAGAGGGGTCCGAGGTCGGGGCAAGCAGAGACACCGTCTAGGGCGCCAGCTGGGGCCACTGCACACCCAACCCTCCAGTGTGGCACCCTCCCGCCACCTCTGCCGTCGGCCCATTTTCCCAGGCCCCGTCCACCCTCCTCAGCACGGCTCCTCCAGCCCCTGGTTGGCGCTTCCTGACCCTGAAACATCTGCCTGCCCCAGGCCTTGGTCCCGGACCCTCACCACTCCACCGCCATGACCCTCACATTTGCACCCATACCCTGACCTAACCCCACAGCCTCAGGCCACCGCTACCCGGGGGTCCCCCCAGACCCTGAAGCAGTGCATCATCAAGCTCACGGGCCTGCCCCAAGGCAGCAGGTGACCCTGTATTCTTTCCCTCCTGTTGCAGCCATGAAGTCGGGGGGCACACAACTCAAGCTCATCATGACCTTCCAGAACTACGGGCAAGCACTGTTCAAACCCATGAAGTAAGTGCCGGGCCGGTGGGGGACAGGTGCGAGGGGCTGTGGTCGGGAGTGCGCAGGTCGTGTGATCTGTGTCTCAGCCTCTCAGCTCTGCTGTCCTCGCCCGAGAGCAGCCAGACTCTATGTCTGTGAACGCGCACAGCCCTGCCCGTAACACTTTATTTCTAAAACTAGTGGGTCAGCTGATTTGACCCCCGATCCCTATTCTAGATAAAATAGAAACTGTGCTACCAAAATCAAAATGAACCCCTCAGTGGCATCTGAAAACTGTGGGGATGGTGGAGAAGGAACATTTGGAAGCCAGACTACTCCAGAAATGAGCACCTGTGGTTTGTGATGTCCACTCTGATGGTCCTGGGGCTTGCTTGTCCTGCATGGGCCCAGGTTGTTTGCCATCTTTGGTTAGTTTCAAACAGGGCCATTTTTGCACTGTTGAGATGGTTCATTGTTTTTAAAGCATGGGTTGCCCCCCCAAAAGCCCATGAGGCCATTCAGGTCGTGTGGGGCTGCTGGGCTGGGTGGGGACTGTGGCAAAGCTCCAGGGCATGGGCCCCCCGCAAAAGGAGCAGCTATCTGTGACCAGGGCGGACGGCCAGCCTGGTTCACACAGGACAGAACCCCAACGTTCATGAGGGGTGATTTGGGTGAGGTGAGGCCTAGGCTGCATGTGGGCTCCTTGGGAAGGTTCTGGAGGGGAGGGGGCTCCTCATAGAACTTTCTGGCCACCGTAGGCTCCTCTGTGCCCTCTCAGACTGGAGCTTGAGTAGAGGGGCCCCTTCCAGGCTTCTTGATGTCGCAACAGTGAGTATGGAGCTGTGCCGGGAGGAGGGTGTGCCAGGCGGGGTCGAGCTCGGATGCTGCATTGACGGCCAGGTGACAGGTGGGCCTGGACCCCTCCCTGGCAGGAATCCGGGACAATAGCCGAACACCACAATGTCTTTGTCGCCCCATCGGCCACACAGGCCCCCCGTCTCGGTGGTGTATTGTCCACAGTCCAGTAACTCGTCTCCAGGTGCGCCCAGAGCTTTGTAAGTTGAAGATTCTGAATTAATTAAGTGGCAGTATTTTTCCTCTGAGACCTTGAAGGATGTATGCTGAGAGGATCTAGAGAGGAACAGCCCTGAGGTGGGAGATAGAGCCTGGGGGGCTGCAAAGTGTAATTTACGTGGTATGTGCATGACCATTTAAAGTTTTTTTTTAAATTTATTTATTTTATTTATTTTTATTTTTGGCTGCGTTGGGTCTTTGTTGCTGTGCGTGGGCTCTAGGCACGTGCGGGCTTCGGTAGTTGTGGTGCGCGGGCCTAGTTGTTCCGCGGCATGTGGGATCTTCCCGGACCAGGGCTCAAACCTGTGTCCCCTGCATTGGCAGGCGGATTCTTAACCACTGTGCCACCAGGGAAGCCCCACCATTTAAAGTTTAATGGGTATATATTTTTAATAGACATTGAAAAATATTTAAATAGTGCATTAGCCCATGAGTTGCTGAGTATTCTTGCTTTAGTGTTAAAGTAAGATTTTTTAACAGCTTTATCAAGATGTAATTTACATATTTCATAATTCAGCCACTTAAAGTCTACAGTTCAATAGCTTTCAGTATATTCACGGGATTCACGGTGCATCCATCACCACAATTTTAGAACCTTTTCGTTCCTCCAGAAAAAAACCGTGTCCGACGTTGCCCTCCCTCCAGGCCTGGACAACCACTACTCTACTTTCTGTCTCTGTGGACTTGCCCGTCTTGGAGTTGCACATAAACAGAATCACACACTATCTGATTCTTTGTGTCTGCGTCTCTCACTGAGCATCATGTGTTCAAGGTTCATCCGCGTTGTGGCCGGTATCAGAGCTTCCTTCCTTTCTGTGGCCGAACAATACTCCACAGTGTGGATGGACCACATTTTACTTGTACTTTCATCCGTTAATGGGCATCTGAGTTATTTCCACTTTTTGGCTGTATGAATAATGCCATATGAACATTCATGTACAGGTTTTTGGGTGGACATATGTTTTCATTTCTCCCGGCTGTATGCCTGGGAGTGGAACTGCTGGGTCACATAATAACTAAGTGTAACTGTTTGAGGAGCTGCAGACGCTTTTCCTGGGCGGCTACGTAACGCGTAGCCCCACCAGCCATCTCCACGCGCTGCTCGTCAATACTTGTCTTTATCCGCCTTTCTGGTCCTCGCCATCGTGGTGGGTGTGTGACATGGTGTCTCCTTGAGGTTCTGACTCATAGTTCTCTACTGACTAATGGTGTCGCGTGTCTTTTCACGTCCTTGTTGGTCATTTAGAGCTTCTTTGGAGAAGCGTCTGTTCAGATCTTTTGCCGTTGTTTAGTCGGTTGTCTTTCCATTAGTAAGTTGTAAGAATTCTTTATATATTTTGGATATAAGACCCTTATCACATACGTGGTGTCCTCTGAGGCACAAGTTTCTCATTTTGAGGATGTGGGATTTAACTATTATGTTGTTGTTGCTCGTGCTTTTGGTGTAGTATTTAAATTTTAATATCGAAAAATGTACATGCTAGGTAATAGTGGTGCAGGTGATGTGTGTGGCTGAAGTTCAGAAGCATTGATGGGTCCACAGTGACAGCAGGCCTGGCAAGGCCCTTGTTGTGTGACCTCCAGGAAATTCATTCCCCCTTACTGGGACTCAGTTTATCCATCTGTCAACAAAAGCATTGTAGGAAGAGGTTTGAGGTCTAAACTCTATTGGACTGGTTTAGGAGACAGGACACCAAGTTTATAGAAGGAAGCCGGGAGGAGCTGGTGTTTGGCAAGTCAGGGTGGGGCTGGGCAAATGCACCAGATTGTACAGGCTTTGCAACAGGATTCAACCTGCTTCTTGCAAAGGAAGCGTCCAGGTGTGCCCATAACACTAGCTGTGACCACCTGCTGGCAGAGATATGCATTCAGTCACCCCAGGAGCACTGAGCCCGGCCTGGCCTCCTGCCAGGCTCAGGGAATGCAGGCGTGACTCAGGCCCGGCACTGCTGCTGCTTAGGGCGGGACAGAGAGCAGTGTGTCTGCTCCACTGCGCAGGGCCTGGTCCTCGGTGGGTGCTACACATCCGTCTGCAGAACGAACAAGAGAACGAGCCACTGACGGCAGACGGGAGACTGCGGGCTGGCGAGCACTTGGGAGGCAGCTGGAAGGCTTCTCAGAAGTGACCTCCAGCTGAGGCCTGAGCACAAGTGTGCCGGTCAGGCGGACAGCACCCCAGGCCAGAAGGCCAGCCTGGAGGAGGCGGCACATTCCAGGACCGGGTGGCTTCTACGGTCTGGAGGACCAGTGCTGTTGTGCAGAGGACTACATCACACGGCTGTTTATCCTGAGGTTAATTTAAGTGAGATGAAGTTTCGACCTAGTCTCTCGGTCACACCAGCCACACCTGAGGCATCAGTGGCTGCACGTAACTGGTGGTGCCGTGTTGGACACGCCCAGCATCACAGAACGTTCTGTGGGACAGCTCTGTGTTTGAGCACAGAACTCGAGGGGAGACGAGTCCAGGCAGCTGGAGAGGGGCAGGGGTCAGACTCTGCAGGGCATCTGGGCCTGGATGTTTGGATTTTTTCCAGGAGTGTCAGTCAGCCACGTTATGCGGGGAGGGTGGGAGGGCTTATTGGGTGTCAGATGGGAGGTGCTGGCGTCTGCGCCTGAGGAGGCGTGAGGATGGGGGATGAGCGTGGCTCCTAGAGACACTTGGGAGAGGCAGAACCCCTGGGCACGGTGACGGACGTGGTCGGGGCTGAGAGTGAAGGCTTCTGACCTAGGTGCCAGTGGCCTGCGGGGCCATGTGTGTGTGTGGGGTGGGGGGGGACCAGGCAGGGAGCAGGTGCACGTGGAGGCCCCTAGAAGGTGAGGCCTAGCCATAGAGAGTATCCTTGCTGTGTGACCTTGCAACACTCCCTCCCCTCTCTGGGCCTCGCTTGCCTTACGCTGCATGAGGCTGGATTACAGGAGGCTTCGGGCCCCTGCCGTTCTGGGACCTCTGTATCTCCAGTAAGGAAGACAGTAAGTTCAGCCCCGGTGGGGCTCCAGGAGCCACTGCAGTCCCCTCCCCGAGTCAGGCCTTGCTCTCTGATTGTCTGGGTGTGCTGGAGTTTGCAATTGTGACTTGCAAACATTCGAGGGATGATGACTATTTGGTGCACTTGAACAGTGGCTATTTAGGGCGCAACAGCTGAATGCAGGCTGGAAACAGAGCTGCAGCCGCGCTTCTGCTCAGGTCACTTGCCAGCAGGCAACCCATCACTCCCCGTGGCCTGGCGAGGCTGCTTTAACGGTCCGTTTTCACCAAAACATCCGGGCCGCCTCCTGAGCGTTTGGAATCCGGAGCTACAGCGCCCTCTGTGCCGTGTGTATTTTGGGACCCAAAGCGTGTTCAGATGCAGGGAGGGAAGGAAAGCACACCTGCCCCTGTGGTAGCTCTGAGGGGAAAATAACTCCAACAGCAAGACGACACCTGCAGGACAGACGAGCCGGTCGCTAGGGCTCCACAGACCCAGCATCACTTGCAAAGCAGAAGAAGAGTAGAAAAACCCCACGGGCCAGGCTCAGTGAGTCTGAACTGGGTCATTTCGAGTCTGGCTTACCGAGCACTTGTCATGCAGGGCTCAGGAGGTGGGGGGACAGTGGAAGGCGCCCCCAAAGAAGGCACCCCCCCAGCCTGGAGGCAGATGAGGCCGAGGTCGTGGGTGCACGAAAGGGCGCCACGCCAGGCACAGTGCCTCACGGACCCAGACAGGGAGGCCACTGTTACCCCACAGACCTTGTTGTGGACAAGGAGACTGAAGCTCAGAGTGCCCGAGGGCACCCAAGGGCACTGGCCAGCATTAGATGTGGCTGGAGTGACCACTGCACTGTCCCTACTCAGATCTCAAAGCAGTGGCCATCATCGTCTTTGACGTCGTTAACATGTGGGTTCATTTCTGGTTCCTTAATTTATAACAACAGCTGAGCTCTAACCCGATGCGTCCACACTGTGTGCGTGTTCCGGGCTGCCCTCGGGAAGCATCACGACCTGGGCAGCTTAGAGAATCAGGAAGCTCTTCTTCCTCAGTTCCGGAGGCCAGAGTCAGAAACCACGGTGTCGCAGGACCGACTCCCCCGAAGGCTTCTAGTGGGTCCTTCCTGCCTCTTCCAGCTTCTGGGCGTGGCTGTCGATCCTTGGCGTTCTGTGGCCTGTGGCCAGGTCACTCCCTTTTCTGCCTCTGTTTTCGCATGGCCTCTCCTGCGGGTCTGTGTCCAAATTCCCCTCTTCTTATAAGGACACCAGTCACTGGACTCAGGGCCACCCTGACTCACTGTGACCTTTTCTTAATGAATCCCATCTGCCAAGTCCCTATTTCCAAATAAGGCCCCAGTCACAGGTCCCCAGGGTTAGGACTTCAATGTACCATTTTGGGGGAACACAATTCAACCCCTTCCAACGTCCAGGTAAGACTATATTCCGTGTATACCCGCAGCTCTTCCCAGTGCCTGGGTGACGAAGGTAGCAAAGAGTTTTCATCTTCACTGTTGATGGATTCACCCGCCGCCCCGCCTGCCTTGGTCTCCTCTGTATGTTGTATGAGGAGGGTCAGTTAGATCAAGGGCAACTATCATCAGTGCTGATAAAATCCAATACAATTTTAGCTCTACCGACACTTGTAATTCCCCACTTTCCCGCCTTCTTAAAATGCACGCTTCTGTTGAGTTGGAACATTCATATGGAAATGCACACAGATGGTAAGCGGATGTTTACAACACACGCCAGTAACCAGGTGACCAGGTAACCAGCACCAGGTCAGGACCAACTGACAGCCCCTAGACCCCTGTGGCCGCTGCAGTTTCCTCCTCCTAGGGTGGCTCCTGCCCCCCACCCCCGGTTCCCGGCGAGTGAATCCCCGCCCCCTGCCCCCACCCGTGCTGCCCGTGCGCCCGAGAGATGCCTCTCCCGTGGCTGGTTGTTCTCGTGGCCAAGTCACATTCCACTGTGTGAAAACCTCCGGTTTCTTCATCCCTCTCCTGTTGATGGACTTGTGGGCGGTTTCAGTTAAAGAATGTTGTTAGTGGAGCTGCCCTGACCGCTCTTGTACTTCTGAGGGCTCGTCTGGGGGCAGGGCTGTGTCAGGAGCACAGTGCTGGGTGGCAGGGTCGGGCTCTGTTCAGCTTGGCTTCAGTAGAGCTGCTGTCCAGGGCAGCCATCCTGTGGTCTACACTCCAGCAGCTCATTCCAGGGCAGGGTGTGGTGCCCAGGCTTGATGCCAGTGTCTGTGATGGCCATACACAGAACCTGGACAGGTCACAGGCTGTGAATGACCTGTCCCTCTGGACCGGGCCAGGCCTAACCCCACTTCTGGCCCTTGGGGCCTCACTCCCTTTGTTTGCGGGCAGCAGCTCCTCTCTGTCCTGCTCTGGGAGCCTTGGTCTGGAGGGACAGCTGTGTGTGTGGCCTTGCGGGGGGAGGGGCCTGTGTCTGCACGTCCGTCCAGGGGCTGCTGCCCGCCCTGCAGGGACACATGGCCGCCTCTGCCCACCACGTGCTCCTTGTTCGTGCCACGCCCTGGTCTCCCTGAGGCTACCACGCTCGGCCGCGGCTCTCCACCCCAGTGAGAGCTGTTCCCTCACCTCCTCAGGTTTGTTAGGATTTGACAGCCTCCACTCTGGCCGGCGAAGCCAGTGCCCCTGTAGCTGACACGTCACATTTTAACTTTATCACCACTCTCCTTCAAGGAGGAGGTAATTGAGCCTCAGAGGGTTTAAACGTGAATCGGGCGTGGGAGGCCGGCCCGGGCTTGGTTCCAGGGTCTTGGACGTCAGGTCCCAGGCCTGTCAGGCACCGTGAGGCCGAGGCTCGGCCGGCCGGAGACCCTGGACCCGGGGTCTCTGCTGGTGTGGCGCCCACGCTGCCCACTCCTCCCAGAGGCATTGCACGTGAAGAGGCTCTAAGTACCTGCATTACTTTTGCAAAGAACAGGGGTGTGTGTGTGTGTGTGTGTGTGCGTGTGCGCGCGCGCGCGTGTGTATGTGCACGCACGCATCTCCCGGAGAAACCATCCCTGAGCAGCTGTTTGGAGGTCCAGGAGGTCCTCGTAGCCGAGGTGCACACGCAGAGGCAGCTGCAGAACCGCCTTCTGGCCAGCCAGCCCTTCTCCACCGCAGACACGCGAGCCTCCCCCCAGCCACAGCCTAGCCCGCCAGGGGGCAGCGCGGGCCTGAGAACAGGAAGTGCTGGAGGGCAGGGCCTCCCCTGGTGGTTTCGACCTCAGCCTGCTGAGCCCTGCTCAGGCCTGGGCTGGGGCCCAGGGGCGTGAGCGGGCAGCCTCACTGAACTGCCTGCCCTCCAGGCCCCGCCAGGGCCTCCCGATGACCAGGATGTCCAGCTGGGTGTGGCGCTCGGACCGGCGCCCTCTCGGCTGTCTTCCCAGCACTTGCACTGCCTCTGGGTTAGCGACACGGTGGTCCAGACCACTGCCTGGCCCTGAGCAGGCCCCGCCCTTCGCTGGGGCGCCTCCGCACTAGGACCGCATCCAGCTGTCGTGAGCACTGGCCCGGGGGAGCCCGCTTGCTACAACCTGGTGGGGTGAGCTTCTCTGGGGCCAACACAGGGCAGGAGTCGCAAGGGACTTGACTCTGAGGTTATCTGTCCCTGGAACAGTTATGTGGGAGGCGACTGGAGGGGCTGGCTCTTCCCTGACACCTCCTCCCTCCCCGCTCCCTCCAGGGCTGACAGGCAGAGGGACTAGGGTGGTGTTCTCCGTGGTCCCCACGTGGCCACCGCATCGGTGGACCTGGGGCTCTGTGCCTCGTTATCAAAGCATGAAACCATTGCACGCTATTTCCACTCATCACTTTTACGAGGAGAGGATTTAAAGAGGCTCCGATGAAACGCTGTGCTCCCCTGGCCGCCAGAGAGGGAGCCATGGCCACGTTTATACTGCAACACAGGTGCCGCTACAGCCTTGCATGGTTAGCGGCTATCCCAGATGAATGTGTAAAATGCGGTTTTGTTGTCCATGACCCTGTACTGCGTGTTGGTCTCCAGGGCCGATTTATATATGAGTCAGACAGCGCCTCTCCTATACTTAATCTCTTCTGATGCTCCCGTCAGACATGCCGCATGGATCCTGTACAGCGGGGGCTGGGCTGTGAGCCACAGAGCTGCCTCCTTTGCTGAGGGAGGCAAGTGCCACCTCCTGTGGGCCCTGAGCTCCCCTGGGCCTCGGCGGCCTCGCCTGCAACGGGGGGCACACCAGGCACACCAGGTGCACCAGGCGCACCAGGCACACCAGGCGAACAGCAGGGCAGCCGGGCTGGCTGTTTCCTCCCTGAGCCACTGTGGGATTTAAGTACAGATGGGGTCGCTGGGTCGTTCTGGAACTCTGCACCCCGCTGGCCTGGTCTCATCACCTCAGCTGGTCTCTGGCACCCAGAGTCCCCTTCCTGCACTTACCTCGGGGGAGGGCCCCACCTCCGCTCCGGATCCGGGGCTGCCCAGTGCCCTGCAGTTTGTCCACAACCTCAGTTGACCCCCCCACTGAGCCCTGGGTGTGACCCATCTATGTCTCCAGTAAGCACAGGGCCTAGTGGACCCAGGGGAGCTTCGGGCTCCAAACTCCTGCAGTTAACGTGTACAGCCTAGTGGGGACGCTGTGCGGGGCTCCCGCGGACTCAGAGCAGCACCTGGTGTCTCCACGTGGCCCCTGCCTGAAGGAGCAGGACCTCTGAGCGCCGTCCTGGCCTCTGCACGTGGTGCAAACAGAAAACGTCCAGAGCTGCAGAGCCTGGTGCCCCAGGCTCAGGGGGGCCTCCTCGGCCGGCACAGGCCCTGTGCCGGGGGTGGGTGGACAGGTCCTGCGGTTGGCCTGTGAGGGTCTGAGCGTGCAGGGGGCTCCCCGGCAGCTACTCCAGGTCCCATCCTTGGTCTTTGGTGCATCTGCACGGTGCCCTCCCCGTGCCACTGGGAGTGATGACCAGACACCACGTCTCACGTGGTTGATCACCTTACAGGGCCCCAGTTGTAGGGCACTCAGGTTGTCTCCAATTTCATGGGCTATTTTTATAGTCAGAAAGCCGTGGACTTTCTTAATTGAAAAACAAGTAACAACCCATTACAGGCTTTTGAGAGACTCTCCCGAGCTTGTCAGCAGCAGGGCAGAGCTGTTGGCCCAGTGGAGGCTCGGGGCAGAGCAGCCAGGACCCCGGCTGAGCCTGCATGGCCACCCTGGGCTCTCTGCCCGACAGCACCATCGGAAGTCAGCTGCCCACCTGCGAGATCCACCGTCACTGAGAGTGAGTGTCTTGAGGAAATGAGAGGGCAGGAGGAGACTCTGGGGGACAGAGGGGCTCACCTGAGATGTGGGGGGCTGTTGCCTGAGGAGCGTGGTGCCGGGCCTCGGGGGAGGGTCTCTGGAGAAGGGGCTTCTCCCGCTCCAATCCTTGCTTCGCTGCCAGGGTCCACTGCAAGCCTTCTCCCCGGGGTCCAAGCGTCCCCATGTCCCCACGTGGAGGACATGGTTGCCTCCGACCAGCTGAGCTCCTAGGCCCCCAGGAAAGGCTGGCCTGGTGCTGCCCAGTCAGAGACTCCCAAGGGTCCAAGGCAGGGGGACCTTGAGAACAGCACAGCACCGCCACCTCCCATGTGCCCTGGGCGCTGGTACACCTGAGCACTGGGAGGATTCTCTTAGTTGGTCCCCACTGCAGCCCCAGGGGCTCGTCATCCTCGCCCATTCAGACAGGACCCAGAGGCTCAGGGAGGGAATGCCCGCCCGCAGAGCTGTGAGGCCAGCGTCGTGGCCAAGGGGACCGCCCGCCCCGGGCTCATGGGTGGCTCCATGTGGCTGGCCTGGCTGTTATGCTGGGCCGCTACTGTCCATGGGCTCGAGTGGCCAGGGCACGGTCCCTCCGGCTCCCCAAACACCCTGCTGTTCCACCATCGGCCAAAACTGCCTGATTCGGGCAACCGCGGGAGTTCACTGTCTCTGGCTGCTCCTGCAGCTGGGAATTCCTTTGCTTGACAAAATAAAAGAAAAAGGAAATTATTAACAATTCTATAACAGTAGCAGGGAAGCAGGCAGGGAAATGGGTAAATGGTAAGAAGTTAGTAAAACCTGCAGAGAGCGCAGTTCTGGCCCCTGCGCCCTGCTTTGCCCCCGTCGAGCAGGTGGGGGGCTGTGCTGTCTCCCAGTCCCCCCAGTCTCGTCAGGACGCCCGCCCCAGCTGACCGTGACAAACGTTTCCTTGGGAGCTTCTGGAAAAGATTATCCCCTTTGTTCAAATCAAAGCAAGCAAGTCATTTTTTCCGAAAACATCCTCCTGAACAGCAGCATGGAGGTTCTCCCTGGTGTTAGGGTCTCTGGGGACCGTCACCGAGCTATCGTGAAAGGGGCAGAAGGTGACAAGAAGGAAGGAAACTCTGGTCCTCGTTCCCACACGCCAGGGAAGAAACCAAGTCGGGCAGCTCAAGAGCAGTTTGATCAGCTGGTGGTTTTTTACACCCTAAAAGGAAATTTTGCAGACCTGACATCTCCTTTAAAAGCCTCAAAAATAAGCTGGAATCGACCCCTACTCTCGGGATTGAGTTTGTTTTTCGTTCAGCAGGAAAAACAACATCACAGCAGTAGCCTTGGTGCTAAATATTTAATACACGGTTTAGTAGATTTGAGCATCTTTTTTTTACCTTGAATAAAAAGATGAGCGACGGAGGCTTAAATACGGGAAGAAGAACTAGAGGCCTGTGCTCACGGCTGCCGGGGACGGAGCGTTCACTTCCACTCTGATTTCATGCCTCAGTCATGTCCCCAAATTCCAGATGAGCTGACAGAAAAGTATTTAGAACACAATAGATCTTAAACTTTCAAGCAAATCTCTTCCCCCCCCCCGACTCCCCCCCCCGCCGACCCTTTGCTTTGGAATGCAAGTCTGAGTCACTGCAATTATTTTTAAATGGAAACGACTTCAGACTTTTTTTTGCAGTTACAGATCTTTGAATTGTTTTTAAATTGGTTTTCATGAAATTGACCATAAGAGGTTTGAGTCTCTTCTGAGTTAATTTTTCCACCCAACCATAAGTGAGCAACTTGTCCCCTGTGTCCTACTTTGCAGAGCTGTCGCCGTGTCTCTTGGAGACCCAAGGGGAGGGGGATCAGCGGGTGTGAAGGCCCCTCGTGATCACCTGATAGCGGCAAATCGCTGATTGGTCCTGATGCTCTGGCTGTGGCTCACGGCGTGGCTGGTCGAGGCATGGGCAGGTCTGTGGGCGAGTAACAAGATGCTGGGGGAACCCGTCCTTGGGTGTGGTCATTATGAGGCCCATAGCCTTCAGGGAAATCCTCCCCCAAAAGAAAATAGGTTGGTAGGAGTGGACAACAGGTGCTGGAGGTTCTCAGTAGGAAGAGCGTGTTTTACCAAACAGATCCCCAGCCCCGCAGGGGCCAGGACAGGCGCTGCCAAAACTGGCAGGAGATACTGACAGAAAGGTCTCGCCGAGGTAACTGCCAGGGAGCGGCCTCCTCTCCCTGCCAGAACGTCTACCAGCCGAAAACCTGATATTAAACAGCTTAATATATCTCCTTAATGACAAGGTGCTTGCTCTCTGCCATGTGAGTGACGGGAAGATTGTCCGAGACAGAAAGGCTGAGTTCTGCCTCCTTGCCTGCGCCGGGTGCGTCCGGATCCACTGCACACTTTGGAGGAACGAGCAAGTGTCTGTCTCATCGGGTGTTTTGCCCCTGAGGTTGGCCCAGGGACGGGAGCCAGAGCCTCATCCCCGCGGTGGCCTCTGCCCCCAGGACATCAGGCCACCTGGCTAGGACAAGGGTCTTTGCAGAAGTGATGGAGTCAGGATCTTGGGGTGGGGTGGTCACCTTGGACCCCTGGATGGGCCTGAAATGCAGTCACGTGTGTCCTTGGTTAGGACACAGAGAAACCAGAGGAGGGATGTGGTGATGGAGGCAGGGCTGGGGCCAAGGAAGCCAGAAGAGGCTGGAGGGACCCCCCACCCCCGGAGCCCCTGGGGGGAGTGTGACCCGCCCACACCCTGATTTTGGATCCTGGTCCTCAGAACTGTGAGGGGTGAACTCCTGTTGTGTGGAGCACGTTTGTGGTCATCTGTTACAGTAGCTGCAGGACTCCCATCCATGTGCCCCCTGGGCCCCCCGCTCCTGGACCTAGGAGGAGGCGGCGGGGATACAGACGCCGCCAGGCTCTCCGGTCCACGTGCCGTGCCCGGCTTTGCCGCTTCCCAGCGCGTGACCCGGCTACAGTGCCTCACCTGTGAGGTGGGTCTAGTCACACTGCCTGCCTTCCAGAGTCCTGACCTGCGTGCGTCAGTGTGGGTGGAGCGCTGACAGCAGAGCAGGGGGCTAGAAAATTCTACAGGAGGGTTTGCTGTCATCAATAGCTTACTGAATAATGAATAGAAGAGGGTCAGAGGAGGCTGGGTGCACGGGGACCCAGGGGAGGGCCCTCGGGAGCACCGCCGTCTGTCTGTGAGCGTCTCGGGGCCGAGCGGGTACCTGCAGTGACGCCTGAAGGGGTGCCTTTCGCAATTCTCACGTGGCCTTGGAAGCGCTCTCGTTCCTTCTGCCTCTCTTGCTGGGTCTGGGACGCCGGTCCTTCTCCACGACACACAAAAGGTGTATGTGTGGCCCACCTCTCTCTAGGCCTCAGGTTCCCATCTGGGCTCAGGGATCTCGGGGGCCCTTAGCTCTGACAAGGACACGGAAAAGCCTTGTGACAGCTGTGTGTGCCCTGGGCAAATTGCACAGTTGCCCTTTTTCCAAAGTTTCACCCAACGGTTTGCCGTTCTCTCTCCCGGCTCCCGCATCCCCATCCAGCTGCGCAGCTCGGCGAGTCCGTCTCTGCACGGGTTGGTGGGGCAGCCGGCAGCAGGGGGGCGGCAGGGCTTTGCTCCCCCCGGCGGCGTCACCCCTGAGCCGTCTTACCCGCCCCACTTCACAGAGGCACCAAGGGCGCACCTGTTCCGTCAGCCCAGAGAGGGTGGCGCCCAGGGCAGGCCTGTGTGAGCAGAGCCTTCCCCACCAGTTGTCCTCCCCAGGTGTCCAGTGGAGAGAATGTGGCCCAGCCCATCCCCACCCCAGTCCCCCCATCTCAATCCAGGGGTCGCCTTGGACCCCAGTGCTGGGCCCTGTATCGGGACCCCTCTGTTGGTGAGCTGAAACCTCTCACTGGCTGTGTCCTTGTCTGTAGGACGGGGACACTTCACAGGGGTCGTGAGGACCCAGGGAGTGAACGCACGGAAAGCGCTTAGCAGGGCACTCAGCTCAGAGTAAGAGCCAGATAAATGTTGGCTTTTATTCCTTCGTGGGTTTGGGTCATAAGTTGCCAATTTACTCTGTTTTTAATCAAAGCAAAAGTTTCTGTTTTCCCACAAGTTAAAGAATGCTGAGATGTTGACAGTAGCAGTGAGACCAGCAGGGGGGCTGTTGGTCTGTGGGAGGGGACGAGGGGTCTGACAACTATTCAGAGGGGTGCAGCGGTGCAGACCTGCTGGGAGCTGGGCCAAGCGTCTGGCAGGAACTGGACGCACTGGTGGGCCCTTCCTCCCACCAGGAACCAGGACCTTTCTTGGGGACGTGGGGACGGTTCTTGCAGCCGAACCTCTGGGGCTGCAGCCCCTTGTCCCCTGTGAGCCTAGGCACCTGACCTGGCGGCTGGCAGCCAGCGTCTTCCGACCTCGCTGTGCCCAGAGGTGGTTCTGATCCCAGAAGAAACGCAGGCTTTCAAGACCCACACCCAGAGCCATGTCTGACTTTGGGGCCTAAAGAAAGCCTAGGACAGGGTCAGACACCCGGGTCCTGACCCAGGGCCGGCCATTTCCAGCCGTGTGACTCTGCAGACGTCGCTTCCCATTTCCCAACCTCAGACGTCTGTGTCATTAAAACAGGGACAAAGATCAGAGCCTTGAGGGGCGCCCCAAGGACAAACCGTGCAGCCCAGGGAGGGCCCACGATGCGCATTGGATTCTGCCCCCGCAGCTTATGTGAAAACAGAGGTACTTCTCTCAAAACGTTCTGCGTCACTTCCTAAAAGTGTAATGCATTTCAGCGTGACCAGATCTGGAGGAAGCAGACGGGATTTCACAACCTCCCCGAGGTTGCTAAATCACCGTGTCCTTTGTGCTGCTTTGGTGTTGCCAAAGATTCCATACGCCTTTCTTTTTCCTGTGGTAAAAAATTACCACAAATTTAGTGGCTTAAAGCAACACAAGCTTGGTCTCTTACGGTTCTGGAGGTCCAAAATCTAAAATGGATCTGTGGGCTGTGGGCTTCTGGAGGCTCTGGAGTTGGCTTTCTGCCGAGGAATGCAGGTGCCTCTAGAAGCTAGAGAAGGAGACAGATTCCCCCCCCCCCCAGAGCCTCCATCTGCAGGGCTGCCAGTGTAGCCTCTTCTGCCTTCAGATCTCCCTGTGCTTCCCTCTAATAAGGACCCTTTTGATGACATAGGGCAAATAACCCAGGATAATCTCCTCATCTCAAGATCCTTAACTAAATCACATCTTCAAAGTTCCTCTTGCCATTTAAGGCAGTCGTATTCGCAGATTCTGGGGATTTAGATCACAGATTTCCTGGGAGAGGTCAACATAGCAGTCATTCTCACTTTAGTATGAATAACCACAATCAGGTAGTATTGTGCTTCCTTCCGAGCTAAGGGAAGTCCCTCTAAAGGAAGGGGGTTTGGGTGTGGTCAGCTCTGGAGAGGAAGGAGAGAGGGACATGCAGGAGGCCCCGAGACCTGGTCCCAAGCAGCCTGGTCTGGGCTTTGAGGGTATCAGGGACCGCCCTCCAGTGCCTGCTTTCTGGTGGCCTTGAGGCTCCATCTGACTGTCTGACCCAGGTGGAGTGTGAAGTTCCAGGGCCTTCCTGAGAGGAGGAGTGGACCCGAACCTTCCTCGGACCCTGGCTCTTCCCACTTCCACCAGTTTCTACCTTTCTTCCCTTTTTAACCCCAGTCGCAGTTGCCAAGGCCATCTTTCACTTCAGCAGACACCTAATCCATGGTTTGCCTCATTCCTCAGCTGCTGTTTGACCAGGAAGTCAGCCTTAACACCTTTTCATTTTCCTGCCTTGCAGTCCCGAGGCCAGGGTGCCCAACTGACCTCCGAGGCAGTGGGAGGGGGCCTCCAGGTGCTGACTGCTCCACGTGTGAGGGGCTCCTCCCGTCCCGGGTTCCTCAGAGATCTCAGTGTATCCCAGGGGAGGGGCTGCCACCGGCCTTGCTCCCTCTCAGTCGGTGGGGGAGGACCGTGACTCCTGGGCTCCAGGTGCCGTTCCAGGAAATGCTGGTCCCTGGCCCCTGGGCTCTCCGCCCCTCGTCAGGGCCAGCCCTGGGTGCTCAGCCAACTCCAGAGGGTCCGATAGCATCTCCTTTTCACATCTCCATGTCCCCCTCCCAGGAAGAAGCCTGGGGCGGGCCGCACCCCACACCTGCCCTTCTGCGTCTGAGCACACCTTCCGCCGGGACACCTGGAGGAAGAAGAGGCTTCCAGGTGACCTGGTTTAGCCAAGTCCAGTCTCCTGCCTGGTGCTTTGGGTTCAGTAGTTTTCCAAAGTACCTGCTGTTCCCCAGTGCAGCCCAGGAAGTGGCAGGAAGGTGGCCGGCCCCCCATGGAGGGGATCATGGCCCACCTTCTCCCTACTCAGTGCAACGAAAGAAATCCCAGTCTCCCCAGTGGGACTGGTGCCCCTGGCCCCTGGCATCCCACAGATGCTCCCAGGTTATCCCTTGCTCAGCACCTGCGCCCTGAGATGTGCCAGCATCCTCCCCACAGCAGATAGACAGAACTCTGAGACTCCCTGAGTTCTCCCAGGCGTGAACTGGCTGGGAAGGACATCCGCCAGGAGGTAAGCAGAGCTGCATTCCTGTGAATGGCCCGGGGCCGGAGGTCACCGGAAAACCCCAAGGCGGGAGATGTGAAGGAAGCAGGAACTGTTCTGGAACCTGGTCACAGTGCCTTCGGGAAGGGGCTGGGCTTTTCCCAGAGCAGCAGGGCTCAGAGCCACCTGCATTCCACGTGTGTGACCTGCTCAGAGGGGTGGGCCAGGGTGAGGGAGAGGGAACAAAGGCCAAAGCACTGGTGATGGTGATGATGGAGATGGTGATGGTGATGATGGCCTGGCCGAGAAAGTGGAGGAAGGAAGGTCCACTGGGAGGGCAGGCAGAGCCCTGTTGGGTCAGGGGAGCCATGAGCTAAGTGGAGAGGCAGAGCCTGGGAGACAGGGCAGAGGGACCCAGGCCCCACCTTCCACCCGGTGAGGGTATACGGGCAGACAGAGGGACAGTCAGAGGGAGCAGAGAGCCCTCAGAAAGGCCATCCTCTAGATCTGCACCGTCCAGGACAGTAGCCACCAGTCACATGTGTCTGTTTATGTGTAAGTTAATTAAAATAAAATGTGGAAGTCGGGTCCTGTGTCCAACATCTGGGCGCGCCTGTGAGGTGTAGAACATGTCCATCACGGAGGAAAGTCCTGCTGGGCTGGGGAGGGCAGGGCAGGCCACGCTGAGAAGCAGAGTCAGTGACCCGGAGCCCCTGGGAGGGGCGAGAATGGCTGATCCCCTGGCAGCACAGGCGAGAGCTGTGCTGCCAGCCCTGGGCATGGCCCCGGCACCTCTGAGGGCCCACAGCTTCGTACATTTTTGTAGGGCTCTCTTTGAGGGGCTCTGCCCCAGGAGCTGGTGGTGAGTTCTGATGTGTTTTCCAACGAAAATAATTCTTAATTCCACGACAAACTGAAAAAATAAAAGGCCAGGGACTTATCGGGTGGGGTTTGCAGGCTGTGCAATTGGGAGATGCTGCCTTGCAGGGAGGGCTGTTCTGGGGTCTGCAGGGAAGAAATCTGGCTTAAATCTGCACCAGCCCTTTTCCAGTTAAAACGTCAAAGTCCACAGAACCAGTGTTGGGTAGACAGTGCTTGGCTCGGCCAGGGATTCTCAGTTGAGTCAACCACCACCTTCAATCTCAGAAATACCCAGTCCTCCAGCCGTTGTAGACCCAGGGCATGGGCGGCTTCCAGTGAGGGAGGCTCACATATTTAATTGGACCCACAGTTTTTTTTAAAAAAAGGAAATTTACTTGCCAGCATTTAAAAGTCAGGAGATTCCACCAGGAAGCCTGAACTTGGTTTCCTTGATGTCTCAGGAGCCCTGGCCAGTGTGGCCTTCCCTTCTCCTGGGTGCCGAGCAGTCCCCACCCTGGGTGCCAGCCCCCTGCAGGGTCTGTGACTGGGAAGTGCACGCCAGCCGCCTCCAGCTCAGCCGGGTGACTAGGTGACCTGTGCCTCGGTCACCAGCAGCCGTCTGCAGGGTATCCCTAAGTGGCTCACAAAGGGACTGGTGCAAGGCCAGGGTTGTCCCCAGCTAGAGTCCTGCCCAGGCCAGAGTTACACCAGCTGGAATTGTGAACTCTGGTCTGTGACCAGAGTCACAAGCTGGTTCCTGGAAAGGCTGATTCAGGTGACATTTGGGGAAGCACAGGGAAAGGGGCGTGTCCCGTCAGGAGCTCTGAGAGCACAGGGAGCGAGGGACCCCCCAGTGGATGTGCAACCCACTGGACTGAGGCCTGGGTCTGGTCCTCCCGGCGTGGCCTCAGTTTCCTGAGGGTGGCTCTCCAGTACTCAGTACTTGTGCGTGTGCGTGTGCGTGTGTGTTTAGCAGTGACGTCGGCTGGCGGTTGGGTCCAGATGCTCGGGGTCGGGCGGTCTCTGGCCAACTCAAGCTGCATTTTGGGGAGTAAGGACTCAGGGGAGCCAGGCTGGGAGAGTTACCTGGGGAAATGTGGTGAGCCTCCTGTCGCTGGCGCATTCAAGCCCGTACTGGACAGCCTCCGCCTTGAGTGGGAGGTGTGGGCCAGATCATGGGAGGCCCTTGACTCTCGCCCGATCTGTGTTTCCCAGCTCAGGGAAGATCGCTGGCATTTGGTAAATTCTTATTAGGTTGAGGGTTGGGTTTCCTCCCTGGGTGCCGCCAGGTGGCCTCCTGGGGAAATTGTCCCCAGCGGTGGAGGCAGGACACGGAACGGACCTGGATCTCATGCAGGGAGTGTGTTTGCTCCCACCTGACTTTGGACAGTGGGCAAACGCCCCAAAATGTGAGGTCAAACACTGGCCCTCACCGTGTTTGCCCCCAGGCACCTGCTAAGCTCTGATGTTTACAGGGTGCCGTCCACCCTTCAGCAGAATCCTGCACGTGGCCTCCTGTCCCGTGGCCAGGCGGAGGGGCTGTCTGCCGCTCACGGTGGGCTTGGCACGTTAGAGCCGACAGGCTCCTGGAGCCCCTTAGTCCTCACATCCTGGGGGGATGAGGAGTCCGGGGAGGGCCAGGCGGTGCTCCCCTCCCCCCACACACTGCGATGGGGGCGGCCAGTGCAGCACAGGAGCAGCCAGCGGCCCGGCAGGGCTTCCCAGAGGTGGTGCGGGGCGGGGCATTGCTGGCTGCTCCCCAGCCTGGGAGGGGAGGGACCAGCAGTGGCCGTTCTCACTGTGGCCTCGTGGAAGGCTTGTGAAGGAGCTGCCTCGGGCGGTGGGGGGACAGGCGCTGAGAGCTTAGCCGGCGGTCCTCACAGGTGCAGAGCGTGGCACGGGGCTGCGAAGCCCGTGGGCGAGCCTTCACGGTGCTCACGTGCGTCCCGGTGGGGCCGTTACCCAGACTCCAAACTCCTTTGACTGAGGACTGCTTTTGTGCTGGGAGCCTGAGGGCCTGGTGGGGTGGGATACACATTTGGGAACACCGACTGAGCCACCGGGAGGCATGGAGGGAAGGTTTTTCCAGGAAGATGGAACAGCGGAGCGGAGGCCTCAGAGCAGAGGCCCAGGAGACAGTGTGGTGACCTCAACTCCACTCAGGGACATGGGAAGACCCAGGGCAGGGGCGGAGGCAGGCCGCTGGTCTTGAATGCCAGGGTGCCCTGGGGACACGGACAGCGGTCACCTCGTGGGCTTCAGAGACGGGTCCTGTGGTCCTCGTGCGTCCTGCACAGCCCCGGGGAGCCCTCTGTCCAGGCAGCGGCCGGCCAGCGAGAGCAGGTTGGGGTCAGTTTGCACAACCTGACCCGGGCCCTGGCTCACACCCGGGGAAGTCGCTTGCTCAGGGCGGGTCCTCTGCTGCCTGGCCACCCTCGCCAGCAGCCTCTCCCAAGAATCTGTGTATGGTGGGCGGTGGTGGGGGGTGTTGATCATCATTTAATAACCAGCCCCTGTGGCTATTAAAGCCTGATGGGCAGAGTCTGCCGATTTCCACAGTGCAGACACTTCCAGGCTTCAGGTTCCCAGCACGAGGTCGCAGAGGTGGGCTGGGAACAGGTGTCCCAGCACGGGTTTCCACCTGCAGACAAGAGGAGCAGCCTCAGCTCAGGAAATAGCTGGGACATCGTGAGATCTAAGTGGTTACTCTTTTTTTTTTTTTTTTACGGTACGCGGGCCTCTCACTGTTGTGGCCTCTCCCGTTGCGGAGCACAGGATCCGGACGCACAGGCTCAGCGGCCATAGCTCACGGGCCCAGCCGCTCCGCGGCATGTGGGATCTTCGCGGACCTGGGCACGAGCCCGTGTCCCCTGCATCGGCAGGCGGACTCTCAACCACTGCGCCACCAGGGAAGCCCTAAGTGGTTATTCTTAAATGCAACTTATTTAGCTGTAGGTTTATATAATTTAATTTTTTTTTTTGGCTGTGCCACACAGCTTGTGGGATCTTACTTCCCAACCAGGGATTGAACCCGCACCCTCGGCAGTGAAAGCTTGGAGTCCTAACCATTGGACCACCGGGGAATTCCCCATATAATTTAATTTTTAACAATGACTACATTTAACGACTTGTTCCCAGAATCCTTGGGAATTTGACAGTCAGCTCCCCGGAGTTGGTACGAGCCACACGCCCCCTTCCACCGGGAGGACTTCTCTTTGATAAACTCCTTCTGTTTTGTTCCATTTTCTCCAGGCAAACGAGGGAGCAGGAGACACCCCCTGACTTCTTCTATTTCTCCGATTACGAGAGGCACAACGCAGAGATCGCTGCCTTCCACCTGGACAGGTGAGCCCTCCCGCCGGCACCCTCGTGGCATTGTCACCCCATGGCCGTGCCCTGCTGTGTGCCTGGCCGACAGGAGTTGCCCAGGTGACCCAGGGTAGAGAGCCGGCCGTCAGGAATAAAGGAGAGAAAAGAGGAGACTCACAGGGCATCAGCCTCTCTGGCAAGACCAAAGGTCATGAGTCTCACAAAACTGGGCCCCTTCCCTCCATGATCACCTGTCTCAGGGCAGCTCTGCCAGCAGAACGCAAATCCTTTCTGGCCTCACAGGCCCCTTGCTGCTGGGGAGGAAGGTGGGCAGCTGACGTGAGGGGTCTGGGCCTAACGGAGGGGAGCGAGGTGTCCACTCAGCTCCGGTGGGAGCGGCTGGAGGGTACGGAGGTGTGAGGCCGGCTTTCCCTGTCCTTCTGCCAGGATCCTGGACTTCCGCCGGGTCCCTCCCGTGGCCGGCAGGATGGTCAACATGACCAAGGAGATCCGGGACGTCACGCGGGACAAGAAGCTGTGGAGAACCTTCTTCATTTCCCCAGGTAACCTCGTTCCCCAGGTAACCTGCCCCTGCCCCACGTGCGGCGCCGGCTTCAGCTGCTGTGTTCAAGTCACTGCGTGCCACGCACCCTAAGTCTAAAAGTTGCCAGAATGGTCTTGATCATTCCTGACTCTGCCCCCTGGGCTGGCATAGATGTTGTTTCTACCAAAGGCAAAAGGAAATTCGCAGCCTCTTGGGGGTCTCCTCCAGGTGCTCCAGCCAGAGGGGAACTCCGTCCTTTGGACTCCCCCAGATTTAAAACACCCCAGCAAGACCCTCCCATAGTGGCAGGGGCCATGCTGCCTCCCCCTCCTCCACCAAGTGCCAGCAGGGAGCAGCAACTTCCCCTGGTCCCCTGGAGGGTTGGCCCCGGTTCCCCTCGCACTCGGGTACCCTGCACGCTCCATGTACCATGAGGTGCTGACGTTTATGAAAACCCTCAAGACTTCATATTACAAACCTTAAATGCACACATAAACGTAAGCCACGCTCTGCTGAGTTACCTGCCCCAGCCTGTTTCAGCTGTGGCACTTGGGGCTCCACGATCCGCCCATCCCTTTCCCAAGCACTTCCTTTGCGCCAGGCCCTGCGCTGAGCTGTTCCAGGCGCCCACACTCACTAAGCTTGAGCCATGGAGAACTCTCTTGTATTTCACCTTGGAGCATTTTGAGTTGTCCCAGTGATGCCGGCAAAGCAGAGTGGAGTGACCCAGCTGGGACACCGAGATCCACAGGGAGTGGACCTCACCCCCCGCCCCCCTGCAGGAATGCCTCGGCCATGCCTGGCCCCCAGCCCAGTTAGTTCATGCCGACAGAAGGCACACAAGGCCCTGGATTGTCTATGTCTGAAGACCTGCTGGCGAATGAAAGCCTGGCCTGGAAACGCCTTTCTCATAGATCGGTGTTCAGATTGACACACTCGGCACGCCTCTCAGCTGCCTTCATCCCTTCGTCAGAACTGAGGCCCACACGTCCTTCGTGTCAGGAAGCGCCGTGTTTGCCATCCAGTGCCCACCGAGAGCCTCGTCTGGTTCCTCCTCTCAGAGCCCATAAGGAGAGGAAAGTAGGGCAGAAACCCACCCGCCCGCCCGAGGCAGGAGGGTTTTCATTCCCTTCTGCGTCAGTGTCTCACCCATGTGACCAGAAACCAAAGGGCAAAGTGAGAGCCTGTGCATCGGGACGGGTCTTTGAGGGCTTTCCGGTCGCCTTGCCTGTGCCCGAGCTGCGTGGATGGGTGGGACAGGCCTGTCCGCGGGCGTGTGCCCCTGCCTCCGTCATGGCACAGGTGGGAAGGTTCAGGTGACGCAGCCACGGCGGCAGGAGCCCCAGCCTCGCCGAGCACCTGCGTGGGATTCCTCGCTCAGGCCCTGGGGTGGCCCATCGTTTCCACATCCCCATTTTTAAATGGTTTAACTGACGTTTGGAGTCTGAACTATCCCCACGGTCGAGATGGTGACCATGTCCGTTCCCCAGAGTCCCCTCCCGCCCCTGCGTCCCCCCAGATGGCCTGGGACCCACCTTCTATCTGTGGATTGGGTTGCTTCTGCCAGTGGAGGGTGGGTGGTGGCGTTGGGCATGTTCTTTGTCTTTCCCTCGACATGGTTATTTTGAGAGTCACCCACACTGTTGCCTGTCCCCGCATTTTCTCTTTCATTTCCGAGCTCTGTCCCGACAGTTGAGGGCCCTGAGCGGAAGGGATGATGTAACTTGCCACAAGGAAAGGGAGGGATTGAAGTTTGAAATCTCGAGAAAGGGACACAAATCAAGGGGTTTCTGTGCTGGATTTCATTCCTCTGGGGCAGAGGGGCCTCCGAGCTGATGCCTGCTCCGTGTTCTCCTGGGGAAAGGCAGCCTTAGCCTGGGCTTTGAGTGGGGACTCCTTTCTACAACCAGAAGATGGAGTCAGTTGTTAGCCTAAGCAGATGAGCCGAGATGCTGGCGTCCCACCCTGTCCTCTGCACGAATCATGACTGTCGGTCTCCCTGGTTGTCCCCGAGTACACAGCCTGCTGCCGACACCCGTCCTCACCCTGAGCAGAGCCGTCACTCTGACTGTGGTCGGTCCTGACAGCTGGACCCACTCAGGTTCCCAGCTCCCAGCCGCTCTCCCAGGCCCCACGGGTTTCTCCGAGAATCCTGCTTGGCGCCCGAGCTCCCCGCCGGGGTCGCACTCCTGACCCCGCTCCTCGGAGCAGCTGGCTGCAGGCTCAGCTTGGCCTGCCACCCACCCTCTCTGACCAGACTGCTTCTGTTCCCACCGCCCCTGCTCCGTCAGCCAGATTTCTTCCGGAAAGGCCTGGGGAAGGTTTGGTTTTCTCTTAAGCTGCAGGATAACAGGAGCCAGCTTTGATCTCATTTTGGAAAATGAAGTCTGTTGGGATTCATTTGGACCACTTTGGCTCTGCCTGCACTTCTGCACCCATCAGAGGCCAAAATCGCCATCGATGCCGAGCTTCCCTGTAGATTTTAATCTACGCCAGCTCCCTTCCGCCTCCAGGGGCCTGAGTGGAGAGCAGGGAGCCCGAGGGGGTGAGAGGTGGAGGCGACCCTCCTGCCGGCGGGCCCGGGGCAGCAGTGAGCGGCCAGAGGTGCAGGGCTACGTTGGGCTGCGGGACAGCTGAGTGCCTGCCACCGTGGGGCTGCGCGGAGGCCAGCAGCCGGAGCCCACGTCTTCTACGGAACACGTTCCTCGTGCTTTCCCGGCAGATTTCTATGGACGTGCCTCATATCCTGAGATCAGCCCACGTCCTCCTGTGCAAATCTGTGGGCTTCTACAGGGGCCCCGCGTGAACCCCCCAGGAGCCTCTCCTGCCCCCTCCCAGCCACTCAGCCCCACTTTTAAATCGGCTCTTTTCCTGCCATGTCGGCCGCGGTCTGGCTGGGTGGTCACTGGGCCCCTGTCCACACACTGTGGTCAGTGTCCAGTCAGAGTCCCACTGAGGGCCAGAGGGGTTCCCAGAACTGCACCCGGGCATCCTCAGGCCCCTCCCCAGAAGCCCTGCCCCACGTGACATCTTGGCCACCTCTGGCCGGCAAACCCCTGAAACGTTCAGAGAACGGCGTGCCTGGACCCTCCGGGACCCTCAGGCTGGCGGGTTTGGGGACCTCCTGATCCTCTCAGAGACGAGGCTCCCTGCCCAGGCAGCGCATCTCATCCAAGTCCTCTGGGGGCTGGAGCAGGCAGGCCCTCCTGGTTACCTGGCCCCGGCCACCCCGAGCTGTCCGTCTTGACTGTCATTATCAAGATGAGCCACAGCACTGCCTCCTCGAGCCCCCTCCTCGCCACGTGCAGGCACTGCCGCGACCGGCCCCTCACTCCTCCCTCGGGTCACACGTTTAACACTCAGCCTCTAAACTGCTGCAGTCCCCGTTCAGAGGAGACCGAGGCACAGAGAGGTGAAGGGCCTCCCCCGAGGCTGCACAGCTGAGAAGCGAGAGGCTATGGGCTATCGGAGCCCCACCCTGGACGTCCCTTTAGAGACTGGATTTGGGCCTCTGATGAGGAAGAGGCTGTGGGCCCAAGGGACTGCCTCTCTTTTCACATGAACCCATCTAAAGCCAGCTTAGGCTATTAGAGGGACAAATTCCAGGGCTCAGAAAAGTATTTTCCTACTGAAAGTGGGCTGAGATTGAACTGTGTCTACGCAGACGAGATCTCAGGCTGATCTTTCTTTGATCGCCCGAGAGTCATGACTCAGAAGCAGCTGCGAGACCCTGAGGTGGGGGCAGCAGGGGGTGTGGGAGCTGTCTCCCACCCCCGTGTCCCGACCTGGCGGGGACTCTGCGTGTTCAGAGGAGCCGCCGAGCCTGCGCTTCCATTCCAGGGGGTGTGACTGCTGCCTGTAGCCAGAGAAGGTCACAAGTGTCACTCGGGCAGGCTGTGCAGCAGGAGGGGGACCCCTGGCCCGGGGACCAGCCGTTCGCACAGGGAAGGGGGCTTGCAGTGGTGCCTGGGGCCCTGGCCCCGTATTTCTGCACACCCCAGGCTCGGGGTTTGTTTCCCCAGCAAAGGAAGGAAGTGATTGACCCTGAGAACATGGTTCGGTTGGTAAATGCACGGACAGACCCACCGCGCCCGGCACTGAGGCGTGGCTGCTGCCTGCTCCCCGCCCAGTGCTTCTCAAATCACTCTTCTTTGTGGGGGTATAATCCACACGTCGTCAACCCAACATTTGAAGTGTGCCGTTCAGTGGTTTTTAGTACATTCTCAGTGCTGTGCAAGTCACTACTATCTGATTCCAGGACATTTGCTCACCCCAAGAGAAACCCCGTCCCTATTCAAAGTCACCCCCACTCTGCCCCGGCAGCTGCCAGTGTTTCCCCGTGGATTTGCCTGTTCCCAGTGTTTCACGTAAGCAGTGTCTGGCATCTTCCACTGGGCGTAATGCTCGTGGTTCATGCACGTGGTAGCAGGTGTTACACTTCATTCCTCTTGTGGTTTAATATTGTTCCACTTTATGGAGGAACCACACTGTGTTTATCCGCCCATCCCTTGACGAGCATGTGGGTTGGTTCCACTCTGACTGCCAGAATGGCCTGCTGTGAACATCTGTGTGCAAGTGTCTGTGTGGATGTGTGTCTTCATTCCTCTCGGGCGTGTGCCTGGGAGTGGGATGGCCGGGTCATGTGGTAGTTCTGTGTCCAACTTTCTGACTGTTTTTCGCAGCAGCTGCACCGTTTGACATTCCCACCAGCTCTGTGTTAGGGATCCAATGTCTCCACACCCTCGACACACTAGTTATTATCTGTCCTTTTGATCAAAACTATCCTACTGGTTGGGAAATCGTGGATTTGATTTGCATTTCCCTGGTAGCTAACGGTGTCGAGCATCTTTTCATGTCCTTGTTGGCCATTTCTATATTTTCTTTGGAGAAGTACCCTTTGTACTCCTTTGCCCATTTATTGATTGGGTTGTTCATCTTTTCGTTACTGAGACCTAAGAACTCTCCTGTGTGCAAACACTGGATGCTTATTAACTTACGGTTTGCAAGCATCTCCCCCCCGGCTGAGTCTCACTTTTTTTTCTTGGTATGAGGGCCTTTTTCAAGCCACTGGACAGAATCTCCACAGACTCCAGACTTAGTTTCGAGGGTAACGAGAAAGAGCTTGGGTTCAGATCCGAGCTCTAAGTCCCGAGCTGTGTGGCCCCATGGTCTGTGATGTGGGGTTGGAGCAGGCGGCTGAGGTCAAGCGTGAGAGTGTGGGTGAGCCCTGCCCGGGGGAGGGACGAGTCAGATGTGGTGCAGACGCGCTGGCCCAGGGCGGATGCCCGGGAGGGGCCGGCACGGGGACGCTGCCCGAGTGGCCCCACTGACTGCGTGTCCTCCACCCACAGCCAACAACATCTGCTTCTACGGGGAGTGCTCCTACTACTGCTCCACGGAGCATGCCCTGTGCGGGAGGCCAGACCAGATCGAGGGCTCGCTGGCTGCCTTTCTGCCTGACCTGTCCCTGGCCAAGAGGAAGACCTGGCGGAACCCCTGGCGACGCTCATACCACAAGCGCAAGAAGGCAGAGTGAGTCGGGGGCACGTTGGGCCGGGGACTCCAGGATCCTGACTCCCCGGGGTCTCCAGAGGGCTGGCTTCTGCCCGAGCTGCAGCAGGGAACAAGCTCGGTGTGAGGAGCGGCAGGGCCAAGTGTGTGGGAGTAGATGATGAGAAAGGGCCCCTCGCTTGGGGACGGGGTGCTCACTGGCCACTGGGATCTCTCTGTGTTCGGACGAGGCTTCAGACCCCTGCTCTTCTCGCAAGAGAGCCACAGTCCCTCCAGCCACGGAGACGTCCTTGCAAGTGTGCTATCCAGCCCCCCCCACCGCAAATATGTGGCATCCACATGGTGTGGCTCCATCACCTCCCAGCCTCGTGCTCCTGTTAATGCAGCCTCAGCCCACCGCTGCCGGGTATCATCCGCAGACACTCTTTTCTGCGGTGACACGTTTTCTCACCCGGTCCCTGTTGCTGCCCCGTGAACCCGGTGTACTGAGCTGGGCAGCCCCAGAGGTTGGTTGGGTCCTCCTTGTCTACAGAGGAGCCCGCCCTTCTCACGCCGGCACCCCTGCAGGTGGGAAGTAGACCCTGACTACTGCGAGGAGGTGAAGCAGACGCCCCCCTACGACAGCAGCCACCGCATCCTGGACGTCATGGACATGACAATCTTCGACTTCCTCATGGGTATGTCCGGGGCCACCAGCCTGCCCTGGGAACGCCTGACACAGATCCAGCCACCGTGGTCCTGCTTGTACTCGCTTCTGCCGGCTTGGAGGCCAGACGGGGGAGGGAGGGGACGCCTCTGAGCTGCACACAGGCTCCCAGCAGGCTTGTCCCTACAGGAAACATGGACCGCCATCACTACGAGACCTTCGAGAAGTTTGGGAACAAGACGTTTATCATCCACTTGGACAATGGGAGAGGGTGAGTCCTTCCAGACGCAGCGAAGGGCTGGCCGTGTCCCCACCCAGACCTGGGGGAGCAGGCGCTCTGTGGGGAGGGATGGCACAGCACCCAAAGGCCCCCCTATGTGACACAGGGTTCTGACCAGGACTCCTGTGAGCCTGTGAGCTGGGGAGACTGAGGCCTGGAGTGGGTGTGTGTGCCGGGGACAGACGACTCCAGTGGTCAGAGTTGCAAGTTCTCAGACGCCTCAGGGGAATCAGCTCTGGGCACCTGGGCCGTTACGTCTGTGGGTCACTCGTTCCCAGCTGTAAAAGACGCCCCTGCAGCTAGACCCTAGGCTGACCCGCCCTCAAGCCTTCTCCACTCAGCCTGCCCAGGGCCTCTCACTTTTGAACTTCTGCTCAGTCCAGTGGCCAGAAGGTCAGGCTGCTTTCAGGCACCTGCCTCGTCCCAAGCCCTGCACCTGGGGCTGGACAGCAGGGGCCAGGCCCCCGCACTGCCAGGCAGGGCCCACGCGGGTACCGCCTGCTCTGATGCTCCTGTCCCCGTGCTCGGGCTCTGCGCACGGTGTCCCCCTGCAAGTGGCCTCTCCACAGCTCTGCTCTTCTTCCCACAGGTTTGGAAAATACTCCCACGACGAGCTTTCCATCCTGGTGCCTTTACAGCAGTGCTGCAGGTGCGGCTCTGCCCCTCCCCGAGGGCCCCACCCCTGGGCTGGCCCTGTCACTGCACAGGAGGCCGGACGCTGCCGCAGCCGCAGATCAGGCCAAGCCTTCCTGTCCCCACCCCGGCAGTTCCCAGAGCTCCTCCCGGGACCCAGCTCCTTGTTACCATAATAGCCCGTCTTGCAGCAGAAGACACCGAAGCCCCGGGCTCCCACTCTGCCACCCTCCTCGGGGCTCCCAGCCCGGCCCCTCCTTTAGCAGATGGGGAAACAGGCTGTGGGGCTAAACACCTGCTCGGCCCCGGGGCAGCTCCGTGTCGCCCGGCCCAGACAACGAGCAAGCCAAGCTGGGGCTGCCTCCCTCCCCGCTACCGTCTGCCGGGAGTAACAGGGTCCCGTTGGACACCGCTGGGCCCACCCGGGCCCCTCTTGGAGGCAGGACCCTCCCCGCGTGCTTCTGAGAGGCCGGGGCTGGAGTGGACCAGGGGCTGGGCTGGCACCCCGCTCGGCGCGGCTGCAGCGGACAGCCAGGCTCCTCCTCCTGGTGCCGGCCTGATGTCATTCTCCCCGCAGGATCAGGCGGTCCACGTACCTGCGGCTGCAGCTCCTGGCTAAGGAGGAGTACAAGCTGAGTCTGCTGATGGCCGAGTCCCTGCGCAGGGACCGCGTGGCCCCCATCCTGTACCAGCCGCACCTGGAGGCTCTGGACCGGCGGCTGCGCGTCGTGCTGCAGGCGGTCAGGGACTGCGTGGAGAAGGACGGGCTGCCCGGCGTCGTGGAGGACGACCTCAGCCCCGAGCACAGAGCCTCTGCCGGGAGGTAGTGACCGCGAGCCGTGGCCAGGCCAGCTGCCGGGGCACACGGGCCAACGCAGGAGCAGACGGGCTGCCCGGGGATGCGTGTCCTCACTTTCCAGACCAGGGCGGGCTGGCGGGAGCACTCTGCCCCCGTGGACAGAGGCAGCCTGGCGGTGGGCCACCACCCTTTTGTATGGAAAGGAAATCTTTATTTACTATTTTGTATTTATACCTGGTGTAAATGTACATAAATAGAGACATCTATGCAGACCCCAACCACCCAGCAAATCACACGGAGGGCCGCCCAGCAGGGCCAAGTGCTCCTGCGAAGGGCTCCCACTCTGGACTGAACGTACAGTAAAAACTCTCCTCCCTCCCCGGGGCTGAGAGGTGTCTCGGGCTGCAGGAGGCTCCTGAGGCTGTCACAGACTCACGTCGACAGATGAACACTGCGTAGCTTTTGGGCGACGTGAAGGACCAGTCGTTTCCTGGCTGCCCAGGCTGCCTTCAGAGCACCTTCTGACTTGCTTCGGAAGCCTGTGCTCGTGTGTGACACAGTCATGTGGCCGGGCAGCTGGTTACTTTCACGGCATTTTCGTGGAATAGTTTGCAATGTGGTAAAAGTGCAATAAAGATTCAGCAAGTGTGTACTGGGGCCTTGCTGGGGTCTGGGTCCCTCACTCCGTGGTGCTCAGCTGCCTGCCCACCCGCCCTCCAAAAGAGTGAGTCCTAGAACCAGGTGTGGCCCAGTGTCCAGGCTGGAAGGAGGGGCTTGACGCAAGGCCTGAGGTGGGCCTTGGTGTGGCAGGGACGGCCTGTCCCGCTCCTGCTGCAGCTGCTCCCAGGGAGCTGAGTGCGGATCCCTGAAGTCACATGTGGGCCCCAGAGTCTCTACAGGCCTGGCATCACGTGGGCACCGTGTTTACCCAGCAGGAGTCAGGACAGTGGTGGCTGGACTGGCCACGGGGACGGCGAGGAAGCGGCTGAGCCACGGGTGGCCTGGGAGAGCCGGCCCCCCACCGCCCTGCTGGAGGGAGGGGACACTGGCCTCCTCCCAGCCAGAAGGCTGGGGTGTGTGGGCGGGGCCCAGCCCTGGAGGACTCACATGAGGACTCGTGTGAACCTCGGTTCATGAAGCAGAGAAATCACAGCCCCTGTGCCTCTTACTGGAGGTTCCCTCACCTGTCACCCCACAGATCTCCCCATGCGCACAGGAGGGGAGACCATGTGGGGATGCGGGGAGGACACGGCCGTCTGCAAGCCGGGAGAGAGGCCTCACCAGAAACAACCCCAGAGCAGACAGAAGAGTCTGTGTTTCAGCTGCGCCACCTGTGGTGTCCTGGTGTGGCACCCAGGGCGTGATCAGAAATACACATGTGGTCGTTGTCCCCCATTGCTGACACAGAGCTTCTCAGTGCCTCAGAACTCCCTGAGCTAAAGACAAGAGAAGAAGGGTGTGGGGGAAGCCAGTTATGGGGGTGACGAAGAAGAGCAGAAATGAGGGTGTAGTGGTTACGTGGATTTGAATCTGGGCTTCTCCCCAGTAAGAGTCTCTCCTGATCCAGAGCCACCCCCGTTCAGGTACAGAGAGAGAGACACGTACAGAGGGAGATTTCCTTAACTATGCGAATGTCCCTCCCCAAAGGGCAATTTCTGCTCCACTGTTTCTCAAAATAATCAGCTCAAAATAATTGTTACGCCAGGGTGGCGCAGTGGTAGAGAGTCCGCCTGCCGATGCAGGGGACACGGGTTCGTGCCCCGGTCCGGGAAGATCCCACATGCTGCGGAGCGGCTGGGCCCGTGAGCCATGGCCGCTGAGCCTGCGCGTCCGGAGCCTGTGCTCCGCAGCGGGAGAGGCCACAACAGTGAGAGGCCTGCGTACCGCAAAAAGAAATAATAATAATCGTTACACCAAAGAGGCACACGTTAGGTGACATCGGCTCCCCCTCAAAGGCCAAGCAGTGTCACAAAGGAGGTTCCGAGCTCAGCAGAGCTGTCCTAGAGGCCCAGAGCTGGACAGCAGTTAAAGCCATGGAGACAGGTTCGTTCAGCACCATTGCAATGGGGACAAAAAAAGGCCTCAGTACAGAACTGGCTCAATTCCCAATGCAGCCTGGAAGGTAGGGATTGACAGCCAAGGAGCAGGTGAGGTGGGGGATGGGAAATCACTGCATCAGGGGCTCTGACTAAACCAGGGTTCTCGGTGATGGCGGGCCAGGGGTCTCTCGTCCAACTGAGTTAACAGGATTCTTGCTAAAATTGTGTGATGCAGACACGGGAGTCGAGGCCTCGCTGGGAGGGGCTTCGGAGGAGTCTGACTGACACCTCTCGGGTAGCACAGAGTCTCGTCCCCTTAGCACACAGCAAGCAGTGCTCTCAGAGGCTCCAGAGCTGGGGCAGTGGCTGAGACACCAGTGGGAAGCTGGGAGGTGAGCCTGGGAGAGACAGACAGACATGCAGCAAACAGACTCTGCACGCACACCTCGAGGCCCCAAGGACGCTGCCGCGGGGTGTGGAACCAGGAAGGAGTCAAGTAGAAGGAAAACGGGACGGGGGGTGGGACCACTGACATGATGATGAAAGTTACCAAACTGCTCAGAGTACAGTCCCCAGGCAAACGGGAGCCAAGAGGAGCCAGTCCTTCTGTGGGAAAAGGCCGTGGCCTTGTCAGGGTGAGGACAGGCCTAGAACGGCAGTGGTGAGAACTGGTCACCTCCGGGAGACAGTCACACAAGGAAGGAAACACAGTCCAGGACAGTCTGGCTCGGCCGTGATGAGGTTCACAGACATGACCCTGTCAGCAATCAGCACTGTTTCCCCAAAAGGAAAATGTGATGCAACTGAACTGGGAGGGGCTGGTCCTCTCTCAGGTAGGAAGTTGGTAGGTATCTTGGAAAACTTAAAAATAAAAAGCCTGTCATTTAGAAACATGGAGGCGATGCGCAAACGAGACAAAGAACAGCACACCCAGGGAGACTTACAGAAAGTGACTTCTCTGGGTCTTTGCTTCGGGAACAGGGGTGAGGTGGGCAGGGGTCTGCTCTTGTCCATGATCTGATCTGTAGTGTTATTTGGCTTTTAAAACTGTGTTTATCTATTACTTTGATACAAATTCAAACAGCAGGTAAAGCTGCTGGATGGGAGGAGAGATGCGGGCAGGGCCTGAGCTGTGAGCCCTGCGAGACCGTGCACGCCACCAGCCCAGGGCCCTCCTGCCTTGTCCCGTGTGCTGCTCACGACAGCTGTGCACGTAAAATCTGAATTCCGTTATGCGCATTTTCACCATCTAAACCGAGGCCCAGACAGGTGAAGGGACTTTCCTGAATTAACGCAGGAGCGTGTGGTGTTTGGGACCCAGATCTGCAGAGGGAGGGGCTGAGGGGGCGAGGGTGGTGGAGGAAGCCTGGAACAAGATGAAAGAAAAGGTTTTCAGTTAAATTCCTCTAGTTGAAAGTCTGCTTCTCCACAAGAGTTAGACAGCCTGCTTGGTCCACAGTAGGACAGCACCTGCCACAGGGCTGAGGAGAAAGGGTTAAGGATTCAAACATGATTAAAAAGACAAACTGGGGAGAAATCAAAACAAAAACCCTCCTTCAGTCGGCCTGGGGCCTGGCTGTGGAGAATCAAGAGGCAGGAGGCAACCCCTCTGAGGGCAGAGACCACTTCCTGAATTAAAACAAGTAAATAAATAAATCAGTATATAGACGGGGACGCGTGCACGACCCCTGCCCTGTGGGCCCGAGGGACAGAGTGTGTCAGTGGGGCTCCGGGGATGCAGGTGGTGGGCTCACCTTCACTCCCGGGCCCCACCCACAAGCCTGAGACGGATGAAGGGCAGGGAGGCCCGAGGAGGGGGCTGGCAGAGGGTCCTCATGGGCCCTGGCCCTCCCCGGCGCCTCCCCACCTGGGAGCAAGTCAAATGTGCACATTCCTGGGGCCAGTCCCCCAGAGGCCATGCCCAGAGGTGCAGGCTCCCAAGGAGGCCGGACGCAGTGGCCCCCAGGCCACCCTCCGGAGGTCCTGCTCAGCCCTCACAGGAAACTCTCCCTCAAGTCAATGTCCCCCCAACCCAAAGGGAACATGAAGCAGGTGAGCAGAGACGCCTCAGAAGCCTTGGCCTGGGGGACCGGAGGGGGCTTGAATGAACCTCACCTTCATCAGGAGAGCAGAGTTCCAAAGCCCCTGTGGGAGGGGTCCCCACCCGCACAGAGGGGTCTTTCTTACTCTTCTCGGAGCTGGCTTTCGGGAACCGGGGTGTGGGCTGGCCAGGGCCTGGGAACAGTGTCCATCCCGTCCCCAAGGGGAGGGGCAGCTCCTGGCCTCTCGGCTTTGATGGGATAAGCGGGGAGAGGACACCGGATGAGGGGGCCTCGGGGCCGGCTGCAGTACAGGGTCTGTGGGGTGCACACCAGGCCCAGGGCAGCCCCGCTAGGCTGCTGTGGCGGCTGCAGGCAGCCAGCCCTGCCCAAGGCCTGTGCTCTGTCCTGTCCCTGCTGCAGGTTGCAGCACCCCAGCTACACTCAGCTGGATGTATTCCTGTGGTCACTGCCGTCCTGGGGGCGCCTGGGAGGCCTGCGCTGGGGACACAGCCCATGTCTGGTCCCCTTGCACCATCTAGAGGAGAACCTGAGAAAAGCAAGACCAGCCTCCCCAGAGCAGAGATGACCAGAGTCTGGCCTCAGAAGTCCCCTAGGTCCTCAGGATCAGAATCCAACACCTCAGAAGCAGAGGGGGTACAAAGACCCTCGGCTGCCTGGCAGATGGGTCCCTCAGCCAGCCAGAGCATCAGCAAGCCCTGCCAGTGGCTACCCAGGCCCCAACCAGGCCAGCCTGTCCTTTCAGTGCCCAGGGGCTCAGGGTGGCCCCACCAGCCCCCCAGGCCAGGCCCGGAGCCCAGGTGAGGGGGCTGTCGACCTTGGTCCCCTGTTGTCCAGGACCTAACACAGTGCCTGGGCCCAAAAATACCTATAGAGTCAGTGGGTCATTCTTCAGTGAGTGCTGAATACAAATTCTGTACACTGACACATACTTCCAACACCAAAGAAGAAGAAGAATATGGAATTCATCTGGAGGGTTGAAGTGTTCTGGCCTTCCGGAAGCTTCTAGAAGCACCATCTCCATGGTGCCCCTGGGTCTTAGCGCAGCCTTCCACCCTGGAGCTGTTTGCCCCCACCCCACCCTTATTTCATTCATTCTTATTCCAAGTGCTGCTCAAACATCTCATCCTGGAAGGTTTCCTAGCCTTACAGCCTGGGTGACCTAAGTGCATTCACCCATGGACGTCCCGCACCCCGTGTCAGATCATGTGTTTCTGAGGTGAGCTGGCCAGTGTCCACTTCTCACTAGACTGGGAGCCACGTGAGGACAAAAAGGAGCACAGCTCCAGCACATACAGGCCGGCAGCTCTGCCTGGTTCAGCCCCCTCTGCCCTGGCCTGCTCCCCTGACACTGAAACGGTCAGCTTCCACAGAGGCACAGCCCTCCCGGCCCTGCATCCAGGCTGGCCCGGTCCATCGTTCCAGGCTTTCTGATCCTCTGCAGACCCCACGCAGTCCCCGCCGTTGGGGTCGAGGGTTCCCAATTCCCCGTGTATGGTAGCAGCCCCCAAGCAGGCCCCCAGGGGTCCACATCTCCTGGTATTCTCGCCGGGTGAGCCCCCGCCGCCTGGTGCCCAAATTGTCTTTGAGGCCAATAGGATATGTGAGTGGTAGCCGGTCACGGCCAAACCTGGGCTACAGGACACCCCAGGCTCCTGCCCCTCTCTCTGGACCTATTGTGAAGGGGGAGAGCTGCCATGTGTGAGGATTTTTATTTTTTCACCTTTCTCTACTTTATAAATTTTCTGTAACAAACACAGCTTTTAACTACAAAACACAAAAGTGTGTAAGTTGGGAGGGAGGGAGACGCAAGAGGGAAGAGATATGGGGACATATGTATATGTATAACTGATTCACTTTGTTATAAAGCAGAAACTAACACACCGTTGTAAAGCAATTATACTCCAATAAAGATGTAAAAAAAAAAAAAGCATATGAGTAACTTATAAGACACTATAGCGATCACGTGAGTCCCGTCTTCCCCCACACCCTCCTCTTGTACCGTTTGTGATGTTTCTGCGTCAGACATGCTGGGTGAGGGCTGCTGGGGTCCAGGACTGTTCCCAAAGACAGGCTGCAGCCCCCTCCGGCTGGTCTCCCACATCTTCATATAGGCTTCCCGGTGAACAGGCATGCAAGCTCCCGCAGGCCACCTCCCGAGCCCTGGAACTGCAGTCACATCCTTTCCTGAAGGGCCTGGGTTCAAATCCTGCTCTACCCCACACGAGTGCTGTGATTTCAGGTGAGCTGTTTGCCCTCTCCGTCCCAGTAAAGGGGACTAAACGAAAGGCCTGACTCACAGGATGGTCCTGAGAAGTGAGTGAGCATAAAAAGCATAAAGAATCTTAGAACGCTGCTGGCCTATGACTGCAGCTGGTGCTGGCAGTATTAGTGGTATTTGGAGGGGATTTTTGGCTTAAACGCCAGAGAAGCCTTCCTTCTCACTGCCGGGCCCCAAATTAATATTATTTTCAGAAGGAAGTCAAGCACGCTTCAGAAGCCTAAGAAACCAAAACACGTTCGGAAGGTTTTCTAACCTACCAGACTTCATTTTCTATTCAATTAAACTGGTGAACAAATTGAGCTGTTTCCTCCACCATCCACTCTTTAATGCTTCAGAAGCCTCTCCCTGTCTCAGGACCTGCAGCACCTCTGGTCTGGGATGGGGCAACAGCTGGCTGCCACCTTCCCTGGGCAGACTCTGTTTTGTTCCGGGAAGGAGCTGCGCGATTCCACACCCCCAGGCCTGGCACGCAGGAGACCTTTCCAGACGGTCCCCTGCTCTCTCTCTTCCTCCCGTGCATACAGTGAGGTCCACGAGACAGCCGGTCCACGAGAGAGCGGGACCACCTCTCCTGGCCGGGGCTCTGGGCTCTCCCGCCAGCACTCGCATGGCTTCAGCAACTCACCATCCCATCCCCCCACCTGCTGCAGGTAAGTGGGAGTTCAGAGCCACTCTCCTCTGATGGGCCTGTTCCCCTGGGCTTGAGTCAGTTGCCCTGAAACCTTAGTTCTCTGACAGATTCAAGAAGAGTCATGATTGTGCAGAGCTCTGGTTTTATTGCTGTGAGGGTAGGAGTCTTGTTATTTTCACTGTGCAGACCTGCCTCTGTCAGAGCTTCACCTAGGTCTCAGCTGTATCTGCCGCTGGTCCCTCTGTGCTGCTGGTGGTGCCCGTGATGTGGCTGGACCACAGCTTGTCCAATGCTTCCCTGTTGAAGGACATCTGGGCTGATTCCAGTTTGGGGAAAAGAGGAATAAAGCCACTATGAACACGTGTCACAAGTGCTTGTGTGAAGTTAAGTCTTCACTTGGGATAAACGCCCAAGAGTGCAACTGCCGGGTCACATGGTAGTTGCAAGTTTAGTTTTTAAAGAAACAACCAAAATGTTTTCCCAAGGGCTGTACCGGTTTACGTTCCCACGTTCCAGCATTTTAAATTTTGACACCTGGTAGAGAGGAAGCTGTGGAGCCAATGAATGCATCTGCGCCCAAGAGCACCTCAGACCCCACCCGAACAGGAGCCAAAGCGGGAAGGGGACTGGCATAGCTGCCCCGGTGCCCCCAGGTCCTGGACACGCCCCACCCCAGCAGGCCCACCACTCTTCTTCAGCAAGGTGGGAAGCAGCAGGCCCTCCTGGGCCAGTGGGCTGGACTGAGCACGTAATGTGATTGCCAATACCTTGCAATGGCACTGCTTTTGAAAGTAATTTAAATATTTGAGTGAATTCGAGAAGTTTACAGAATACTTGTTCATTGTTTCCTCAGTAAGTCAGTTTAATACTTTGTCACTGGGATAAAGAATACGGGTGTTTGAGAGCTCACTCACTTGCATGCAAATATTTCAGTTTTAAAGACTATTTTGCCTAAAGTTATCATTGTGATGCTTTCTAAAAGAAATATTTTGTAGACCTTATTTCACTGCAAAATTTCCAAGTCTGCATAAAAACAATTACAATTGGGGAAAGATTGGCAATGTTTTATAAAGAATTTGTGAATTGTGTATAAGTCTCTTCTAACATTTAATACAATTTTTTAATAAAAATTTATTTTAACCTCAAAAAAAAAAAAAAAAGCACAGTCATTTCAGACCTACAGGTGCAGCTTTGAAGGCAAAATCTTCTGGAAGACAATCCAGGCGTCCTGGCCTTGGGCAGACTCACAGACAGGGCTCATGGCCGGAATTCTGCAGATTATTCATGGAAATGCCTTTGGGTGGCATGCCCAACTTGAAACAAAGGGGCCCCTTTAAGATCCCAGCTCACTTCTTCTTCCTAAAGCGTCCTACCCCTGTCTTCTCTCCCACGTGCCCCCACCGGTGGCCCACTCCCACCAGAAGGGACCAGTGAAGCAGTGGCCTGGCCGATGAGAAGTGCAAGCTCTTCACCCCAGGCTGCAGGAGCCGGTTACAGGGCAGGTGGCCACTGGGCTCAGAGCCCCGCACCGGGCCCCTGGAGGAGGGGACAGTGAGAGACAGTGTGTCGGGGACACAGGGCGCTAGAGGATGTGTTGGACCCCGTGTCTCTGGCCTGGCTCTGATCCAGAGTCCAGGCAGGACACACCCTGGACCACTGCTGCTCTGGGGCTGCAGGCCGGAGGTGCAGAGCCTGGTGGGGAGGGGAGAGAACCCCCGCCCTCTCTGTGGCCTGGCTCCTGGCAGCGCAGGAGCCCACTATGGGGATCCAGGAGCCAGGGAAGAGCCTACAAGTCTCGGGGTGCGCCCAGGCGTGGGGGACCCAGCGAGCTCGGCCCTGAAGTCTGGGGCCGGCGCGGGAACCGCGAGGTGCATCAGGCCAGAGCGGTGGCTGTCGGTCCACCCAGCGCGCGGCTCCCTCCTCCTGCCGCCGGTCAGAGGCCCACCGCGAGCCCGCTGCGCTCCCCTCGGCCGCTCTACCGGTGACTGGGGCTTCCCCCGCTCCGGGATTGGATGCGAGAGGACGGGGTGGGGGCGGGCGGGGGGACCCCAGGAACCCGGGTTCCCAGCTCAGGAGGAGAGCAGCCGGCAGTTCAGACGCTGCTGCGCCCGCGCCAGCGAGAACCTCCGCGCCGACCCGGAGCGCCGGCGGGCGGCGCGGAGGAGGCGGAAGCAGCGGCGGCCCCGCGGGCGCCCGGAGCACCACGATGTTTGACAGCTCGCAGTATCCCTACAATTGCTTCAATTACGACGCCGACGACTACCCCGCGGGCAGCTCGGACGAGGAGAAGCGGCTCACGCGGCCGGCGTACAGGTGACCGCGGAGCCGGGGCGGGGCCGCAGGGGACAGCGGCCTTCCTCCGCGAGGGGGCCAAGACCCGCCTGGGATGAGGGAGGGGTCTCTTCTCGTCCGCACGTCTGGAGGTAGCCGAGAAGGTTCTCCACCCTCCCCGGGGAACCCCCAGGTGTGAGAGAGAGCTTCTGGGGTCTGCGCAGAGCGGCGCTGGGAGTTCTCAGCGCCCTGGGGGAAGGCAGAGCAGAGCGGGTCCGGCCGGGCAGGGCAGGCGGGGGAGACTCCAGACGCGCTCCGGGGTCCCGCCTCCGGCGCCCGCCTGGCCTGAGTGCCCCTCTTTGCAGCTACATCGCGCTGATCGCCATGGCCATTCAGCAGAGCCCGACGGGCAAGGTGACCCTGTCGGGCATCTACGACTTCATCATGCGCAAGTTCCCCTATTACCGCGCCAACCAGCGCGCCTGGCAGAACTCCATCCGCCACAACCTGTCCCTCAACAGCTGCTTCGTCAAGGTGAGCCCCTTCCCCGCCCCCGCCCCCGAGCGGCCCCTGAGGGTCCCAGGCCTTGCGACACCTGGACCTAGTTATCCCTGATTGGCGGGGGAAGCGGGGATGTACCGGGTCGGGGCGCGTCGTTCCAGGGCTACCCAGGGCTCACCCTAAGTGGCCCTGAGTGAGCGCCCGCGGCGGGCGGGTCGCACCTGGGGGCCAGCCGGGCGCTGAGCCCCTCGCTCGCACAGGTGCCGCGGACCCATGGCCACGAGAAGGGCAAAGGCAACTACTGGACCTTCGCCGGCGGCTGCGAGTCGCTACTGGACCTTTTCGAGAACGGCAACTACAGGCGACGGCGGCGGCGGCGAGGCCCCAAATGCGAGGAGGCGAGGGGGACGCACGCGGTAGAAGCGGAAGCGCCCCGGGGTCCCCCTGAGCCGGCCACTGCGAGGGGGAACCCCGTCCCCCGCCGCGAGGCCCCAGCCCCAGCCAGCCCCGCCGCCCTGGGGAGGGAGGCGCGCGGGGACGTCAAGTTCAGCATCGACTCCATCCTCTCCACCCCAGGCCCCTTTCCCGGGCTCAGGTTGCCCCACGCGCAGGAGGGCAGATGCCCCCGGCTGGAGGCCCAGCAAATGAACCTTCACCTTTGGACCATGTGAGAGGGCTGAGGCTGCTCCACCTCCGGGGCTGTCAGACAATCAGTCTGGGGTCTTCTGGGTGGTTTGGGCCCACCTCGAGTGGAGAAATGAGGTTCTGCCACATCCCACAAACTTCCACAGACTCAGGCTCATCGCTGAAACCAGCCTAGGTTGGAGGGAAAGACAGTCATCTGATGAAAGGCACTCATTTCCATATTGTGGCTTTATCCTTTCAGATGAAACCCATCGGGTCCCGTTTGACGACTTAAGGGTTTGCTCTAGACTCACCGGGTGATCCTGCTTGAGGACTAAGAACGTGGGTTCAGGGTCACATTCACTTAGAGTCAAGGTACCGTCGGAGCGTTTGCTTCATAGACGGATGCACACGAAGCTGCCGATGAGCTAAGTGTCCAGTCAGTGAAGCTGGTGGGCATCTTCCTTTAGAGCTGAAAGCAATAATAATAAAGTGCAGATGGTCGAGGCAGCTATGAATCAATCCCGTGAACGTTGCCCAAGGTTTTTGACTGTGTCCCTGTTATGGGTAATGTGATTGGAAGTGACAAATGCATCTCGTGTTGTGGATAGAATATTTGATGATTGTTTTCAGACTTCTGTGTACTTTTTTATAAACGAAAGAAGGAAGGAAGGAAGGGTGGGAGGGGGAAGGGAGGGAGGTCCAAATTTGAGACAGCAAGGGGGCAAAGCACACTTTTCTTGATTCTTCTGAGCAGGAAGTAAGCCCTATTCCAGCACGTTCCATCCAGCTGGTTCCCCGAGAAAGCAGACATTCCGAGGCAGGAGGCTGATAAATTCCTGCTACACCGTGAGGTGTATGGTTAGGGAGTGCACAATTACAAGCATTGGAGGTGGGTACACCCATTTGAAATGTAAATGATTTAATTACCGTGTAGACATGGGCATTTAAAAAACACAATTATGCAAAGTGAAACTATTTGACCAATCTTATCATTTTTCACCAGCCCTTTTTTGCAGAGTTAACTGCTTTCCATGACTTAATTTGAACATTAGTATGGATTACACCTAATCTGATTCACTAGGTGACAATGATTGGCTAATTTTGTAAATGGCAAAAACACACCCAAGGAGGCCAGCTGTCTCGACTGGGAACTACAGCCTTGCTTTATCGGACTCGGACTCGGAGAAACTGCGGCTGGGGGTAGATGAAGGCAGGCAGCAGCCTAGACAGGCTGAATCACACAAAATACACGCTTACACTCGGCTTTGCGTCTGATTCAGAAGGCTGGGCATTTCATTAAATCACAGTATCCCTTCCTTCACCTGCCCTGTAAATAGAAACCCCACGCGTTCCTTTCACTGTTTTGAGAAGAGGGGAATTACTCATGTGAGGTGCCGATCCCTGACTCCAGAGATGGGCACTGGCGGTGATGTGCCCACTCACTCCACCAGCGTCCTCTCGGCCTGGCCAGGCCGCCAAAGGCAGCCTCTGTCAATGGGAGAGGACCGGGGTCTGTAACGTGGAGGTCACTGCGCCTTCGCAAACACCCACGGCCAGAACTCTTTGCTGGGGAAGCAGCCAGTGACTGTGGTCTCTCAGGGCTGGCCAGGCACAGTGCTGAGCCCCCAGTGCCAACCATCCACTGGCCAGCACCCCAGCCCTGTTCCCCTCATCCCATTTACAAGTCGGGGACCTGCAGCACAGCAGGCCAGGTCCAGGACGCAGGCGTGTGACTCCGGGGTCAGGCTGCTAACATACGGCATTCTCCATGCCATGGTCACATGCATGTGTGCGTGCGTGTGCCTCGTGGGCATGTGTTATTTCTGTCTCATTCCTCTTACTTATACCCCCTTGTCAGTTGTGCCGAAAGCATCATTTTAAATTATACCAGGTATAGTTCAGATGGTGACAGGATACCGGTGGTTCTATACACAAGAATACGGCATATAGAGTATCTGAAGATATATTTTTCTGCTACCAACTGAGCAAATAACGTTTCAGTTTATCTTTCGAGTTCTCTTCCTGAGTTTCGTTCTGGGGATCAAGCCTCGCGGGGATGGAAGGACCCTGTGCCCTGAGCAGACGATCTGGAGGCTCCAGCCTTGGAGAGGGAGGAGGAGGCCTCGGATCGGCCTCCCTGCTCACGTTCCTGGGCAAAGGCCCACGGCGGCCGCAGCCACGGGGCGGCACCGGGCCGCGAGATCTGTGTACTGTGAGGTGTAGCATTTGTTTTGCAAAGGATATCAATCATGTTTTTAGAAGCAAAGGGACATTTTCAATTTGCCAGCGTGTGACACCTTGCGACTTCAGAAAGCCTCCCAGCCCTCAGAGTGAATGGCATTTAATCCCCAACAACACAGCGGGGCGAGGGCTGGCCTGACCTATTCAAATGTCGCCTCCACCAGCCACACCTGCCCAACGCAATTATAATTAAACACTTTATGCCTCTCTTGCAAATCCGCTGATTGATCACCGATACGTACATCACCAGCACATTACCCCAAGCAGATGTCTGCCACACGCATCACGGATCACCAGGTTTCCATTAGCAAAGTCGGGGGGCTGCTTGTGGGAGACGCGTGCGAACTGCCGCTGTGCAGAGCAGGTTCCCGGGCTGTGCGGCCTCCTGCCCACGGACCGTGGGGTGTCCCTGTTCAGAGCAGCCGGCCGAGCGAGGGGCCTCCACCCAAGCTGGGTGCTGCAGGGGTGAGGGGAAGACAGGGTAATGACAACCAAGGGGAGGGTGGACGCCCCCTCTGGCGGCATCCCCTAATCCCCACAGGGCCACCGCACAGGGGTGGCTCCCCTCTTCAGGGCCCTCGACTGCCAAGCCTATATGTAAACACGAGTGGCCTTGTCCCGCCAGCTCCAGCAGCCCTGTGAGCAGGGACAGGCAGACACACAGCTCTATTTCACAGATGGGGAAACTGAGGTTCAGGGGGGCAGGTCCTGGGCCCCCCTCCCCACTCCAAGTGCCCAAGATGCCTGGCTGAGGAGGAGGTAACACCCTCTGGCCAGGAGGTTAGAGGTAATCACACTCCGGGCCCCTCCAACCACTCACTGCGTCCACTTGCGTTCGACCCCTGAGCAAGTGCCAGGGACCCGAATCTGGGAATTCGAGGGTGTGGACCCCTGAGCAAACTAACCTTCCACCCCCTCTAGTCAGGGGGGAGTCAGCACTTCCCTCGCCCCCCACCAGGGGGCTCAGCCTGGTGTGAGGCCCCCAGGCCTGACTTCAAGAGGAACCCAGGAAGGACAGTCTGTTACCTGGATTTGCTTCTGCGTTCAGCCAAATTAACAGTCCATAAACATTTGCAAAATTGCTTGTTTTCATCCCATTAAAAATACCAAGTCAGGGCTTCCCTGGTGGCGCAGTGGTTGAGAGTCCGCCTGCCGATGCAGGGGACACGGGTTCGTGCCCCAGTCTGGGAAGATCCCACATGCCCCGGAAAGGCTGGGCCCGTGAGCCATGGCTGCTGAGCCTGCACGTCCGGAGCCTGTGCTCCGCAACGGGAGAGGCCACAACAGTGAGAGGCCCGCGTACCGCCAAAAAAAAAAAAAAAAAAAAAAACCAAGTACACCTTACGTAAATGGACTTGCTGTTCTGGAGAAACGGGTTCCCCAGAACGGAAGGCACAGCTTGTCAGGCTGCCGCTGAGGACAAATTAAGTGTCCTCATGTGCAGCTGTGCAATTACGTTTCCCCAGCTTTAGGCGACTTCAGGCCCAGAGTCCAAACAAGACGTGAGTTCACTCAGCTGAAACTCACAGTATTAGATTTATAATAAACTGAGAGAGGTTGCACGGCTGTGCCGTTTTCAAAAGGAGGAAATGGGGTGGGAACTTTGGAGCTCTCCGTCCGACTTTGCTTGGCTCTGTGCGGAATGCGAGTGGGGAGGTGGGAGGACGGGTGCCCCCTTCCCGGGTTCCTGCCCGGCCCTCACCCTGTTGCCCATCAGGTGCTGGTTTTCCATCCACGCTTCTCACCCAGGAGCCCGTCGTCCTCTGGGGCAGCCAATGTGTGCCCCCCGCCCCGCCAAGCCCAGGGCCCCACGATCCAAGAGACCACACTCTTTGTCCCTGAACTGGGGGCAAGAAGAGAGAGTTCAGACCAGCTGTCTCTTCAGACACCCACGAAAAGCACTGGGCTCCAGGTGGTGAGGGATCCGTAACCATTCCTGCCGTTAATTGCTTCATACTCGTCTCCATCCCTTCAAATGTAGATGGGGAGCCACAGACCGCAGGTCCCAGGGCCTCTCAGTGTGGGAGACGTGGCGGGCGCAGCAAAGCCCGAGGCTTGAGAGGCCAGGCTCCTGAGGCTGACACCACCTGCCCCTCCACCCACTTACGGGCATCCCGGATGACAGAGCCTCACTCAGGTGACGGGGACAGGAGGGTCTGCTCCCCACAAGAAGCCTGGGGAGGCTACGCCACTGGTTCTGGGGCAGTGGAGCCTGGACTCCATCCACACGCAGGGAGCCTGGCATTTCAGCCAGAGGAGGGACACAGGAGGAAGGCCTGGTGCATTTTGCGGGGGCGGGTCAGGGGCTCAGCACGTCGCCTCCCTCAGATACTGGTCTAGGCCAAGGGCACCGTCAGTGGGATCGCTGCGTCCACCGGGTGTGATGGGAAGTCCTGTCTGCCCTGGGCCCTGGCCACTGGGAGCAGAGAGGGTTCCCCACCTGGGGTGCTCTGTGTGTGTCTGAATGCTGGGTGTGCACGGGCCATGTGTGTGTGTCTGCCAGGTGTGCTTCTGTGAGCCCTGGTGAGTGTGCACGTGTGGGTGTGAATGAGTGTACATTGTGTGTGCACGTGGTTGAGCAGAGCATACACCTGCGAGTGTGCTCAGATGGGTGTGCACACAAGAGTGTGTGCACATACCAGTGTACACTCGTGAGTGTGTGTCACATCAACATCTCTTCCGGTCCTTTTTGTGCCAGGAAACGTGTATGCAAAGCAAAGGTGCCTGGGAGCTCCGCAGGTCCTGAGGAACAGCTCCTCTGTGGAGTGGCTGGTGGGGGTTCCACTGGGGTCTCCGCGGTGAGCCCCGTTTCCTGGAGCCGCTCGGCGGGCCGAGGTGAGACGTGCTCAGAGGAGGGGCAACCACAGCTGCTGGTTGTAAAGGTTAGTGCCTAAATCAAAGGGAAATGTCAAATGCCTCTTAACACTGATGGAGGCATAACTTGGGGCAGGGCCGAGCACTGGGCACCTGCTCACGAAACCTCAGAAAAATCATGTCCGTAACATCCCCAGACTGATGGCCCCTCACTCCAGACGCAAGTCTCTGCTGCCTCCCAGGTGGGAGTGTGTGTCCAGCGCTCAGGCCCCCGGTCTGCTGGTGCTGAGGACATCCAGGACGCGTCACAAACATGGGGTCAGGCCACGAGAACTTTCCAAATGGCCCAAGAGCCCATGCATCCTGAGATCGTCCCTGAGGAGCCTGACAGAAAGCTCAGCAGACGCCTTCCGCCCCAAGACCTCCCCATGCAGCCTGTTTCCTGCCCTGCTCCATCGAGGCCCCAGTGCCTTCTCTCTGCCTGTGGCTGCCAGCCTCACATAGGACACTCCAAATGGGGCCAAGACCCTCCCCAGGGCCTCCAGGCAGCCTCTGACAGCCAAGATCGGGCGCAGGGCCTGAGCCGTGGTGGGATGTCGGGGCTCCAGACCTCACATCTGCAAAGGGCTGCAGGTACACTTTCTATAGTATCTCCAAATGAGATGATGCTTTGCAGTCGGTATTAAACATTGTTAAACGTAAGCATTAAAACTAGTCTTAAAACTCACAGCCCTGTTTGGCCAGTTACTCCATTTAAAAAAAATAATTCTTCATTTTTTAGCATTTCTACAACTGCAGTAAATAAAAGAGGCCCCTTCCCCTCTCTCTGCCTCAGGAGACCATGACCCTGTCCTGCTCCCCCACCCAGAGCCGGGAGTTGCCAGCTTTCCGGGCTGAGTGTGCCCGGCTGCCCAGCTCTCTGCTCCCTGTAAAGGGCCAAACGCCAGGCCCTGCCTTGGGCGCCTGGGCTCTCAGCCTTGCTAACTCATGTGTGGGCCCAGGCTGCCTCATCCAGGAGGCCTTCCCCACTGCCCTGCCTGTAACCCCAGGTTATAAACATCTTACATTACACTTTGGTCTGGAAGCTCACAGTATTATACTTTACACATAGCTATACGCTCCATCTTGAATTAAGCTTCGGGTATAGCATCAGCAATGTGTTAAAGTTTATTTTCCCCAAAGGGTCATTTCAGCATCATTCATTCCCTCTCCCTGTGGGATTATTTTGATGTCTCTGTTGGAAATCAGTTGTCTGTGTGTGGGTTTATTTCTAAACTCTCATTCTGTTCCAGTGATCTGCTTGTCTATTCGGTACAAATACCACGCTGTATCTATGGCTATAGCTTTAAAATACATATGGAAAGTGTGGAGTGTTCACCTCACAACTTTGCTTTGCTTTTTCAAAGTTGGTTGGGCTATTCTAGAGCCTTTGAAATGCCAAATAAATTTTAGAATCAGTTTGTGAATTGCTATGAGAAACCTGCTGGGACAGATTAGTATAGTGTTGAAGCCATAGATCAATTGCAGGAAAATTGACATCTTAAGTAGTTCATATTTTTGATACTACTATGAATTGTATTTTAAAATTTTACAGGTCTGATTGCTTGTTGGTAGTCTATAGAAATACAATTAATTTTTGTATATTGATCCTGAATTCCAAAACCTTGCTAAACTCACTTATTAGCTTTTTGTCGTTTCCATCAGATTTTCTACGTAGATGACCGTGTCTTCAGTGAATAAATTATGAGTTTTATCTCGTGACTTCCAATCTGCATGCACTTTATTTTCTTGCTTTTTTGCACTGGGTAGAACCTCCAGTGCAATGTTGAATGGAAGTGGCAAGGGTGGATATCCTTGCCTTGTTCTGATCCTGAGGGGAAAGAATTCCATCTTCCACTGTGATGTGTGAACCCAGCTGTAAATTTATTTACATTTATTTTGTAAATAGATGTTGTTTATCAGGCTGAGGAAGTTCGTTTTTTTCCCTAGTTTGCTAAGAGGTCTTTACTGGGAATGGATATTGGATTTCGTCAAATTTATGTTGTTAATATGGTTGATTGCATTGATTGCAAATGTTAAATCATCCCTGCATTCCTGGGATAAACTCCACTGGTCATTATACATTTTTCTTTTTATATATATTGTATTCAATTTGATTTTTTTGTTTAGACTTTTTATCTCTATGTTTATAAGAGAAATTGGGCTGCAGTTTTCCTCTAAGGACATGGTCTGGCTTTGGTTTCAAGGTAATGCTGATCTGATCTTGTAGGATGAGTTTGAAATATTCCCACCTTCTCAATTTCATGGAGAATTGGTGTAGAATTTAAATTTTAGTAGAATTCACCAGTGAAGCCACATGAGTTTTCTGTGAGGGAAGGGTTTTAACTACTAATTTGATTTATTTAACAAATGTAGGGCTAATCAGGTTATCTATTCTTTAATAAGCTGTGGTGCCTTCCGATTTTTAAGGGATTTGATGTTGTCTAATTTATAAAAATGCTTCCTAATATTCCCTTTCGTATCCTCTTAATAATCATAGACTCTGCAAGGATGTTGCCTCTCTCATTCCTGACATTGTTCCTTTTTTCCTGATCAGTCTACTTAGAGGTTGCAGAGAAGTGCCAACGCCCCCAGCCGATCTTGGATTCCAGGTGTGACTTCTCACCTGGAGGCACATGCTTCAGCTCTTAGCATCGAGGAGAAACCCAAAGAAACCCCAGTAACTTCCCACATATAACTAATTAAAGCCAAGGACTATTTGCCAAAACAGATCCACCAGTTGAGAAAACCCTGAATCTCCCGTCCAGACCCATCACTTCTAAAGCAGCGTCTCAGGCATCCTACCCAGTGACCAAGCCGCGGTGGCCGGTCTCAGCTGGGGCTGCTGCCAGGAAGGATGGGAGGTGCCCTGAGCAGCTCACAGACTAGTGAGCTAGGGGCATGGGGGCCAGCTGGATGTAACCCAACCCCCCACCACCCTGGAGGTCTCTGTATGACACCTCTTTTCATTGTAAACTATAACATATTTGCTTAAAATACTTTGATGTAAAGTAAAAAGTGAGCCCCCTGCTCACTCTCCTTTTGTATCCATCAGCTCCTGCCCTGATAATGCTGAGAAACAGCCACCCCGACACTCAGTAGCTCGAGCAGTCAGCGCAGAGTGGAGCTGGGCACGCCAGCTGAACTGCGCTCGTGTCGCCCCACCCCTGGGCAGGCTGGGCTCAGGCTGCCATCTGCATTTTTTCTGGGGTTCAGACCACCTGGAGGAAGCTCCTTCTGTGATGTGATGGCAGCAGAGGTGCGAGAGGGAAGCCCAGCTGCAAGTCCTCTGCAGGTACCAGGTCCGCAGACATCCTGTGTCCAAAGCAAGTCACGTGGCCACACCCCAAGTCCAGGGCCAGGAAGGACCCCTCCACGGAAGAAGTGGGTGGGTGTCTCTGGATAATTTATCCACCTCACGCACTTCCCCACAATCCCAAACCCCAAAGGCAGCCACCCTGAACACTTCATGTGCCACGCCACACACTCCTTTCTTGGCAGACACAGACCTATAATTCTACCCCACGTCTGCTGCACAAATCAGGTCCTGCTCTGTGCACCCCAGGGAGCTATCGTCAATATCTGCCGGGCTCCGCGAGATCGTGGCAGAGTCAGACACGCAGCCTTAGACCTCGCGTTCGCCTGTTTGTTTGTGTGGGCTGGCGTCCTCCAAAGAGGATTTGAGAACTTTGTGATGGCAGGACCGTCCATACTGAGTTCTTACTGTGTCCCAGTCCTGTTACTTGCCTGATCTCAGGGGAGACTCACACCAGCCTGGGTGTCAGCCCCCTGCTCCCTGCCCCAGGTGAGGGCTCAAGGTCATGGGGCAGGTGAGAGGCTGAGCAGGAGCAGTGCCAGCTGTGCAGCTGCAGGGTCCTTGTCCCCACCCTCTCCCGTGTGTGTCACGTGCTGGGGGGCTGATGCCCTCCCTGATTCCAGGACATCTGAGGAGGGAGAGGAATAGCTGTGAGCAGGGAAGCTCTGCGGGGAGAAGGCTGAGGCCTCAGAGGCCCCAGTTACAAAGGTCGGGGGAACCCAGCCAGCAGCTCACGTCACAGGTCCTGGGGGAGGGGACGATGGTGGGGCAGGGCTGCGGGCAAGGGCCCGTGCTAAGGGTGCAGGAGTCAAAAGGGAAGGAATGGGGGCTGTCAGCCACTGGCTCCCCCTTGTCCCCCTCATCTGGCCCTAAGGTGCCACCAGCTGCCACACTGCGGCCCAGACCACTCCTCTCTGCTGGGGACCACCGTGTGCCGAGCACCCTGTAATTTTATGCAAGTCCAGCTAATTTCAACCAGGAGGTAGAGGCAGTGGGATTTAAAACCTGATCTAGGATTCAATGATAAAAAGACAAATAATTCCATTCAAAAACAGGCCAAGGATCTGGACAGACATTTCTCCCAAGAAGATGTACAAATGGCCAAGAAGCTCATGAAAAGATGCTCAGCACCTAGGAATATACCCAAAGTATGGAAAACAGGGACTCAAACAGATACCTGTACACAAATGTTCATGGCAGCTTGACTCACACGAGCCAAAAAGTGGAAATCACCCACATGTCCACCAGTGGATGAACTGGATGAACAAAATGTGCTCTATCCATACAATGGAATATTATTCAGCCATGAAAAGTGATGCTACAATGTGAATGAGCCTGGAACACACGCCAAGTGAAAGAAGCCATCACAAGAGGCTGTGTATTGTGTGATTCCAGAAGAGGCAGGTCCATGGACGCAGAGAGCGAATCGGTGGTTGCCATGGAAGGAGGGAGGGGGCATGTGGGGGCCATGGCTGGGGATGAGGCATTTCTTTTCGAGGTGATGAAAATGTTCTGGAATTAGATAGTGGTGATGGTTGTTCAACATTGTGAATGCGCTAAAAACCACTGAACTGTACACTTCAAAACAGTGAATTTTGTGTTATATGGATTATATCTTAATTTTAGAATTGCACACACACAACCTAAGATGGGTGAGAGCCCTGCTCAGCACCCCTGGTCACAGAAACCGCACGTGTGTCACTGTCTGAGCGTTAGTTTCCTTGTGCCGAGATTGGGGCCATAGTCCTGACTCACAGGGCTGTCGTGCCAACCAAGAGCGATAAGGCACGGAACGCCCGGTTATTGCACCAAGTGGATGAGATAATGCACGAGCTGTGACACGAGGCTCACAAAGTGGGGCCATGCACAGTACGTCACCTGGCCCTGTGCCCGTCACACCTGTGGGTGATTGAGCCTGACACCTGGGAGGTGGCCTTGACCCTACCTGCCTCCGCCCACAGAAGCACCTTCAGCCTTTGAGCAGAACGCGGCTCCTTTGTACAGCCTTCTCCCCACGCCTCTCGTCTCGCCCCACCTCGCTTACCTGAGGCAGCAAGCGTCCTACCTGCTGCCGGCCCGCTCCAGCCATCCTCCAACCTGCAGCCAGAGTGGGCCCGTTGGAAACACGCCAGGCCCACCCCTTTCCCTGCCGCCCCCCTTGCCCCAGCCAGGCTCTCTTGCCCCCAGAACAAAGCTCGGCTCCAGACCTCACCCCCACCAGGCAAGGGCTGCTCCGCTCATCCGCCGCCCCCTCCCCCGCCCACTGGGCTCCAGCCACGCGGCCTCCTGGCTGCTCCTGCCCAGGGCCTCTGGAGAGCTGTCCCCAGGCCGGGAATGATCCCCAGTCCTCGTTCTCAGTCTCCACTCAATGCCGCGGCCAGTCCAGTGGCCTTGCTGCCCGCGACCAAGCCAGCAACCACGCAGCGCTGTCTTCTCCCTTCGCTCGGTTTTTAACGGCACTCCCAGCATGCTTCATGATGTTGTGTTGTATTCACGATATTACCATATTTTGGCGTTCAGCCGTATCCCCCACTAGAATACAGGATCCGCCCACAGACCAGCTGTTCCCCCGCGGCTGTCCCCAGACGCCAGGACGGCGACGGGCCCGTAGCAGCAGCCCGTGGGAAGCGCTACGGTGGCCTCCCGAGCGCGTTTCCCCAGCTGTAAAACGAGGGGAGCGGGTGGTGGTGCACAGCCCTCCTCAGCTCTCCAGGTGCAGCGCAGGTGGCTCCACACCGCAGGTAGCGATGCCCTTGGCAAGGACCCCTCCGGGCACGGAAGCCGAGCCAGCCTTGTCTTTGTGGAGCGAGCAGCTTCCCCTTCACCCCCCACCCTCTCCCGACCTGCGATCCTGCGAATCGGCCTCACTGAAAGCTCGACATCCGCATCTCTCACAGGCGAGGCCCAGAGGGTGTACGCCCGTGCCTTGCCGCCAGGTGGCAGCAGAGAGCCAGGGATGGGCCGGTCCACAGAGGCGGCAGCCTGGGGTGAGGGTGTCGGGTGCCGAGGGTAGCGATCTGGGCCCCGCCCTCCCCACATCCAAGCCCCGCCCCGTGGCCCAGGCCCCGCCCCCCCACTGAAAGGTGTCCAGGTTTGGGGTCCACGGTCTTCCAGGACCACCTCCTGAAAAGAAAGTGGTGCGGTGGATGATGGAGCCTGGGCGCGGGAGGCAGGGTGGGGTCAGGTGGGCTCTACCAGTCAAGCGAGCTTATCAACGGCCAGGCCTCTCTAAGCACCCGACACTCTTGTTCTCCTGACATCTTTATGGAGAAGACCCCGTTTACACCAACACTTTGAGAAATGTCTCACCGGGACACCTGGGGTGCAAGCAGAGAAACCGAGGGGAGGGTGGGCTGTGATCCAGGCCCACGGGGGCTCTCCCCATGAGCCAAGCTCCCCCCAGTACCTCCCAGCCCCCCTCACTGTGATCTGATGGGGGTCCTATAGGACAGCTGCCCATGAGATGCACAGGAGACCGACCTTGAGAAGCAGGCACGGATTCAGATCCAGGTGTCCAACTCCTGTTTGCCCTCATGTTCCCCTGCCCCCAGCTGTCCCCAAATACCTTTTCAGGGTCTCTGAGTGAACTTGAAGCCCAGTTACTCCCATCCTGTCTGGGGAGGGGTCTTGCTCAGACCTCGGGGCTCTTAGCCGGTGCGAGGAGGGGCCCCTGCACTGCTGCCTTGAGGGAGACATTGGAAGGTGGTACCCAGGTGCCCCTTTGATGGAGCCATGGAGTTTGGAAATCAGACTGACTCTAACCTGTCCCCCTAGTTTTTTGTACTAAAACAAACAGAGATGCCCTCTGGAATAGAATGAAGAATTTCCATGAAATCCTATTTAACAAAACAGGAATGTTGGAGAAATTTTGAAAAAGGGTGGGGCTGTTTGGGCGTGTGCCCCCAGATCCTGGTCAGGGGCACACTTTTAGTGTCCTCTGGTTTTAAAGGTGTGCCCACAAATGTTAAAGAAAGTTCATGGAATGCCACCATCAGCCACTAACACTGTAGTAAGAGTGAACCAACCGGGAGTCTGCAGGACACCAGCAGCTGCAGGGCATGGGTGCAGGGCTGTCCCAGCAGTGATGCACCAGCACCAGAGCTGAGGGGAGGGCCCTGGGTGGGGACACTGTCAGGAGGGCGATACAGGGCAGTGCGGGGCAGACGCCCCAGCCCAGGATCTCACTCACCTGTCCTGGAGCCCTCCCCTGGCTGCCCCCACCTCTGCCCACTCCTGAGCCCCAGACCCCACCTCGGATGACCAGAGGGGTATCAAAGGATCATTTTTAAAATGGTGAAATTATGACTATCAGACAAATGTAAAAATGCATCAAAGATTTTATTCAGCTCATTAATTAATGAGGAAAGCAGTAACATGTTAGAACCAGCTCTCAGGAGAATTCAAAACACCACATTTATGGGAAATAAGGAATACTGAGGGAATTCACAAATGATGCAAAGCAGGTCCACCCACAGGGCTGTCAGCAATTACATTCAGCCAGACAAAATAAACTTGATTTCTATGGACAGGAATCACTTGCATTATTGTCAGTTTTCTGTAAAATAGCTCACACAGAAGGCAGAGATAACCCAGACAGGACCCATTTCCGTCTTTCAGGAAGGCTCCCGTGTGGGCCAGGCCACTGGTTTGCTCCCATTGCCTCAAGAACGAAGGCCCTGGAAGCCAAGCTGCTCCGCTCCCTGGTCCAGGGCCTCCCAGCCCCCCGTCCTCCATATGGAACCTCAGTCTGGTCTTCAACCCTCCTCCCTGGGAGAAGCTGCCTGCCTGTACTGAGTGGCAGGTTGGGAAGAGTCTCACAGATCTGAATTCGAATCCTGAGTGCAATTTAGTAGCTGTGTGATCTCGAAAACCACCCATTCCACGGCTGGATCTCCAAGTCTGCAAAATGGGAATGGCAGGTACGCCTACCCTGCCAAGCGACTGTGAGGACAGAATGTGTAGAGAGGACGCCCCAGAGCTGGCCGGGTGTCTGGTGAGTAGTAGGAATGCCAGCCCCCCCCAACTCAGCCCTCTTCCTGTGCCCCCCACCTCCTCCCACATACACCAAGCCCGGCCTCTGGGGCCTCGTGGCTCAGCTCTGGCAGGAGCCCCTCCTCGCCAGGTGAGCTCTGGGACACTGGCCTGCATGGGCCTCCCTCCCTCCCCCAAGGCACTTCTAGCTCTCAGGTTTCTTGGAAATAAAACCTAAATGCCGGGACTTCCTTGGTGGTCCAGTGGTAAAGAATCTGCCTTCCAATGCAGGGGACGCGGGTTTGATCCCTGGTCAGGGAACTAAGATCCCACATGACACAGGGCAAATAAGCCTACGCACTGCAACTACTGAGCTCGCACGCCTCAAATAGAGAGACTTAGTGCCGCAAAGTACAGAGTCCACGTGCCCTGGAGCCAGCGTGGCACAACTAGAGAAGAGAAAACCCGCACGCCACAACTAGAGAGAAACCCATGTGCCGCAATGAAAGGTCAAGCAGGCCTCAACGAATCCCGCGTGCCGCAACTAAGACCCAACACAGCCAAAAATAAATAAAATAAATAAATCTTTTTAAAAAATTCAAAAAACCCAAATGCCTTGCCCTAGTATGCAGGCTCCCCTCGTCTGGCCCTGCGACGGTGTAGGTCCAGCTCCACCTGCGCTGTCTCGAGCATTCGACGTTGCCCACCCAGCAGCCATCCTCCCTCCCCATCCCCAGTGCCCACAGCCCACTTGCTTGGGATCAAGCTGCCCACACCCCCTCTTCCGAGGGGGGTCATGGTTCATTTGTATCCATCGCACGTTCCTGCCACGTGCACCTGTTGAAGGAGCCATCGCACGTTCCTGCCACATGCACCTGTTGAAGGATCCGTCGCACGTTCCTGCCACATGCACCTGTTGAAGGATCCGTCACACGTTCCTGCCACATGCACCTGCTGAAGGATGGACATGTAGCCTAAGGGGTCCAGTCAGGGTGATTCCCTGTGTGGACTGCTGCCACAGACACATTTTCTCTCCTTCTGGGCAGGGTGGTGTTTGGATGTGAAGCCTGGAACTGGAGCAGCTATTTTGTGCTCATGAGGCAGAACTGGGTTTGGAATAAGGCTGACTATGCAGAAGACAGAGATGGAAAGAAATTGGGGCCCTGACAACATTGTTGAGCCACTGGATCAAACCAACCCTGAAAGCTGACCTGCTCAGGGACCTCTAGTACCATGAGCCAGTCGACCCTCTTAGTTAAGGCAGTCCCAGCTGGCTTTTCTGTTACTTGAGGCCCAAGGCATCCTAACTGACATACTTCCCCTTGGCTGCAGCTGCAGCTGGTTTCTGTCTTTGTACCTGCTCTCCTCCTGGGTGCCCCAGGCATTGGGAGACTATCTGTCCGGTGTGCTTTCTACCACCAGTCTGGCCAGCCCTCTGCTCTGCCCACAAGCTAGCAGGCACATACAGCCAAGCCTCCAAAGGCCCCTGGAAGTGGCCACTGCCCACAAAGCAGGCTTGCTCCAGGCGCAGTTCAGACAGAGGCTCGCGCTTGTTCCTGCGTGAGGCCGGGGCAGGCAGGAACTGCTCTCACAGCCCCCGGACCCAGCACCCAGGCTAGCTGCCTGGCTGTCATCACAGCCTCTTTGCAAAGGATGGAGCACAAAGGCGCAGACGGCAGGAGCACAAGGGTCTCCCCTGGCTTTAGAGCTTCTGGAATTTTCTCTATTTTATCTTCTCCTTTTCAATCCTCTAGAATATACAGGCTAAAACCTCCACCTCTTGGTGGGAGGCAAAGAAGTATCTGGGCTGGAGACTGATGGAGCAGACAGAGGCCCTAATGGATCTCTAATCCCATGTTGTTAGCTCACAGGAGCCCCAGGTTTTCCTTCCACAGCCGTCTCGTCACCAGCCCAGGAGTGCTGGGCAGGCCGGCCGCGCCCTGTGTTTTTTAAAATACCCTGAAATGCACTTCATGATTCTGGAAGCTTTGGTCGGTCTGCAGTCACAGGTGGTGCTTGTTAAAAACTCCGTGCAGCCTCCCACATCAAACAAACTTAATCAGGAACAAGCGAGATGCTATTAAGTCATTTCCCAACACAGTAACTCAGGGGCAGCCCTATCTGATTGGCCAGCCTGGGCAGCCTCCGGAATTCTCCCCATTTATCTGTGTGAGGTGAGCTGGACACGAGGTGTTTGTCTGTGGTTGAGTCATGTGCGGGTCTCATTCTGTTGGACGTATCCCCGTGGACCCGGCAGGTGTGCTGTGGGCCCCGGACCCCTCCACCGCCCCGCAACCAGCGGCTCCTTTGTATCGTCCTCTTCTCGCTTCGATGTCACCTTCCTGAAGGTGACATCTCTTGGTCCAGCAGGCCTAACCTCCCCCATATCCGTGCCTGCACAGGTGAGGTGGCTTTTGTACAGTTATTCACTGCACCGTTATTTATAATGACCAAAAGCCCATTAATAGGGAATTGTGCAATAAATCATAATAGGCCCATAAAATGAAAGACAGTTTTTAAAAGGAATGAAGAGTCTGGGTTTGGCTTTAGTCAACCAGGTCGGAGAAAGTATCTGCCAGAAGATGCCAGGGCTGCCTTCGTGGCCAAGACAAGTGTGGCAGAGAAGGGGGGCGTGGGGTCCCGTCTCAGCAGAGCTCTCCTCTGGGGTCCAGGGCCCCCCTGCAGCCAAGCCCTCACCACAGGACCTCCAGGAGACTCGCTCTGGGGAGGAGTGTCGGCCTGTGGGTATTGGGGGTAAAGACTGGAGAAGGCGCCCCTGGTGCACACCCACTGGGCCCCAAGACATCTCCCCAACCTGGATTCATTGGTCCAGGAGACAGCGTGGTCTCCAGGATGTCAGGACACACCTGGGACAGAACCCCCATCCAGCTCACGCCGGCCCGGCCTCTCGCCCACCGAGTTAGTGCAGCTCCGTCCTCCTCCGCAGGCAAGGCCGGGCCTCGGCTGCCAGCCTCCACCTTCAGAAAACGCCCGGGGATGGACCACCGCTCCCTGCTGGCTGCTCAGCTGGACCTTCTCCTGCCTCTGCGTTAGGACAATGGCCTCTGATGCCCCTCAGCCTCGGCCTCCCCCAGAGACACAGCTAAAACAGGAGACACAGACCCAGCTGCCCAAGACACTGGCAGGGTCCCATATGGCAGCCCCCACCCAACTTTTCTTTAAATAAACCTTTTATTTTGGCATATTTTTAGATTTACAGAAAAACTGTGAAGACGGTAGAGAGATCCTGACGCCTGGCGGTCTCCCTGTTACTAGCGCCCCAAGAGTGTCTCTGCACAAATAATGAGCTGATGCCGACATGCTGTCACTGACAGGCCCACACTTGTTGGATTTCATTCACTTTCCTGCTGGGCTCCTTGCTATTGCCAAACCTGCCTGGAGTTTGGGACTATGTTACTGTACTACCTGTTAATTCAATTATTTAATTTCTTTTCTAGGTGTGTCCCGACCCCACTCTGGCCCAGGAGTGGACCCGGGCCCGTGACTGTCAGGTCCAAGACCAGGTCAGGCAGCCACAGGTGTGAGTTCTGGGATCAGGGCTGCCATCTGGGACAAGGGAAGGGCGGCGGGGACACTCTGCTTCGGTGCTTGTCCGAGCCCCGGCTCTGCGAGGCCCCCGGCTGGCCTGGCTTCAGTTCTGCCAGCAGACGCAGTGTGGACAAGGTTCAGGCCACAGCCCTAAGAACAGCCAGGTGTTCTTTCTAGACTGCCCGAGAGCTCTTTACAGGGCGAATGGCCTACAGCATTTGCTTCTTGACCTCTGGGCACAGGCCTGCTGCAGCTCGTGGAGCTGCCCTCCAGGGGAAATGCCATCTGAAGTGTGAGATCTGGGTTAGGCGGGGAGGGGGCCCCAGGCTCACCCCAGCCCTGACCTGGAATGATCATTTCCCAGGGAAAGTATGGCCGTCCGGCAGGTGCCAGTGGTTCCGGGGGCAGGAAGAAGCAGCCGGTGCTCTACAGACAGAGGACACTGGGCTTGGACTAGCCCCCCTGCCCCGACACCAAGCCTGGACCTCCACATACAAGACAGTGCAGGCGCTGGATCCCAAGGAGAGTGCCTGGCTGAGGGGAGAAGGCTGGGTCACTGAGGACCAGCCCGCACCTGCTCCCCAAGCCCTGCTGCCCAGGACGCTGTGTCTTGCCCTCTGCCTCGACTCACAAGCCGGCTGTGCGCCTGCAGAACCGTGTCTGCCCAGTGAAGCGGTCCCCTGACTCTCCGGAGGTGCCACCTGCAGGGATAGCCATTGGCGGCCTGCCCTGCCTGCAGGTCCCTCCTCTAGAGCAGGGGTCCTGCCCCAACCTGGGTTTGAGGCACTAACCTGGTAGGAGGGTTTCCTCCGGAGCGCCCAGGGGAGGCGGCCCGGGAGACCCCCAGCTCGACAGCAGTGGGTTCCAAAGTTCATCCTGGATACCCCATCCATCCTTGCCTTGGGGGACTCTCTCACCCCTGTAAGTCCCTGACAGCTTGCAGGTGGAGCTAAACAGTGCAAGGCCCCTAGGAAGGGGGCAGAGGGTACCAGCGGCCCTCCCACCCCCACCCCTCCCAGGTGGGCTGGGCCCGGTGAGGGCCTGTCCCCTCCCACCACCACTGGTCGCATCAAAGAGCTTCTGTGGAAAAAGTCATATTTTTCCTCAAACCAGAAAAGTTGAGGCTCGGAGCACAGGCCTTCAGCTCATTATTTAGACATAACAAGTCCTCCAGGTCCTGGTATCAGATCAAAGCTCAGAAATTAAATTCTCCAGAAGAGGAGGCAGACTGAGATCAGCAGATTTGTGTTTACTTATTTTTTTTCCCTCGGCAGCTAAAAAAAGGGACTCGAAATCTGCCTAGCAGTTTGGAAGTCTGGCCGGGGTTTGTGAGCAGCGAGGAGACAGCGTGCTCCTGGGCGTGGAGCTGGAGATATTCAGTTGACATGACAATGGAGACAGCTTGGAAGCGTGTCATGTGTGGGTCTCCAGGGGCACTTGGTCCCAAGCCACCGTCCTGTCCACACACGCATGCAGACATGTGTGTGCATACAGGTGTCCGGCTGTCCGCGGGAGCTGGTGGACACTAGGGCATCTGCACCCGGGGACGCACGAGGACCATGTCCACACACGTGTGCACACAGGGGCCCTCTGACAGATGCACACACGTGCTCAGAGCAACCCCCAGGGAGAGTCCGGAGGCTCTGTGCTGTGCCCAGGGAGCCAGGGCTGGGCTGGCCTGAAATTTGTCCCACAGCCGGGGGCAAATGGCCCTGTGACCTCTGCTCCACACCCAAACCCTTGGGAGGGGGCGGAGAGAGGCGGGTATTCACAGAGATTACTGCTCCAACCCCGGACCTGCTGGAGGCCGAGTGGGCCACCAGGGGGCAGGGGAGGCAGCTGGAGCATTGACTGTATTTGTGGACAACTCCCTTTCCTTGTCGGCCGACGGTCACTCCTGATGCATTGATGCCTCAGCACTTCTGGGGTCCCTGCCTCGATGCCCAATGGCCCTCAGGGACAGGGCTTGATGCTAGGGCACTCATTCAGGGGTCTCGTGTGTGGGCGCAGCCTGTGTCAGGAGCTTGTCACAGGACCAGGCGTGGGCACCCCAGGGGGCGGAACCTCGTCCACCAACGAATGTTTGGTGGTGGGGACACAGCATCCAGTCCGACACATGAACCGGGGCTGGTGTCCCTTTAATGTCCACCCAGAATCCCGTCTCCAAGTTTAGCATCAAACAGCAAATAAAGGGAAAGAAATGGGAAACAGCTGGAAATGCTGACAATGTGACTCCCCTTTTTTTCCTCAAAAAATGATAAAAATAGTGTCACAGACAAGTTCGTTTTCTAGGCAAAGTTATTTTAGGCAGCGTGTATTAATGGCATGAGAATTAGTGCAAATTAAGTAATTAGGCTCAGGCTGGCAGCTGTGCTCACAGGCACCGACAGACGCGGGATGCAGTGCTCCTGGGCGTCCCAACCGGCTGGACGGCTGGGGGCTCTGGCCCCGCCTGGATGGGGCATCCCGGGGACACCCATGCTCTGAGCAGGTCAGAGGGACAGAGCCGCACCAGAGTAGGCCTCGTGAGCCTGGCCAGACCCTGGGCAGATCTGCGGGGCCAGGAGATGCCTGGGGCCCAAACCCCCAGAGCCTGCTCTCTCCAGGGTGTCCCAGGGGGCCAAACTGCCTGGCAGGAGATGGGCCCCACGCCCTCCAGAGGTGACTGGCTGGGCAGCCCGGCTCCTACAGAACTGCTGGCCCCTTTCACAGATGAGGAAACTGAGGCCCAGAGAGGGAAGCTGACTCCCCGAGCCGCAGAGCTGGGGGTCCGTCTCACTCACCTGCACAACTCCCCAGGTCTCGGCAGGACAGGCCTCAGCAGGACCTGCCATCCTGGCGGCGAGGGTGGCAGAGTCCAGAGCGCATGCTGGCCTTGGGGTGGCGTCCCTGGGAGTCCTCTGGGCGCTCCTGGCTGGGCACTGGGCACCCCTGGTTCCATGCTGCCTCATGATGCAGGGCAGGCCCCTCCCCAGCCTGTTCTCCACTCGGCAGAAAGGGCTCGCAGGGGGGATGGGAGGGTTTAAAAGGGAGACCCGCTATAAGGCACCTGGCAGCGCAGCAGGTATGGACGATGTGCCCAGTAATGACTGTCACCTCGGCCGCTGTCCTGAGCCTATGTGCCCCCAGGCTCCCGCTCTGTCTCTGTGACACCCCGCAGTCCAGGGTTTCTTCCTCTCGCTTCAGCTTGGCTTTAAGAGAAGCTTAGCTCTCACAGAGCCTGTCCTCAGAACCCTCTGAGCCCTCTGACCTACTGCCCGTGACCCCCAGTGCCCCTCGAGGGCAAAGGTCTCTCTGCCTTGCTCACTGCGGCATCCCAGCTCAGAGCCAAGCAAACCGCAGGCGCTCAAAGAGTGTGTGTGGCAGCTAGGGTGACCAAGGGATGCTTCTTCCCCCCAGATCTCCGGCCCCACCAGGCCCCCATTTTCCCAGGAGACTCAAGGAGGCCCTGATGCCATCCCGGGTGATGCGGGAAGCCCTCTCTGAACACAGAGGCATTGCCGGACGCACTGTTCTTGCGCTGGTTTTCCTCAGTCAGGGCCCACAAGGGGCTTTAGGAAGCATCTCGGGAAGCCCAGTGCTGTCGAGAGTAGGACGCAGCAGGGGTGTCAGACCACCTGCTGGTGCACAGACTCTGACAGCGGGAACAGGGCCTCTCAGCGCGGGTGGCCACGAGGAGCTGGGGTCGGGCCCTCAGCACCGTCCACGTCCACGGGGGCACAGAACCTCGGGCCGCTCATCCTGGACACTGTCTGTCACTGGTCGGAGGCTGCCCTGCAGGGCCGAAGCCCTGGCACCTTCAGGCTGCTCTCAGGAACAGGCACGTTTCCTTGGTAATGAAGAGAGCCCTCAGAGGCGCAGGTGCCTGGAGGGGCTGGTGGATGAGGCTGCAGGTGACCTCAGAGGTGAGCCAGCGGGCTGGGGGGTGGGACCTCAGCAGCCTCTGTTAAAGCAACAAGTTCCACCCGTGGAAAAACGGCACCTTCTGCCTTGCTCCCTGTACCTGCCTGCACCCCTGTACCTATCTGACCCCTATACCTGTCTGACCCCTGCACCTGTCTGCTCCCTGTACCTGTCCGCACCCCCTGCCTGTCTATAGCCCTGTACCTGGCACGCAGGTGGGGCTTAGCAAGTGTGCGCTAACTGAAAGCGTTATAGCAGTGCGCCCCATGTTTGAGGACCAGGAGTGCCCTGACAGGCTCCAGGTTAGGGGTTTTATGAAAGTCCCAGGGCTGCTGGAGTGACCACACACTGGGCAGCTTAAACAACGGACATTTATTCAGAAGCTGGAAGTCAAGGTGTGGGCAGGGCTGGCTCCTTCTGAGACTGGAGGTGGCATCTGGTTCAGGCCTCTCCCAGCTCTCGGTGGCTGCCAGCACCTCAGGGCTCCCTGGCACGTGCATCGCTGGAATCTCTGCCTCCTTGGTCACGTGGCTCCTGCCCGAGTCCCTCTTCTGATAAGGACACAGTCACGTGACACAGGGCTGACTCTACATCCAAGATGTCTTCACCCTGGGGTCCATAACCACATCCATGTGCAAAGACCCTGTTTCTGAATAAGGTCATGGCTATAGACTGAATATTTGTGTCCCTCAATTTCACGTGTTAAATCCCAACCCCCAGTGTGATGCTGTTGGGAGGCGGGGCTTTGGGGTGATGAGGGGTCACGAGGGTGGGACCCTCAGGATGGTATCAGCGCCCTCATAAGAAGAGATCCCAGAGAGCCCCTCCCCGCTCCTCCATGTGAAGGCACAGCCAGGAGACGCCATCCATGAGCCGGGAAGCGGGTCTTCACCAGACATGGAATCTTCCAGCTCCTTGCAGGACATCCAGCCTCCAGGCTGAGAGAAATGTGTGCTATTTATAACCACACAGCCTGCGGTGTCCTGTCATAGCAGCCCAGGCAGACTGAGACAGTCACATTCTGAAGTGCCAGGTGGTCACGAATTTGGGGAGATACTGTTCAATCCAGTTTGGGGTTTCCAGTGACAGAGTTCGGGTGTGTCTCTACACTCACACACTAAAGTGCATCAGAGGCCACAGCGAAGAGGAGCCACGGGCCCTGAGGTCTGAGGACACACCTGCTCACCTGTGTGCAGCCCAGGACACCACACTCTCCAGCCCGCGAGGCTGCCAGCCGTTGCCTGCCCACCCCCTTCCTGGCCACTCCTCCTGCTCCAGCCCCTCACAGCGGTGACTCCTGACACCCTGGACACCTCGGAGGGCACCGAACACCCCTTAACATAGAGATTGTGTCTCCAGAAATGATCCCCACCATGGTCTTCATCAGCCGGGCTGCTCAGCATCCCAGGAGGCTGTGGGGAGGGCAGGATCCCCAGCTCCGCCCAGGCCTCCCTCATCAGAAGCGGTGTTTATCAAGACCCTCCAGCAACCCCAGGCATGTCGAAGTCTGGGAGGCACTGGCCCCGATGGCCAGGCAAACGGACAACGTGTCCCGGCCGCTGCCCCCGTCCCAAACGGCCCTCCCACAGAGCCACGCAGGCGTGAGCCCACGGCACAGGGCCCTCTGGCTCCAGAAGCATCGAGGGCTGCTGTCTGGTTCCCTACTGTTCGCAATGGCTCTGATGTCTTCCCTTGACCAGCAAGCGTTTCTTTCTAGAAGCCTGTTGCTGCCAACAGAACCAGTGTCCTGCAGGGAGCACGGGTCACCTGCAGCTGTGGCGGGCAGCTCCCCCGCCCCCGACGGCTCCCCTCTCAGCACCTGCTCTGGTCACTTCTCGGCTGAGAGCTCCCCCGGTGCCCGGCACCCTGTCCCTGGCCCCGGCCCGCCTTGACCAGCGGGGAAAACAGCCCTGGCAGGCGGGGGGCGAGCCCATCCCTGGCCCCAGCTGTGAAGCAGCTGAGCTCATTGGAAGCAGGCTGGGGCCTGAATGCCGCCCTTGTCTCCGGCCTCGTCAATAGCCTCCAGAACCACCCGGCCTTCTATTGACTCAAGATAAGTTCCAGGAGGCCCAGAGCAGCCCTGTTTGGGCCTGCGTTGGCCGGCCAGGCCAGCTGGGCTTGGTGAGTCCTGCAGGCCAGGACCCAGCTCTGCACACACCCCAGGCCCTGGCTTTGTCCTTATCCCTGCCCCCCTGCCACCAGGCGATTACACCTCTCGCTCCCCTTGGCAGCGCCAGTGTGGACACACCCGCGTTCACGCAGCTCCTCCAGAAACAGGTGCTGGAGGTGACATCACATCTCATGGCAGAGAGCACTTAAGTCTTCTGACTTCTATCAATATTTACGTTTCCATCTCCGCAGAGAATCTAATCAGACTTCCGATGACACCTGCCCGTTTCGGGCCCTCTCTACTCCCGGCTAGGGGCCCTGGGTGGTGGCCCCAGTCTCGTTGGTTTGGGAGTTTACCCTCCTCGGGGCCTGGTCGGCTGACAGGCGGGGCCTCTGGGTCCCCAGACATGGGGCAGAGCTGGGTTCAGAGACGAGGCCCAGGAGTGGGAATGGTGGGGTCTGTCCAGGGCCCAGACCAGGTGGGAAGAGAGAGTGTGTCCCCTCGGTCTGGGGCTTTGCATTTATCTGCTCCCCCCAAACCTCATCGCTCACACTCAGAGGCTCACCCCAGGAAGAAGGGTGCAGAAGCTCTTTCCAGAACGTTCTTTTTGGAAAAAAGCAACTTTGCAGTCCAACGCCCAGGTAGCAAGTACCGTATAAATCAGGTCCACTGGCAAGTTCCAGCTCTGCTAGAGAGGGCCCTGGACCACCAGAGCCGGGCTGTGTCGTGAGGACAAGTTTGGGGCCAGGTGGACACGAATTTGGGGGGGTCGCCCGCTGCAGCTTTGGAAACCCCGAGGTGGAGGCTCCCGTGCTCTCGTCAGGCACCTGCGCCCTCAAACAAAACAGCAGAGCTGTCCCCGATGCCCTGGGGGAGACCCTCAGGCTCTCTGGAGCTTCCGAGGAGGGCCGTCCTCTCCGTGCAGGGTGCTGTGCCTCCCCAACCGGCCCCAGAGGCCAGAACCTCAGGGAGACTGCCCAGCAGCGTCCGGGGTTTTACTGACACTCTAAGAGGAGAGATAAACCCCACGTAATGTCAGAACAAATAGAGGCTGAAACCAGAGCAGCCTGGGAGACACAAGAAAGGGTTCGCCGGGGCCGCGCCCCCCAGCACCCCCGGACCCGGGGAAGCAAAGAGCTCGGGGGCGGGGAGTTAATCATTCCTGGTGGACTCAGAGCAGGTGGACCCACTCCCAGACCAGGCCAAGGCTTCACGGTGTCACCTCTCAGGGTAACACCGGCACCAGGCCCGGGCCAGAGGCCTGGACAGACCCCTCCCTGCCCTCTGGAGGCTCCGGTCTCGGACAGACACAGTTGCTCACACGACCACACAGCTGGTAGGCAGTGACACAGGTCCGTGGGCCCTCGCCGGATGGTGGCAGAGCTCTGGGAAGAGGGCCCCCATGCCCCAGCTGAGCCTCATCATTATCACGGGGTACGTGTGGAGGGGGAGGAAGACGTTGACCCCACCCCTGGGTGAAGCTTCCCCAGCTCCTCCACTGACGGCACTAGACTGGCTGAGAGCAGGAGACACGCACCCCACGGGACCCCAGGTCACCACCAGCCCCCAGCAAAGGGCACAAAGCAGGTGGAAGGCAGAACTGAGTGAAGCCCGCCAGCTGCCATGGGCTGACCTTGGGGTCTGACCTTGGGGTCCAAACTGTCCAGTCTGGGCCAGAAGAAGCCAAGCTGTCAGAGAGGGGCTGGCCTGGGTCCTTCCCTGGGAAAGCAGGGAAACAGCCAAAGTTGCCCAGGAACAAGACAGGTCCCCGCAGAGGGTGACCTCCTCGGGCAGATGGGAGCGGGCGGCCCAGAGGCCCTGAGGAGAGGGCCTCTGAGTGGCCAGGGGGTGGGCATCCAACAGGGGGCCTGGGTCAGAATCTCCCCCCCGGGCCACCAGGCAGGTGCCTCATGCCAGGTACCAGGTACCTCACAGGTATCATTTCACACCTTATGCTAATTACTTACATCTTTATATTATATAATAATGATATGGTTATATTTTATGCCAATGAAATGGTAATTCTTGATGGGAAGGACAGATTCATAGGAAACAGTGGCTCACCAGGCTCGCACAGAGGGGAGGTCGGAACAGTGACCAGGACTCAGGGCTCATCCAACCCACATAAGACCAGAGGTCAGAGCAGGGAGGGCAGCCCGGGCTCAGCAGGTCCCGACCCCAAGGCTTGGCTCTTCCTGTGAAGGAGAAAACACGTCCAGTGAGAGAGGGAGGGCTGCGCCCGCCCTGGACAGGGCCTGTGCACAGCTGTGTGCGTGTGTCTGCACCGTGAGCGTGTACCGTGTGCGCATGTGTGGTGTGTGCATGCAGAGACTGAAGCCGTGCAGACCCCAATGACATTTGAATACAAAATATGTTTCTGTAATCTTGCCTTCCTGGATTAATGTTCAACGAAAAACCACTTTTCCAGGGCAAACCCTATTAAACCACTATAATTAATCCTTGTCAATCGTCTAACCTTGAAATCAAGCAGTTTCCAAATAACTTTTTTTCATTTCACTGAAATTCTAAACATAGAACTCATTTCTCTTCCATTTCAATTTAACCAAAAAATATGATTTATTCATTGTTAATTGTTCGTATCGTTTTTTTGTTTTTTGTTTTGTTTGTTTGTTTGTTTTGTGGTACACGGGCCTCTCACTGTTGTGGCCTCTCCCATTGCAGAGCACAGGCTCTGGATGCGCAGGCTCAGCAGCCATGGCTCACGGGCCCAGCCACTCCGCGGCATGTGGGATCTTCCCGGACCGGGGCACGGACCTGTGTCCCCTGCATCGGCAGGCGGACTCTCAACCACTGTGCCACCAGGGAAGCCCTCGTATCAGTTTTGATGACTAGAGCTTCTCATCTGGGGTCACTGGGGATGAGGAGACCCTCACGTGCCCACTTCCCAGCTTCTCAGACTATGTCCACTTTTTCTGGGTCAAATTTTGCACAGTGTACCCTCAACTTAGAGTCCAAAACAAAATTTACCAGGGGTGGTTTAGTTTGTATGGATTTTATTTTGTGTGGACAATTTCTACCACTCTGACTTAATTATATAAGTGATAGTCTCTGGGGGTTTTGCTTGTCATTTTGTCTCGTTTTCTTTTTTCACCTTATCCCTGAGAAAATTGCAAATAGTGTGTTACTGAGAAAGAGGGAGGACGGTGGAGGTGTGTGTGCAGGAGGCAGAGGGGGGCTGGGGGCAGGGGGGGGCTGGGGGCAGAGTGTGGGCTGGGGGCAGAGGGGGGCAGGGGGCAGAGGGGAGCTGGGGGAAGAGGGGAGCAGGGGGCAGAGGGGGGGCTGGGGGCAGAGGGGGGCTGGGGGCAGAGGTGGGCTGGGGGCAGAGGGGGGGCAGGGGGCAGAGGGGGGCTGGGGGCAGAGGGGGCAGTGGTGGGGCGGGAAGCGGTGGCCGAGAGAGGTCCTGGAGGCCCCAGCCTCGCGTGACAGGTCAGCGCATTTTCCGTGTCAAATGCCACAGGCAAGGTGACGGCTGCATTGCCTGCAGACGACTCTGACATTGTGCCGTCAGGGTTTCGGGGCGCTGGAGGGGCTCAGGACCCGGATGCTGACGCTTCTCACCCCTGAGGGAAGGGGGCTGCAAGGGTCAGGGAGGGCTCTGGTGGTGGACGACGACCGCAGGAGACCTCACCCCGGGTGCTGTTGGGTTCAGGTGGCCCCTTGCCCTTGACCCCACATAAGGCTGGGAGGCCATTTCCCTGCTGGAGCCCAGGCTCCCCAGCTGCTGGGCGGTCAGGGCCTCTGGACCTCGTCACATGCAGCAGCTTTGAAAACTGTAGAAACTTCAAGGGCAGCTGTATCCCTCCCGGTGGCAAACTCACTCTGGAATTGAACGAAAAAGGGTTTAACCAAAGGCCTCCGACGGGCGCTTCGGTGACCAAGACAGCGCAGCAGCCCCCGCCCGGCCAGGCTGGGCCAGGCCCGTGCGCCTCGTCTCCTCCCCTGTGCCCGACCAGGCCGGGGGTCCTGATTCCTCCTGGACTCTCGGCCCCACACGATGGCCTGGGGCCCAGGAGTCGTTTCCCCAGACAGAGGCCAGGGTGCCTCATCTCCAGGAGCTCGGGTCGGGGTCCGAGCCAGCCCCCTGCAGGAGGGCAGGATGTGGAGCCCCGTGGAGACCGCCCCCCAACGCCGGGGCTCCAGCAAGGGAGGCTCCTGCGTCCACAGCTCTCTTGCTGGCCTTGAGAAAACCACTTTCCTCTCCCTGCTGTGGCCACATCGGGAGAAATTCTGGGCTCCCCATTCAACTTAACCTGAATTAACCACCACAGTGATTAACTGTGGGCAGGTGCCTCCCTCCCTCTGTCTCCCCCTTATTTGCTTGCAGATGGCTCAGCGGCCTCGATGGGACCCCTCCGTGGGTCTAGGACCCGTGGACCAAGGCTGAGGCCTCCTGGAGTCAGCTTGCTCATGCTCAGTGATCCGGGTCCACGCAGCTGCTCCGAGGGGCTCCTGGATGCCCTCCCGGCCTGGAGGGAGGATTTCTGCTGCTTTAGCTCTGCTACCTCAACCCCTCAGCCCTTCCCAAGTGCAGAGACTAAGATTCTAAATCCATCAGCAAAGAATCAAGGAACCAGGCCCAAGGGGCACCCCTCATCTGCCTCCTGTGTGGCTGAGGCCCTGCTGCTTGGGGGCAAAAGCATCTTCTCACCCTCCGGGGCACGTGGACGTGGTCCTGAGGTGCCTGGCCACACCTCTGCAGACCTGGGCTTAGCAACAGTCCCTGAGATGAAGCGCAACTAGGGCCTGGGACACTTAGAGGGATGCCCCAGGACAGCAGGGCCCAGGTTGGGGGGGACATCCATTCCAGGCCACACAGGAGACTCTGAAAGGTGGAAAGAGGAAGGAGAAGTGGGTCCCAGGACCAGGGCTCTGTCACCCCACCCAACAGAGACGGCCTCCAGGCCGGTGTTCCCAGCTCCCGGCCTGGCAAAGGAGAAGCTCAGGTAGGGTCACTCTCTGCCTCTGCCCCCTGCTCTGTTCTCTGTGCTGCAGCTGGACACGGGCCCTAGTTTCTGAGGAGTCTGGGCGATTCCAAATTGCACAAGGGCAAACGGGGACAGGGAGGGATCCGGGGCATCTGGTGATGGTCCAGCTGCTCATGATTGGAGACTCACCCGGGGCGGGCACAGTGCCCACAGGGAAAGCCCTCGGGACAAGCACCAGATGCTGACAAGCTCCCGAACATTCTTTCCGATGCGGGTTGCCAGGGAGTGGACTCCAAGAGGGAGGGCAAGGCCACAGTCAGTCTCCAAGGGTATGCATCTCCATGGCCGAATCCTGCACTGTCCCCCAGGCTCACCAGAGCCCCGAAGAACGGACAGCCTGGGTGATGGAGACGGAGGCCTGGGGCCAGGTCCCTGTCCCGTCACTCGAGCAGGATGGCCTTGGGCAAGTCCCACATCACCTCCTCTGGACAGTGGAGGCCACATAGTGCTCACCTCAGTGACTTGTAGGAGGGTCCAAGGAGATGGCTCAGGCCACCACCGCCATCACCACCATCACCTTCATCAGCACCGTGACCTTCATCATCCCATCGCCATCACCTTCACCCCCTGGGAAGGCACGCGGGCCAGGCCACTTCCTGGAGGGTCTGCCTACCCTGCAGGGCCCAGCGGGCTCCCCGGCCCCTCTGCCTGCCTGTTTACTTGGACCCTAACCACTTGCTAATGGGATCTGGGTCGGGTGGCAGCTGAGATCACTAGGAAAACCTCAGGGAGGAGGGAAGATGCTGGACACCTGACCTCCTGGTGGGAGGAAGCAGGTGTGCGGGGCCCGGGTGGGCTTGGGGGAGAGGGGGTGGCAGCCTGAGCCCAGCCTGAAGCAGAATCAGTTCCTTTCCGTCAAAGTTTAGTTTTCCAAAGCTCGTGAAATGAATCGTGCCCACGGCAGAATGAATGAATGAATCAGACCCCAAGTGTGTTGTTTGCACAAGCATATTGGTGGGAAACCCACATTTGCCCCCCCAGGTGAAGACACAGGACAAGCCTCTCTCCCTTTTCACGTCCTGCCCTGGATTTCGTGACGGTGACTGGCTTGCTTTTCTATGTAGTTTTATCATGACTTAGTTAGCTTTGCCCGTTTCTTAATTTCTAGTCAGCAAACTCTTGTTTCCATGTCCTGGGACCCGCTTCTCCCTGGACGGAGTCCTTCCTGCCGGAGTCTGGGGCAGCGACGGGCTCCACTGAGCAAACACCCCACGCGTTGTTCACGCTGCTCTGAGTGTTACATCTGGGTTGTTTCCAGGTTTTTTGCTTTATAAATAATACTGCCATGGACATTCCCACAAAATCCCCAAGTCCTCCACACGGGAATTTCTCCAGGGCTGATGACAGGGTGGAGGCGCCCGTCTGGGGTGTGCTCACTGGGCTTTTCCAAAATGCTGGTGCCAAGTGACCACCAACCCAGCGGGGCGTGAGGGTTCCCGCGCCCTCACCAGCCGCTTGTCTGGTCTTTTTAAAACTTTTGCCAAGCTGCCGGGTGAGTAACGATCTTGTATTGTGATCGTAACCCGCTTTTCCTGATTACTAATGAGGTCTGATCGTATCTGGGTTCCTCTTTGCTGAGCCACTTGCCCGGTGTTAAGTCAGGCGCTTTGTCCTACTGACTCCTATTAGAGTTTGGTTTTCCATATTCCCGGCCCTCCTTTTTTGGTTGAACGTACGCAAATCTCCTCCCACTCTGTGGTTTGTCTCTTCACTCCTTTTATGGGGCCTTTTAATGAATCAGAATTTCTTAATTTTGATGTATTGGAATTGATCAGTCTTTGCCTTTATGGCTATTATCTTGTAAATTGTATAAGAGGTCCATCCACAGCCCAAAGTTACAAAGATGTCCCTTTATATTCTCTAAAATGCTCTAGTTTTGTGTTACATTTAAGGATTTGTCTACTTGGGTCATTTTTTTAGTGTGAAGTAGATCCTCATCTCCCACTTAACTCACTGTTTATCTCTGTGTTCAACGCCCATTGGTCTCTGCAAACTTGGGGGCAGGGTTTGCGCAGTGACCCCCCCTACCATAGATCCGAGAAGAGTTGTTGATTTTCAGTCTGTTCAGCTTCTTCCTTGCTGTGAGGATGGGGTGGTGATTTCCCAGCTCCGCGAATGCAAAACCAGAACCGGAAGTCGACCTCCTCTGTTGGGTGTCAATACCATGTGCGTGGCTTGTTTCTGAGCTCGCTGGTCTGTTCCACTGGCCTGGTCTGTTCCCTCATCAGTGCACCAGGTCGTGAAGATGAAAGCTATAATCGCCTCGATATCAAAGCCAGTCTGTCCCTTGTCCTTCAGAGCAGCTTAACTATTCTCAGCTCTCTGCACCTCAACATAAATTTTTGAATCAATTTGCAATGAGCCACCAAAAATAAAAAAAGAAATTTAGGCTGGGATTATACAAATCCACGGATTCCTTTTGGGGAGAACTGACTCTCAAGTTCAAGACTACAGCATTTCATTGCTCTAATTACTTGGGTCTTGTGTGTCTCTCAATTTTTCTAGATCAATTTCTTCTATAAGAATCTTACACATCTTTTGTTTTTCTTATGCATTTCATACTTTTATGCCTTTGTAAATGATAAATTTTCTAAATCTCAGTTTGTCACTGGCCTATAGAGAAGCAGCTAAGTTTTACGTGTTGATTTTGAATGTAGCAAACTTCCTGGGTCTCCTGTTAATTTTGACAGTTTATCTCCGTGTTTTCAGCCCTTTCTCCACACATGATCATGTCCTCTGTGGACAGTGAAAGTTTTCTACTCTGCTTGTGGATCTTTGGTGAGGCCTCCGGAATGATGCTGAGTGAAACTGGTGGCAGGGAAATTCCTCCTTTTTCCCAGTTCAGAGTGAAAGCTATGGGGTTTCTTATGCATACAATTAAGATTAAGGAAGTTTCCTCTATTCTTTTTTTTTTTCCTCTATTCTTAATGGAAGCATTTTTTCATGAATGGATATTGAATTTTATCAAACATTTTTCATCTGTTGATGTGATCTTCCCCTTAAATCTGTTGAGATGGATGATTATATTAATTGATTTTGTAGAAATTAAACCACTATTTTATTTCTGGGATAAATACAACTTGGTCATAACGTAGTATCCCTTTTCTACGTTGTAAAGATTCGTTGATTTTTTAGGGCCTATAATTTTCCTTTCTTGGACTGCTCTTCACAAGTTTTGTTTTCAAGGGTCTATTAGCTTCTTAAAATGAGTTGAGAGTATTTCCTTCTTTGCTGTGCCTGGAAGAGTTGAGTGGATTATTTATTTCTTGAATATATTGCTAAAAATGACCAGTGAAGGCATTTGAAGCTGGAATTTCTTAATAAGAGGATACTTAATTTTAAAAATTAAAAATATATAAAAGTATATTTATATATTTTTTATATTTTATATTTTATAAATATCTTATATTTATATATTACTTCATATAAAAGTGATATATGAAGATTCCCATACGTTGCTGGTAAGGGTGCAAGTTGATACCATCACTCTGGATGACAACTCAGCAATTTCTGTTAAAGCTAAACGATCACATCCCCAGTGTGAGCAGGACCTGAGCACACACATCTACCCAGACAAGTGTGAGTCACACCTGCTTTACTCTGAGAGCCCAGAGCTGGAAACTGCCCACTTGTCCATCCACGGGGCTGCCGTTTATCCCCACGATGGAATAGTGCACACCAGCAAGGCAGAACACGAGGCAGATTCACATGACGTGAGTGGGTGTCACAGGCACGGAACTGGGTGACAGGAGCAGATGCTGTGATCTCACCCACGTGGGCTCGAGAAGGAGCAACGCCGAGTCATGGAGACGACACCCCCGGGGCCAGGACTGGGGCCGGCGTTAGGTCACTGCCCTCGGTTCCCCAACCCCCTTCCCCGGGGCCAGTGTTCCTCCCCAGAGTGCCAGCCTGGAAGTCGAATTGCGGTCACTCAGAGGCGGTGCTTCTGGGGAGATGCTCCAGGCAGCTCTGGGGGGTCTGGAAGCATGAATGTCCCATAGAAATTCAACCATGTGTGACTTCACATTGGTGTGCATTGCCTCATTCCCTGGCGAGCGAATGGACCGGAGGGGTCCCCTTGGGTGGCTCCTGGGCTGCCCGTGGGCCTGGGAAGGAGGCACTTTGGACATCATCTCATTGGACAAGCAGGGAAACTGACACCCAGAGAGGGAAGGGCCGCCCAAGGCAGGAGTAAGTGTCACAGATCTGAGTTGGGCTGGATGTCAGGGAGGGGAGGGAACGCGTGTCCCTCGGTCCACGGTCAGACCAGAGCCTCTCAGGCAAGACCTCCTTGGTCACGGTTACAGCGGGGACCCAGGCACCTGGGCCTGCTAAGTGGGAGCCTCTGGGCCCAGAGGCGGGCCTGGAGCTGCCTTTTCCGGGCCCTGGGGCCATCTGTGGGCTCCCCACTTGGCCCCTTCTCCATGTGTCCAACAGAGCTTTGTCTGGTCCACCAGCTGGCCACAGGGATGGGCTGTCCCTCCAGCGGCTGGCGCCCTGGACATCACAGGAGGGCGGAAAGGGCAGGAGAACCCATCTGCCCTCAGCACAGACTCCTGCCATGGCCTAGGGCACTGATGACCCTGAGGTCATCATGACTGGCAGCGTCTCCCTAGCCACTCGATCTGGGGTCTGGGGTATCCGTGCGAGTCTGTGACTTGGGGTCCAGATTCTCCCAGCACCGCTTTGGTCCTGGGCCAGCTGGTCCTCATTTTCATACAGCTGCTCAGTGACTTGGTCGTTTCATTCGGTGGGGACGCGGTTTCAGGATCCAAAGGCCCCTCCGCCTGTGAACTGCGAGCCTAGATTCGCTCCCCAAGGAGGACCCCATCCGAGGACCCTGAAAGCCTCCCCCACGTTTGTGGGTGACAGCGGTCCCTCCAGATACTTGGGTCTGCGGCCGGGATGTGTCCTCCCAGAGAGCAGAGCCGGGGTCACAGTGGGAGAGGGGCCAGGAGGGCAGACGCTGCAGGAGGAGGGGGGCGTTCCTCCACAAGAGGAGGCAGGGCCGCTCCGCCGAATTCCGGATGCAGCTCCCAGCACAAGCCCCGTCTTGCGGGGACGGGCCGCCCCTCCCGGTGCTGACAGCCCGGCCCACGGGGCAGCCTCTCTGGGCTGCAGGTGGCCTGTCGAAGACGGGAGATCATCCCTAGGGCCAGGGAGATTGATGGCATTCCTAGGGACCCGCCCTTCACCCCGTGTGGACGCAGCCCCAGATCCGGAGGCCAGTCTGCGAGCATCCGCAGGGCCGCGGGCCATGTCGAGATGAGCTGGCCCTGGCCCTGGGCCGGGGAGATAAGGCACCTACACAAACAAAGGCACAAAGGCTGTTCTCATGGCCACACCAGCTGCGTGCCAAGCCTTCAGCGGGCACTTTATGGCACGTTATCTGCTCTGCACCCCACAACAGCCCTGCCAGGTGGGATTTTCACTCCCATTAAACAGATAAGGAGACAGGGTTCAGAGAGGCAAGGAGGTGGCCAAGGTCACGCAGGTTATAAAGTGGCTGTGCCTGGATTCCACCCAGGCCCACCTGGACAGAAGCCCACCTCCCTTTAATAGAGTAATAAATAGACTCTTTGTTTTAAAGAAAACATTTTGAAAAGCAATGCTGGTTCTGGGGTAAGAGCAGGGGTGGGACCCATGCACGGCCCCCGCCCCTCCTAGCATCCCACAGACCTGGCCAGGAGACGCCACCTGCAGAGGCAGAAGCCCAGGGGCGGTGGGGAGAGAGGGCAGCGGCGCGAGAGCTGTAACGCAGCCTGGTCTGCATGCAGAACCCGCGTAGGTCCAGGGGGTGGTGGCCCCAGGTGCCTCGAGCTCTGAGGGGGAAGACGGGGTGAGCCCGTGTGAGTCCTGATCTGAGCCCCCATGACTCCCTTCCCTGACCCCAGCAGGATTAGGAGATTTGTTCAGATGACCTGGTCTCTGCGATGCCAGATTAGCTGAGACCCGGAAACCATAGGACAAACGGGAATCCAGAGGGTGGGTGTGAGAGCGGCTCAGGACAGACAGCGTCTTCATTTCCAGCACGAGCCCGGGAGGTCTTCCCAGAAAACAGCACCGCCCGGGAGCACGTGGCCCTGGAGATTTCTGGCGAAATGGCCCAGCCGGATCCCCTCACGAGGCACACGCCATGGTCCCCAGGCTGCAGTAGGAAAAACAGGGACCAAAGCAGACCCAGAGATGCTGGTTCAGGACAGAGCCCAAGTGAGGAAAGTTCTCAGATGTCCTCGGTGTGAGGACAGGCCCGGCGACCATGAGATGGCCCCAGGCTCTGTTGAGAAGGGGCACCCAGAATAGGAAATAAAAATAAAAATGGAAATAAAAATCCGATAGTAAAACAGAAGATCTGGGTGATACGGTTGAAGAAATCTCCCAGAAAGTAGAGCTGAAGGACAAAGTGGTACAAAATTGGAGAAAAGAGCCTTAGAACCATGGACAACCAGGCCAGGGGGCCCAATGTCCAAAGAGGAGTTTAGAAAAAGAGACTAGAGAAAATGGACGGAAGGAAATCACTAACGAAACAATTCAAGAAAATGTCCAGCACCAAGGACATGTTTACAGACAGAGACACGGCAGAGAACCGGCCACAGAGCCTTGCGGGCAAAGGGACAAGTTGGAGACACAGGAAGGAGGCGTCATTCAACGGTTCCGAGGTCTCCACGATGGTGTGGAAGCTGTGAGTCCTCGGAGCTAACGGTGTCACCGCAGTTTTGGAGGGAAGTCATTGCAGCTGGGACTCCACTGGCAGCCACACCGCCAGCCAGGACAGTGCCAGCCACGTCTGGTGTGATCCTCCCAGACAACTTCATTCAGACACACACACGGCCACACAGTTTCTCAAGCGAGTCCTGTTGTGCGGATGCCGTCAAGGACGGTGTTCTCTGTCACAACGTACACGGCACTGCTCTCTTCCTGCCGGCCACGCGTGCTCCTTTCTACCCACGCTGTGACCAGCTCAGCCACCACTGTGATGGGCCTGTAACCTGCTTCGGTGTTTCTGCTCTTCCCAGTAATTGTGCAGGGATTGTCCACGAGCAGGTCCCGGGGCCCGTGTGTGAGCCTCTTAGTAAGACAGAAGCCCAGAAGCGGAATTCCCAGCGTGCATGCTCTCAATGTTGGCAGGTACTGCCCTCCAGGAGGGTGGACCCAGTTCACCACCCACATGCTGGCGCGAGAGGGCGCTCCGGGCAGCCTTGCCAGCCCGAAAGAGCCGCAGTCTCCTCAGTTGGTCAGTCTGGTAGCCAACCCCCCAAGAACGGGGCAGATGTGAGTCTCCCCGATCACCTGTGAGGTGCACCCTTTCCTCTCCCGTGACTCACAGGTGCCTGTCCTGTGCTCCTTCTGCTGTCACTTCTTTTCTTTTTATCTTTGACATGTAGATGCTCTTCCTATAACTGGAGGATGAACTCTGCTGAGTATACACGCTCCCATCCTATCATCCACGTTTTAAATTCCATACATAAGTTTTAAATTTTTAGGTGATCAGACCTGTGAACCTTTTCCTCTATGGTTGCTGGGTTTGTATGTGTCTTATAAAACATGCCAAATCCCGAGGAGCTTCGGGTCCTAAGGGCCTTTCTCAACCAGGTGTAGGAGCCGGTCAGCGGCAGCTGGCCCCGCTTTTCCACGCCCCAGGCGGGGGTAGGGGAGCACCACTCTCCTCTCCCAGTGCCGTTCCCTGAAGCCCCAACCCCTTAGGGGGGCTACCTCCACATGCACAGAGAGCTTCCTGGTCTGGGGTGCAAACTGCTGGTCTGATTACAGGAGGAATGCAGACCTGGGGAGATATTGGGTGACCGCCCCCACCCCCACTCTCTTCTTTCCTAGAAGACCTTGGTCAAGCCACAGAAGCTCAGAGGCCATCAGGACGTTGAGGGGACGGCCCACCCTCGCTGCCCAGGCGATGAGCACAGTCACCCCTCAGGTGGCTCTGCAGGAACAAGCCCTGTGGCCCTGCTCCACGAGCTAGCGCAGGTGACGCTGGGCCCGGGATGCGCTGCAGGCCCCTTCCAGCCCCGTCGACCCCTTGGGCGGAGTCGCCGCCATTCCGCTTCCCAGAAAAGACCTCTGAGGAACCAAGTGGATGGGTGACCAGGAGCAAACACTGGGCCTAGATTTGAATTTAGGGAAGCACCCTGGCAGGTGCCCAGCTCTCCCAGGAGATGCCCCGAGGGCAATAGGCCAGCCTCCCCACACCCTCCCCACTCCTCAGATTCCCCTGGGGTCTGTGCGTCCACACCACCTATGCCGGGAGGGAAGAACCCGGAATCTGTGTCCGTCCTGGGAGAGAAGGGGCTGAGCAGGGAGCCCTGAGCCTTGGGTTCATTGTTGCTCTGTCACTGCCTCTCTGGCCTTGCACTGCCACGTCCCCTCCCGAGACTGCTCCCTCCCCTGTGGTTCCCTGGGGGGCATCTCAGGAACAAGTCAGCTCCCAGGAGTCTGGGCGCTTCCAAAATTGCTCCAGCGTGTGGATTTGGGGGCAGTTGTCCTGAGAGCCTGGGTACCTGCGTGTGTATACTTGTGCATGCATGTACGCGCCCGTGAGCAGGCATGTACGTGTGCACAAGCATTTGTGTGCTCGTTTGCAGGTGTGTGCAGGTGTCCTCCATCTACATGTGCGTGCACATACATGTATTGTGGACACACTAACTCAGCTCCAAGAAGGCAGAAGTTCTCCTTTTTCTCCTTGTTTGTCCAGACACGTCCACTGCACAACGTTCTGCTCGTGAAAAGCCTCACGGTAGCCAGAACTGCAAATCCAAGAGAGAAAGAGGGTGGGGGCGGGGGAAGCAGCTTCTATTTCAAACTGTAGCGAGACTTCCCTTCAGGAGCAGGCCTGTCACAAAGATTTTCTGGTCAAGGACCTGACTCGAGAGGGTCCCCGCAGAACAAACGCACCTCCACCCGCCACTGCAGCTGGGACCCTCCCAGCACAGCCTCGGGGTCCACAGCTCCCGCAGGGGGCCCTTTGCTCTGCTAGCCACTGCCACCCTCGTGGGCGCACACGGGGCCTCCCCTTTCAGTGCCAGCCTGCGCCCCCAGGAAACGGCCTCTCCACCCCTCGTCATTCTCCCAGGCCATTGAACTGTCCCTCTTCCCCGGGGCTGCTCCCGTGAGCCCAGAGGTTGTTTCCAGAAGGGCATCTGGCCACGTGGATCCCCAGATGGGTGTTGCCCCTGCTGAGGGGAGCAAACCCAATACGTGAAGGAAGCTGGCAGTCGGTCTGGGGACAGGTGGACCCCATCCAGCCTCCTGTAGAGCCTCGTGGGCATCTCTGGGCTGAGGGCCGGCCTCGGGGGATCTTGGGTGGGGGGCCCGGGCTCTCCCTCCTCGGGGCGGGGGGAGAGTCCTCAGCAGCCCTGCCTCAAGCTGGCCCGGCTCCCTCCTCAGGCAGCTGCCCAGCTTGGGCTCAGACAGGGACCCCAGAGAACTACTTTCTCAACCCAGCGAATCCCCCTGGCCCCCACATCCACCAGCTCTTTAATGGTTAACCAGAGTAATAAAAACAGACGATAATGCAGTTTTTGATCCCTTATCAGCATCCCAGGAGCCTGTGAAGGCAGTGAATGTGCCACTTAGGGACCCAGCCCGACCACCCTTTCATGTGCAGCCAAGCGGCTGAAAAGGGAAAAAGCCTTTCCAAGCCAACCGCCCTTTGCCAGTGCGAATTTTGCAGTAAAAATAGAATAGGAAATTCCTAATCTGCTGTTTCATGTGTGACAAGCGGTTTTGTGGCAGGACAGGGGCCCGAGAACGCTGTCCCTTCATCTGAGGCCTGGCCTCCTTCCCCCAAGAGAGCACATGCCTCGCCTGAGGCCTTTGTGTTTTGCAACCAGCCGGCCAGGCGTTCCTGGGGGGACCAGAGACTCCGCCGGGCCTGCCTGCGTCCCTTCAACTTTGATCTGCACTTGGCACCACAAACACTCCAGCCCGCATCCCGGCCCCAGACCCTCAGGGCCTCGGTCCCCACGACGCAGCTTCCCCACATGGCTCTCCGACGCTGAAGACAACCAAGCCCGGAGGTGGGGCTGCAGAACCCCGGGGTCCACCTGCTGCTGGCAGCCCGGGGAAACCGGGAGAAGACAGGCATGTCAGGACTTGCGGGAGCTCGGCCGTGGGGCACTTTCGCCTGGGGGCGCCTGGTCTGTGCCGAGCTCTCTGAGTCTTAAGGGCTGGGGTGCATTTTACCACCAGTTCTTAAGAAAGCACAACCTCTGGTCATGTTCGCAAGTCTAGGAATTGTGAATATCCTTTACCAAAAAAAAAAAAAAAAAAATTCCAGAAAAATAGTTCCAACTGGTATTTTTTGAAGTTTTAAGGGTCAGGCCTCTTATTTGAAAAGATGCTGGATGCAGGAACAGAGGCATGAACGAATGAGTGAGTGAACAGCACAAGCCTCTTCCAGGAACGAGGGGGACGGCCCAAGAGCGCCCCCACTTGGGGTCTGAGGGCCACAAGCTCCTTCTTTTTCCTTTAAGGGCCTGGTTCCGGGGCCCCAGGGCAGGGTGGACGCTGCCTAAGGGCTGGAGCAGCCCAGGGGCTGCCCCATAAGCCCTTCTCCTCTGAGAAAAGTAAGGCCCCTGTTCCGAGTCTGGCTCCACCACCATTTCTGCTGAATTTTCACCCATCCCCCCGCAGTCCCGATGGGGTGTCTGAGGATGCTCTTTGCAGAGCCCCATGGCCCCCTCCATCCTTCCACCCTTCGTGCATCCCTCCAGGGGTGCCCGGGCCAGGTGCTGGGACCCACAGGTGGAAATGGGGCACAGTTCCCACCCTCGGGGGCCTCAGGATCTGCTGGAAGAGAAAAATGTGGAAACATCACCCGGATTTAGGGTTCAGGCAACTCCTTCAGCCCTGATCCCACCATGTGAAGGTTGGCCAAAGGACAGATGGCCACCAGCACGGCACCAGCAGGTACCCCGTGAAAGGGGAGGGGAGGGTTTTTCAGCGTTGCAGCCGAGGACACCTGGACGTGAGACCATGGGAGCAGGCGCAGGGGGTGGGCTGGACAGGAAGGTGGGCACACCTCTTCCAAGTGCAGTGACGCTACTGCCTGGTCTCTGGATTTGTCATGCTGACCAGAGCTGCTAAGTTTAGGGAGACGGCTGGTGTCTGCCTCACTCCAGCTGGGACGCACACTGGTGAGTGGGTACACGGAAAGGTGTGTGGACCCTGCCACCTGACTTGCCCAGCCACCCTCTGCAGGGCTGTCACGTGGCCACAGCAGCCTGGTCCTGGGTCCCTCCAGATGGAGGAGAAAGTTCGGATGTATGGAATTTGCAAGGAGGCCCCCGATGCAGAAATCCCATGAAGGGGCCCACCTGTGTCTGCACTGACACCAGCCAGGCTGCTGGCCCACAGAAGGTACCCAATGGCCCTGGGGACACCAGAATGGCCCAGCAGCTGGTCTGGTGCGTCCTGCTGCCACCGACCAGCAGGGTGACCCCAGGGGGCCCTCAGACCCCACTCTGACCCTCGGCTTCCAGACCCAAGGTCCATTTCCCTTCAAGGTGGTGGTTCCAACACTTTGGGCAGTAAGGTCAGAGCTCAGGGAGTCAGAACACCCGGGCCTGTGGGAGTGTCCCCAGCTCTCGAGGGACAGGACCTCCCAAAGCCCACAGGAACCTCGGCTGCCTGGCCTATGACCAGCAGGGGACAGCAGGATGGTCCATCTTACAGACAGAGGAGCAGGACATGGGGAGGCAGGGAGGCTCAGGAAAGCACCAGGCGGGCAACTCCTGAGGAGTATTTATAGCTGGAAAAAGGCACCCTGTGAAGACACGGGCTGTCTCGAGTCCAGAGCTGAAAGTTCGCTCTAAGTTCACAGGTGCCTTTTTGCCCGTGCTACAAACATCCTTCCTGGGGCTGTGGGGAAAATGCAGACGGATGCGTGAGAAGCGGCTTCCTGGCCTGGGACTCTGGGTGGGCCCGGCCTGGAGGGGCCTGGGGACCCCACAGGGAGTGGGGGGCAGCTGCCCAGTCATCATTCTGACTCCTGTCGCCCTCCTTTCCGGGGTTCGCCTCTGACAGCCCCCCTTCTCTAGAGCCTGCCTGTTCACTCGAGTCCAGTTGTCTTCCCAGGGGCAGTGGCATTTCAAAGGGTCCCAGAGGATGAAGAGGAGCTCGCCAGGCGGAGAGGAGGGAGGACAGCGGGCGTGGGAACCGAGGGCGCTCAGCCTCAGGGAGGGACCGTGTGCAGACATGTGAGGAGTGCAGGGCCGGGCGGGAGTGCAGTGGCTCTGGAAAGCCCCGGGGTGGGGGGCTGAGGGGCTGCTGGCGGGAGCCCAGCCAGAGGCTGCCCTGGCTGCTGCCTGGCGGCTTCACAGGAAGAGGTTTTCCTTCTTCTCCGGCTGGAGATGAGTGGAGGAGAGGGCGTGGGTGGGAGGGAGCTGGGGGGGTGTCCCCCACACCGGCCGGCTCAGGCGGAATCCAGGAGGAAGGAAGGAAGCTGCAGGCAGGCGGCGGCTTGTTGCAGTTGGAGGGCGGCTGCCCGGCCAGGCGTGCACCACACGGGCCGGGACACGCCGCAGCTCGGCCAGCCTCCCCTCTCAGCGTCCCCCTCGACGTCCTGGCTCCTTGACAGTCTCCACCATCTCCGCTGCAGGTCGGGTGGGGCGCCCCTGGGAGAAGGGGTCCAGGAGCTGGGACTTAGGTTTCATCCTCACATCTGCCTGTGACCAGCCTGGTGCTCAGCCTGTGGGGATGGAGGGATATGTCTGCAGCTGGAGGGCCTGGGACATGAGGCTTGGGCCCGAGGGAACAACCAGACAATGAAAGGACATGAGGCACCAACTCTCCCAGCAAGGGTGGGAGGCTCATCCAGCTGGAGATCAGAGTCCCTTCCTGAATCTGAGCCTCAGCGTCCTTGTCTGAGCCATGGGCCAATAGCTTGTTACAAGGCTCACCTTATCAGAGATGCTGGACACAGGTGCTCCCTGAGGGCTGTGTGGATGGATAGATGGGTGGATGGATAGATTGTTGGATACATGTGAATGGGTGGAAGAATGGGTGATGGATGGATGGATAGATGGTTGGATGGGTGGGTGGACGGATGGGTGGATGACTTGTTGGTGCAGCAGAACTTCAGAAAATGTAGAGTCAGGTACACCTGGAGAGTGTCATTAGTTCAGCAGTGTTTCCTGTGTGCCTGCTATGCGTCCATCTGTGTGCATGGCACCAGAGGAGGTGCTACATGACAAACAGAACCCGACTTTGCAGAGGGAGCTCTGGGGTTGAGCACAGCATATTCTGTTGCAGATAATGGTGACACTGGTACGCAGTGAAACCGGAGGCAGCCCCGCAGAGACAGCCTTTACCCCCTCAATACCAGGGCCAGCACAGGCACCCTGGAGAAATGAGGCTGTGGTCAGACAGGCCTGGCTGCAGGAGAGGGTCCATTGTGGGGAGGGTGGGCAGAGTCAGGACAGTGTCCTCCAGCCTGGCCAAGGATGCCCTGTGAGTGGCCGGCCCCTGAGTGTCTGGCCCTACCCCCCGGCCCCTGACCGTTGTTCCTTTTTGTGTCCCCCTCATGCCGGGCTCTGGTCAGCTCCCCATGGATGCTCCCACGTGGAGCTTTGTGAAGATCTCTTGGCACTCACTGGCTGTCCGGGACCCTCTCCCATGGACATGTGAAAACAGTGAAAGGGGAGCTGGAGGTCGGCCTCTGGGAGCACTTAGAAGGCCGCCCTGGTCTTAGGACTTTCCAGGCCTCCCTGAGGACCCCTGCCTCTCTCTCTACTTCTGGTCTCTCCTTTGGTCCCAGCCTCTGCTTCCCCGTGGCTTCTGCTCCCTTGTGTCTCGGGCTAAAATGAGGCCCTTACCTTACATCAGCTTCACGGACTGGCAATTCTTCAAGTTTCTGAGTCCAAGCCCATGACAAAGACCTGTTCCCATTGTCCAGCCATCAGTGGAGGCCTGGTTGTATTGGTCATGGGTCCACAGGCGGCCCCTGGACAGGGTGTCCTTGCATTGGCTCTTTTCTGGGTCAGGCACAGCCTGACTGGATTCCAGACCCGGAGCCATCCATGTCAGGGTCAAACGGCTCTGTCCCCAGATTCAGCACCATTAAAAGGACAGTAAAGGGACACCATGAGTAACTCCATGCTAATAAGTTCTGCAGGTGAGGAAAAAAAGGAAAAAATTATTTAAAAAACACAAACTGTCAAAACTCAACCAAGATGAAACAGAGCATTTGAATGGTCCCATAATCATGGAAGAAATTGAATTGATAATTTAGAATTTCCCCCAAAAAGAAATCTCCCAGATCCAATGGTTTCACTAGAGAATTCTACCAAAAATTTAAAGGAGTGATTATACACAATTTTACACAATTTCTTCCAGAACGTAGAAGAAGAGGGAATACTTCCCAGCCTATTCCATGAAGATGGCATTATCCTAATACCAAAACTAGACAAAGACAATATAAACACAAACACAAAAAACCACCACAGACCAATGTCTCTCATGAACTTGGGTGCAAAAATCCTCCATAAAACAAAAGCAAGTTGAATCCAACAATGTATAAAAAGAATTAGACACCAAGACCAAGTGGGATCTATTCCAAGTTTGCAAGTCTAGTCAATGTTAAAAAACCAGAAAATGTAATTTACCATATCAACAAGCTAAAAAAGAAACAGCATATCAATTGATGCAGAAAATGCCTTTGACAAAATGCAATACCCATCCATAAGAAAAACCCAAGGTGAACTGGGAGTAGGGTGAATTTCTTCAGCTTGATATGAGACGGGATTGTTCTCAAGGTTGGAGATGATCCTGCACAGCCGGAAATATTACTTACTTATAATTCGTAAACAAACAAACAAGCATTCATCATTTTTGAGCATGTACTATGCTCAGGTGTCGTCCGGAGCATTTAACATAACCATGTCCCAGGAGAGAAAACACTCCTGGTTTGCAGGAGAGGAAGCTGAGGCTCTGAGAGGCATGGGTCCCACAGCATGGGCCCCACAGCCTGGGGTCCCACAGTCTGGGTCCACACCTCCTGAGGAGGAGTCCCGGCTCCGTGTTGCCTCTGTTTCCCACTGTCCTGGACCCTGGGCAGAGTTGGGCCGTTTCTCCCACTTCTCTTTTTTTTTTTTTTTTTTTTTTTTAGCGGTACGCGGGCCTCTCACTGTTGTGGCCTCTCCCGTTGCGGAGCACAGGCTCCGGACGCGCAGGCTCAGCGGCCATGGCTCACGGGCCCAGCCGCTCCGCGGCATGTGGGATCCTCCCGGACCGGGGCACGAACCCCGTGTCCCCTGCATCGGCAAGCGGACTCTCAACCACTGCGCCACCAGGGAAGCCCATCCACTTCTCTTAACTTAATTTGGTTTCCGCTCCTGATGCTGGAGCCCAGTGGCCAAGCCTGACCTGGAGCTCCTCCTGGGAGCACAGAGGCCGTGTGATGGGGACGGAGGCCAGCAGGCCTGAGGTCTTGGGGGAGGCCCCAGCCAGGGAGCAGAGGGGCAGACAGGCTGGGCTCCTGGTGTGCAGGGCGTCTGGCCGTTCGGGGGAAGACCGAGGACGGGGAAGCCACGTCAGAGGGCCGTGGTCTTCCTCCGGCCCGGCTGGCCCTGGCCCGGCCTGGCTGTTCCCTTCTGAGCAGGGGAAGCGCAGTGAAATCACCTCATAGGCTGCCCCATTTCTTAACGATGAATAAGATGTGAAGCAGTGTCACAAGACACCCCACTAGCGGGTGCTAGGTAGAGAGCATTTACAGTACTTCTTCCAGGTGTGCTGGAAATCTCATACCGACGGTAATTAAGGCCTCCTAGTTCCAGCCCAGGCCACACTGGCCTGAAATGGCCTTTTTAGCCACTGACTTCCTTTCCCGTGGGCGTCTGGGGCCTGAGGCCTCAGGACTGCTGGGCTTCGGGGTGGGGAGAAAATGTCCCTCAGCCTCAGCTCTGAGTACCTCGTGGGTATGGGTCAGTTCAGGGCGAAAGAGGAGCCTTGGGGCTTATCCCCTCCCACCTGCCCACTCCCACCCTCTTACAAAGAGCCAAACGCCCAAGATGGGGAGGGGAGGACTCAGGAGGGAGGCCAGCGGGTCTGCGTGACACAGAGCCCAGAGCCGAGGCAGAGGAGAGGCCTGGGAGGAGGGGGCGGGGGGACACATCGCTGACTTCCAGGGACACACGTGAGTCCTGCAGGAAGCTGGCCGTCGGGCCCTGCAGCCCTGAATGGGGCCCATCCCGAGCCTGGAGCACGAGGACCCAGAAAGCATAGGGCCTTGTATCTGGCTCAGAGCCCGGAGCAGGTGCTCAGAAAGCCTCAGGCCTGGAGGCAGAGGGCATCGTTGCAGCCCAGGCTTTCCAGAGACCATCCTCTCCCTCAACCTCGCAAGGAGACCCCAGCCTCCCTCCAAGGTGCACCCCGCCCCGCCCACTGCCCCCATCTTGGCGAGCAGCAGGCACGTCAGAAGCAGACAGACTGTCATCGCCAGGGCCTCCCTCTCTCAAGACCCTTGGCTGCAGGATGGGCACTTTGAATGCGTGTCACCCAGGAGGTGACAGCCTGTCCGCCGCACTCCGCACCCAGCTGTCGGGTCACACGGCTGGGAGGGAACGGAGGGTCCCAGGGCTCGGATGGGCAGCTCTGCCCCCCGTGGCCCTCGTCTCTAGACAGTCATCTAAGAGCCACGCCGCAGGGCTGGAGCCTGGCAGGATTTTGTGCTGCAGAAAGGGAGCCAGAGCCGCTGGTTTGGGGTGTTTGTCGCACAGCAGCGGTGCCAGGGTGACATGTCTGTCCCTTGGGCTTGGGGCTGAGGCCTGCGTTCGCTTCACTCGACTGCTGGCTTCCGAGTTGGGGAGTCGCGGCGGTTCTCTGCCAGCAGCTCCCCGGAGACCCTGCCCGTGGTCACCGCCCACACCTGGGTCTGTCCCTCCTTCGTGCTCTGGCAGATACCCCTTGAACACCTGCACAGGAGGGGCCATCCTGACCACAGTGCACTGTGAGAGCCCAGACGGACAGGGCCCAGCCGTCCTGGAGGACAGACGTGCGAGGGCGGAGGGAGAAGGTCCCCGAAGGAAAGCACGTGCCTGGCTTCAGGCCGGGAAGACCCACGCTCCAGCCCAGGCCTTCTGCTCAGCCCCACCTGGAGCCCCACCTCTCGAACCCCTACACGGGCCACTCTGCCAACCTTTGCTGTCTCCTTGGACCTGCCGAGGTCCTGTTCACCTCGGGGTCTTTGCAGGTGCAGCCCTCTCTGCCCAGAAGGCCATGTCCCCCCGCCGTGCTGCTCCTCCCACCCTGCAGGAGTCCCCAGTTTCCCCTCGTGTCCTTGGCACCGACACAGTCTGGGGCTGCGTTGTTCACCTGCCTGTCTGCGGGTTTCGTGGCTGCTTCTCCCCCTGGCTCCTGAGTTTCCTGAGAGCAGGGACCATATCTTCTTGGCTGTCATGTAACCTTGGTGATAAATAACAGGCCCCCAGGAAACATTGCCGGGCACACAGGTGAGTGGGTGGTGGGCAGCAGGGAGTGAGTGGTCTGATCTGCATTCCTGAAAGGACTCTTGGAGAAAGGAAGGCCACAGAGATGGTAGAGGGGCTGCAGGCTGCCAAGGGCTCAGGAGGAGGGAAGGGCAGATGGGTGGGCACAGGGGGTTCCTCAGGGTAGCGAAATTACTCTGCACAAAACCATAACTGCATTTGTCAAAACGCTAAGAATATAAGACACCAAGAGTGAACCTATTGTAAACCACGAACTTTAGTTAATGATAAGGCTGCAATATTGGTTCGTCAGCTGTGACAAGGGGACTGAAGGCATGTGTGTGGTGGGGGTGTGTATGGGGACCCTCTGTACGTTCTGCTCAGTTTTCTGTAAACTTGAAGCAGCTCTAAAAATAATTGTCTCTTAATTTTTAAAAATCTCTCGGAAACCACAATGAGACAATTTTGCACCCACCAGAACGGCTAAAATGAAAACAGACAGTGACAAACGTTGGCGCAGACGTGGAGCAGCGGGTACTCTCCCGCCCTGTCGGTGGGAGGGACGCTGGTGGGGTCTCCAGAAGGGAGATTAGTTCCCACAGACACATGCGCAGGTGTGCACCACATACGTGTCCAGACATGTACCCATCACACCAGAGACGTCCAGGACGGGTGAGTGCCTCGTGGCCGTTTTGTATGGCAGAGTCACAGAGAAGTGACAGTGGAACGTGGACGAAAGTCATAAACTTTACAGTGAGTAATGGGAGCCAGACACGAGCACGCCCAGTGTGCAGTGAAAACAGTCAAAACCAAGGTGTGATCATGGAAGTTTCGTGTGGCTGGAGCAGGGGGCAGGGGGAGGGCCAGCCCAGGTAGGGGTCCTCACCTCCTGCTGTTGGCCCAGCAGCTGGCCCTCACAGCTGCTCCTGTTCTGGCTGAGGTCCCCCTCCGGCCTTCCCCCTCCCCTCCCCGCTCCTCATCCCCCATCTTCCCCCTCACCCTCCCCCACCCTCCCTCCCTCCTCCCCATCCCCCCCTCTTCAGGACCATGGCAAAGGCCAGCGATTTCTCTAGGGAACTGGCCTAACTGGGCAAGGACTTTTTGAACCAGACTTCAGAGTGGAATTTTTTTTCTCTCAAAATAGAGAGGAATTGGCTGTCCAGGAGTTAAAGATAGAATCCTGTGGCAAGGCCAAGGTCTGAGCGCCTGTCCCAGCTGGCAGAGAGAAAGTGCTGTGGAGGCCCGGCCGCCACTGCTCCCGGGGGCTGCGGCTGGCGCTGAGTCACATGGCTGCACCCACACTCCTCACCCTCCACCGTGGGC